>NC_090021.1:343689842-343989842 GCF_037176765.1 Anolis sagrei
CTCTGAGGATTACCTGGGAAGGAATCCCACGGGAGCATTGCAGCGCACCCAAATACCTGGGAGTCACTCTGGGCCGTGTTCTGACCTACAAGAAGCACTGCCAGAAAGAACATCAAGCCTAAGAGTTGTAGTTCACCTACATCCAGAGAGCAATGTGGACTCAAACAACGAAGGATCTAGACCAAACTTGGCATGAATACTCCAGATGCCCAAATATGAACACAGATGGAGTTTGGGGGAAATAGACCTTGACATTTGGGAGTTGTAGTTACTGGGATGTATAGTTCACTTACAATCAAGGAGCATTCAGAACCCCACCAACAATAGAAATGGGCCAAACTTCCCACATAGAACCTCATGAGTAACAGAAAATACTGTATTGTTGTAGTTTTTTTCGGGCTATATGGCCATGGTCTAGAGGCATTCTCTCCTGACGTTTCGCCTGCATCTATGGCAAGCATCCTCAGAGGTAATGAGGTCCTCTGTCCCACCCTGGTCATTCTACAGATATATAAACCCATTTTCCTAGTTCAAACAGACCTCACTACCTCTGAGGTTGCTTGCCATAGATGCAGGCGAAATGTCAGGAGAAATTGCCTCTAGAACATGGCCATAGAGCCTGAAAAAACTACAACAACCCAGTGATTTCTGTATTCGACAATACAGAAAATACTGTGTTTTGTGATGGTCTTTGGCGACCCCTCTGACACCCCCCCCCCCTCATGACCTCTCCAGGGGTCCTGACCCCCAGGTTGAGAAATGCTGTTCTATGAAGTAATGGGATGGATGGCCATCTGTTGGGAAGGCTTGATTGGTATCTTCCTGCCTGGCAGAAGGGGGTTGGACTGGATGGCCTTTGGGATCTCTTCCAACTCTTGGATTCTCTTTCTATTTTTGTATTTCTGTACTTTTGGATACAAAATAGAATGGAGAATGCTCTGTTTCTGAATCTGGTTCTTTCCTCTTCCTCCTCTTTGGATTTCCCCTTGAGGCCCAACCAAGGCGCTTCCCTGCTTAGCAAAAGGCCCATCCATCAAGCATTTTGCAAAAGGTCACAGAGAACAAGAGCCTGGCTCGGAGGAAAGGCTTTCATGGAAGGCTTCTTCCGTCCTGGGGAATTTTGCAGCACCAGAAGCAGACAGGCTGCAATGCGCGATGGTGATGCTGATGCAACCCCAGGCAAATGCTTCTTGCCTCCATCATGCACCTTGCATCCCTCTCCAGGTAGGATTCCTGCTCTCCCTTCTTCATGTGAAGAGCTCATCCGCCGGAGCAAGCCTCCCGACACCTCTTTCTTCCCGAAAGGAGTCGCAAGGCAAGAGAATACATTAAGAGTCTCTTTAAAAATGGTGAACGACACTTCTGGCGGCAATTGCCTCAAAAATGAATTTTCTTGTTCAATTAAGAAGCCCTGCATCTGAGCGGAATGAAAGCGCAGCCCAAGAGCTCACGGCTGAGCCTCCCAGATAGGAATCCAGGGAGAGAAGCAGAGAAAGGAAGGAGGAAATGGAGAGGGAGAGAGAAGAGAAGAAGAAGAAAAGGCAGGGCCATGAAAGGCAGCATCAGAGTTCCCAGGCAAGGCATCCAGGGTCCAAGGAAAGGAAGGGAACCCGGCGATGTCCCGATCCTTAAACACTCTCTGCTTCATAGAATCAAAGAGTTGGAAGAGACCTCCTGGGCCATCATCCAGTCCAACCCCATTCTGCCAAGAGGCAGGAATATTGCATTCAAATCACCCCTGACGGATGGCCATCCAGCCTCTGCTTAAAAGCTTCCAAAGAAGGAGCCTCCACCACACTCCAGAGCAGAGAGTTCCACTGCTGAACGGCTCTCACAGTCAGGAAATTCTTCCTCATGTTCAGATGGAATCTCCTTTCTTGTAGTTTGAAGCCATTGTTCCATTGCGTCCTAGTCTCCAGGGAAGCAGAAAACAAGCTTGCTCCCTCCTCCTCCCTGTGGCTTCCTCTCACATATTTATCCATGGCTATCATATCTCCTCTCAGCCCTCTCTTCTTCAGGCTAAACATGCCCAGCTCCTTAAGCCGCTCCTCATAGGGCTTGTTCTCCAGACCCTTGATCATTTGAGTCACCCTCCTCTGGACACATTCCAGCTTGTCAACATCTCTCTTGAATTGTGGTGCCCAGAATTGGACACAATATTCCAGATGTGGTCTAACCAAAGCAGAATAGAGGGGTAGCATTACTTCCTTAGATCTAGACACTAGGCTCCTATTGGTGCAGGCCAAAATCCCATTGGCTTTTTTTGCTGCCACATCACATTGTTGGCTCATGTTTAACTTCCTGTCCACGAGGACTCCAAGGTCTTTTTCACACGTACTGCTCTCGAGCCAGGCATTGTCCCCCATTCTGTATCTTTGCATTTCATTTTTTCTGCCTAAGTGGAGTATCTTGCATTTGTCACTGTTGAACTTCATTTTGTTAGTTTTGGCCCATCATCTCTCTAATCTGTCAAGATCGTTTTGAATCCTGCTCCTGTCCTCTGGAGTCTTGGCTCTCCCCCCCAATTTGGTGTCGTCTGCAAACTTGATGATCCTGCCTTCTAGCCCTTCATCTAAGTCATTAATAAAGATGTTGAACAGGACCAGGCCCAGGACGGAACCCTGCGGCACTCCACTTCATGCAGAAACACACAACCTTCAACTGAATGCAGAGTGGAATTATGACACAGTTGTATCGGTGCATTATGTCACTCCCCAACTGAGCGTGCAAACAGGTGCAACATGCACAGTAGGCAATTTGGGCAAACCTGGACCTGTTTTGTGTTCCGGCTTTAACTGAGGGTCCCAATCCATTTTTGGTCATATGAGAATGCTAGACCAGTTGGGCCTTTGGCATGTTTTTGTTGTCAAGTGCTTTCAAACCTATGGTAGCCCCATGGCAACCGATCATGGGGTTTTCTTGGCAAGATTCATTCTCCCTCTGAAGCTGCAAGAGTGTAATATGCTCAGGGCCATTCAAAGGGATAGCATGGGGATTTGATCCCTGGCCTCCAGAGTCATAGTCTAATGCTCAAGCCATGGAATTCACTCTGGTTCAGGTTGCACTATGTTGTGCAGTTTAGACTGCCATGTGTCAAGTCTATGGAGTCATGGGAACTATAGTTTTACAGGGTCACTAGCCTTAGAGAGATAGGCCAAAATTAACAAAATGAAGTTCAACAGGGAGCAAGCTTGTTTTCTGCTTCCCTGGAGACTAGGACGCAATGGACTGTGAGAGCCGTTCAGCAGTGGAACTCTCTGCCCTGGAGTGTGGTGGAGACTCCTTCTTTGGAAGCGTTAAAACAGAGGGTGGATGGCCATCTGTCAGGGGTGATTTGAATGCAATATTCCTGCTTCTTGGCAGAATGGGGTTGGATTGGATGGCCCATGAGGTCTCTTCCAACTCTATGATTCTATGACAAATGCAAGATACTCCACTTAGGCAGAAAAAGTGAATGCAAAGAGACAGAATGGGGGATGTCTGTCTTGATAGCAGTACGTTTGAAAAAGATCTTGGAGTCCTTGTGGACAACAAGTTTAACATGAGCCAGGAATGTGATGCAGCAACAAAAAAGCCAATGGGATTTTGGCCTGCATCCAGAGGAGCCTAGTGTCTAGATCTAGGGAAGTCATGCTCCCCATGCTCTATTCTGCCTTGGTTAGAGTACATCTGGAATATTGGGCACCACAAAGGTCCAATTCTGGGCACCACAATTGAAGGAGAGGTTGACCCTAAGCTGGAATGTGTCCAGAGGATGGTGACTAATCAAGGGTCTGGAGAACAAGCCTTATGAGGAACGGCTTAAAGAGCTGGGCATGTTTAGCCTGAAGAAGAGAAGGCTGAGAGGAGACATGATGAGCGCCATGTATAAGTATGTGAGGAGAAGTCATAGGGGCAGGAGCAAGCTTGTTTTCTGCTTCCCTGGAGACTAGGACGCAATGGAACAATGGCTTCAAACTACAAGAGAGGAGATTCCATTTGAACATGAGGAAGAACTTCCTGACTGTGAGAGCCGTTCAGCAGTGGAACTCTCTGCCCCGGAGTGTGGTGGAGGCTCCTTCATTGGAAGCTTTTAAACAGAGGCTGGATGGCCATCTGTCAGGGATGATTTGAATGCGATTTTCCTGCTTCTTGGCAGAATGGGGTTGGACTGGATGGCCCATGAAGTCTCTTCCAGCTCTAGGATTCTAGGATTCTCGGAGGTGTTTAAATTGGGTATTTTGGCCTGACAGAATGGGGTTGGTCTAGATGGCCTTTGGGTTTAATTCATACTGTAGGAGTCAATGGTTTGCTTGGCTAACTTGTCCAACGGGGCACATAGAATCATAGAATCATAGAATCCTAGAGTTGGAAGAGACCTCATGGGCCATCCAGTCCAACCCCATTCTGCCAAGAAGCAGGAATATTGCATTCAAATCACCCCTGACAGATGGCCATCCTCAGCAACAGTTGGCGGTTAATTTTCCCTTTCCTTTTGCATTCCTTGTGGTGGGGGAGGCACATCACGTCCAGACCCCCCATCGGCTCCTGAGCTGAGGAGCATTTGCAAACATTCCTCGTAGATGCAGCAATGCCTCCTCCTCCCTTCTTCCATGGATCCCTCTGTAATAATGGCCCACCTCCCTCCAGGGCAAGAGCTGCTGCTCAATTTGATTTTTGTCAATATCTTTGCCAGTATCTCTCTTGCAGGAAGCGCATTGCAATGCAATTATGCTCACACTGAACCTTTTACTGGGTCACAAATAAATCAAACGCTGAAAGGTCAGAGCTGGAAACTATTAGAGGTTCAGCCCGGGGCGATGGCGAGGCTGGAACCCGGCCTGGAAGAAGAAGGAGAAGGAGAAGCCTCCTCAGAGAGCATCTGCCTCTGCGTTTACTCCTCCGACCAAGCCCCCTCTTTCAGCACAGGCAGCCCAGTAGTAATTTCCGCAGACAATGGGACTATTTTATGCTAAGCATCCATTTAGTGGCTCTTGAGGGGAACGCATTACCTTATCGGCCAAATTAATCCTGCCAGTGAACCAAATTCATTAAGATCCCGATGCATTGGACTTTTATTCATATGCAAAACCCGCTCTCTCTCTCTCTCTCTCTCTCTGATACTGAGAAAGGCACCTTTGTTGCAGTCATTTGCGTCCTTTGTGCAACAGCATTAGAAATTGTTGCTGGAAGCTTATGCCTTGGATTTGGACTTCTCTATCAAGGGGTTTCCTTCGCAGATGGGATCAAAAGAAGCCTGTCCCCCTGTCCTTAGGGCAAATGTAAGAGACTCCACTTTGGCAGAAAAAACAAAATGCAAAGAGACAGAATGGGGGACGATGAGGCCTGGCTGGAGAGCAGTACGTGTGAAAAAGATCTTTGCGTCCTCGTGGACAACGAGTTAAACATGAGCCAGGAATGTGATGTGGTGGCAAAAAAAGCCAATGGGATTTTGGCCTGCATCAAGAGGAGCCTAGTGCCTAGATCCAGGGAAGTAATGCTCCCCATGCTCTATTCCGCTTTGGTGAGACCATACCTGGAATATTGTGTCCAATTCTGGGAACCACAATCCAAGAGAGAGATTGACTCTAAGCTGGAATGTGTCCAGAGGAGGGCAACTAAAATGATCAAGGGGCTGGAGAACAAGCCCTATGAGGAGCGGCTTAAGGTGCTGGGCATGTTTAGCCTGAAGAAGAGAAGGCTGAGAGGAGATATGATAGCCATGTATAAATATGTGAGGGGAAGCCACAGGGAGGAGGAGGGAGCAAGCTTGTTTTCTGCTTCCCTGGAGACTAGGATGCAATGGAACAATGGCTTCAAACTACAAGAGAGGAGATTCCATCTGAACACGAGGAAGAACTTCCTGACTGTGAGAGCCGTTCAGCAGTGGAACTCTCTGCCCCGGAGGGAGTGTGGTGGAGGCTCCTTCTTTGGAAGCTTTTAAACAGAGGCTGGATGGCCATCTGTCAGGGGTGATTTGAATGCAATATTCCTGCTTCTTGGCAGAATGGGGTTGGACTGGATGGCCCAGGAGGTCTCTTCCCACTCTTTCATTCTTTGATTCTATGATTCTATATGCAAAATAATACATGTCTTTTTCTCCAGCAAGGCACAGCATTGTGAGAATGAGTTTGTTTCATTTGCACCTTTTTCCTCATGATCTATTATCTTTAAATATCAGAAGGGATGTTCGTGCGAGCTTGTCTTCTGCAGCCCCAGAGACGTGCATAGGAAGCAATGAATTCAAATTGCAAAAAAATAAATTCCACCTCAATATTATCTTCGTAACAGTAAGAGTAGTTTGGCAATGGAATGAATTGCCTTTGAGAGTGATGGACTCGCCTTCTTTGGAGGTCTTGTAGCAGAGGTTGGAAGGACATCTGTCAGGAGTGCTTTGATTGTGTCTTCCTGTCTAGCAGGAGGGGGCTGGACTAGATGCCCCTTAGGGTTACCTTCCACCTTTACATTGCATCCATTCTGTGATTCCATGGTTTTCAAAAGGAGTGCTTTAGTTGGGAACTCCTTCGGGGCAGGAAGGGGGTGGATTTGGATGGGCTTTGTAGTTCCTCCCAACTCTTAGATTCTATAAGTGATTCTATAAGAGATTTCTGTCACTTTCAGAAGTACAGCATGGCTTCCATGTCTGCATGGTGCACAAGCCTGGACTTAGAATACTAGAGTTGGAAGAGACCCCCTGGGCCATCATCCAGTCCAACCCCATTCTGCCAAAAAGCAGGAATATTGCATTCAAAGCACTCCCAACAGATGGCCATCCAGCCTCTGCTTAAAAGCTTCCAAAGAAGGAGCTTCCACCACACTCCGTGGCAGAGAGTTCCACTGCTGAACAGCTCTCACAGTCAGGAAGTTCTTCCTCATATTCAGATGGAATCTCCTCTCTTGTAATTTGAAGCCATTGTTCCATTGCGTCCTAGTCTCCAAGGAAGCAGAAAACAAGCTTGCTCCCTCCTCCTCCCTGTGGCTTCCTCTCACATATTTATACATGGTTATCCTGTCCTCTCTCAGCCTTCTCTTCTTCAGGCTAAACATGCCCAGCTCCTTAAGTCGCTCCTCATAGGGTTTGTTCTCCAGACCCTTGATCAGTTGAGTTGCCCTCCTCTGGACACATTCCAGCTTGTCAACATCTCTCTTCAAAAGGAGTGCTTTAGCTGAGACCTCCTTCAGGGCAAGAAGGGGGTGGATTTGGATGGGCTTTGTAGTTCCTCCTAACTCTGAGATTCTATAAGCGCATCTCAATTTCTATCACTTTCAGAAATACAGCACGGCTTCCATGTGTGCATGGCACACAAGCAGACATCACAAGTATGGCTGGCGAGAACGAGAGACAGGGCCTTCTCAGTGGTGCCCCCTGGGTGTGGAATGCCCTTCCTAGGGATATCAGATTGGCCCCCTCCCTCCTTACATTTTGCAAAAGAAGTTAAAACCTGGCTTTTTGAGCAAACACTTACAGATACAGTATAACAGACAAAGTTAGACTTACAGAACAGCTGGACAATGCAATTAGATAATGATTTTAGTAACGAGACGCCGAGGATCAATGTTTTTATTGGTTTTTTTTATTGATTGTGTGGTTTTTATATTTATGCTAAATGTTTTCATTGCGATTTATGTAGTTGGGGACATTGAATTGTGCCACTGTGTTAACCACCTTGAGTCGCCTTCGGGCTGAGACAGGTGGTATATAAATATGGTAAATAAATAAATAAAAAATAAATACAGGAACTGTTTCATCAGGTGCACATAATTGATGCTAAAAGCAATGGTTCTGTGGATACAGGTGTTGCATTACAGTGTGATCTTGTCCATAAGCGGAGATGCAAAATCTCCATGAATCCTGAGTCTTTTCTTGCCCAGCCATAGATTCCTTTAGGCCACGAACAGGAGGAGAACCCAAGCAGAGCCGATTCCACCTGCATCTCAACCTCAAAGGACCTCCTTCTGCTGGGACGTCGTCTTTGGTCCCCCTTTTCCAGAGCCTTCCCTTATTTCCCCCAAAGAGCCGAAGAGGATAATAGTGGATTTCTTTAGAGACACATGTACGCACACAGAGACACGCTGCAAGGAGCTGGTTTCCAGCCGAGGACGGCCTTTCTTACCGAAGAACTGGCAATTTATGATTTCCTGAGGCCATTCAAAGTCAGCCCAGAGTGGGAGGCTGAGGAGAAAGCCCTCCAGGAAAATATCCAGCTCAACTTCGCAGTCAATGGAATAAATTGCAGCCTTCTCCAGCTCTTATTCACTTGCAGTGGGAAGGGGAGGGCACATTTCCCCCATCTTCTTGCAGGTGCATCTACACCAGGCATGGGCCAACTTGGGCATTCCCTCCCTCCAGGTGTTTTGGACTCCAACTCCCACCATTCCTAACAGCCTCAGGCCCCTTCCTTTCCCCCCTCAGCCGCTTAAGCTGATAGATGATTGATTGATAGATAGATAGATAGATAGATAGATAGATAGATAGATAGATAGATAGAGATAGATAGAATAGATAGATGGATGGATAGAGATGGGTGGGTAGGTAAGTGGGTGGATAGATGGATGGATGGATAGATAGATAGATAGATAGATAGATAGATAGATAGATAGATAGATAGATAGATAGATGATAGATAGGTGGGTGGATGAGTGGATGGATAGATATTGATTGATAGATTGATGATAGATAGATAGATAGATAGATAGATAGATAGATAGATAGATAGATAGATAGATAGATAGATAGATAGATATAGATAGATACAGATGGGTGGGTAGGTAAGTGGGTGGATAGATGGATGGATAGATAGATGATAGATAGATAGGTGGGTGGATGAGTGGATGGATAGATATTGATTGATGATAAATGGATGGATGGATGGATGGATGGATGGATGGATGGATGGATGGATAAATAGAATCCTAGAGGTGGAAGAGACCTCAAGTCCCATCCAGTCCAACCCTATTTTGCCAGGAAGGAAGAATGCAATCAGAGATGGATGATAGGACCACTCCATCTCTGTTCCTTTGCATCTTGGTGCTGGGTATAATTTACTTCTTCAGATATTTGCAAGTGAAACCTCTCTAATCATAGAGCTGGGAAAGACCACAAGGATCTAGTCCACCCCATCATATAGGAATTCCACCTGCATGAGAGTTGGCCATCCAACCTCTGTTGAAAGACTCCCAATGAGTATTTGTAACTTTATTTTAGTTAGTTAGTTACATAATATGTTTACATGTAGGTTTTGTATTAACTTGATTAAATTATATATATAGTGAAGGAGAGCCCACTATCTCTGAAGCAGTCCAGGTGTTTAGTTGGAGACTCCTTTCTTGTTATCGAACCCATTGGTCCACCAATAGTCCAGATTTGAACACTGAAAAAAGCAAAATGTGTTCAGAATTGGCTGCCTGGGTCCAGGAGTGCAAAGGAGTCATTTGACCCTTGGCTGACTATTATGGGCAGGAGCTCCAGAACCCAGGCCAAGATTCCAGAACCTTTCATAGTCTGGAAGATTCTGGAAGGAGTTTTCCATAGAAGAAGGGATACTCCTTGAATGCCACCCTTGAAAAGGACATGTTTAGGGTCTGTCCAACTCAGTGACCACTGCAAAACCAAAGTGCCATAATTTCACTTTGACTTCCATGGAGACATCTCATGGAAGCCTGAGGTGGACATTTTAGGGAAAGGCATTTGGACTTTCCAGTCTCCAGTGCCTCTCAAACTATATATTCCAGGACTGTATAGGAAGACTCTAGGAGAATCACCATGGTAAAGCCCAAAGGTTAAGATCTGGTTGGAGGCACTTTGCATAAGGCCAAAGAAAAGAACATCTGCCCATTGCTGTTCTCTCCTTCCATGGATGATGAATGAATGATGTCTATTCTCCAAGCAAGAAGGACAGAGAGGTCATGTTTAGGACTCACAAGTTCAGGTTGAACATCCTTCTCCAAAAGGATTGAGGCCAGAAATACTTTGGATTTCAGGTTTCTTTGCATTTGGGAAAACTTGCATTTGCATCTCCATGCATCATGAGATATCTTGGAGCTGGGAGCCAAGGCTAATCACCAAATCCGTGTGTGTGTGTGTGTGTGTGTGTGTGGAGCATACATATGTGCAGAAAATGAACCCCAAACTGTTTGTATAAAATATAAATCTTATACATACAGCCTGGAGGTCATTTTCTACAATGTGATTGATAATCTTGTGCTTGCAACCATGTTTGTCCACACTGAAACTGCTACAAAGCAATGGAGCAACACTCTCAGCCATCCATTGTTTTGGAGTATTTCAGGTGTCTGGATAGGTAGGTTAAAGGCAGGTTAAAGGTTAAAGAAATGCTCAACTTGTGCTCAGCGTTGTGTTTTTCTTGCTTCCCTGAAGTGCGGGATTGCAGTCATTCTGACCAGGTGAGCCTGACCCTCGTCTCTCAGTGCGAAAGGGCTCATTCTGCTCACGTCCCTTCTGTCCGTGGCAACAAACACTCGTTTGGAAGGAAGGAACATCAAGGACAACAGGCTGCAGGGATAATGACAGGGAGCAGAGTCAGGCGAGGCCAAAGCCGCGTCTTTAGCTGCAAAATGGATTTGTTCAGGAAGGAAGAAGCTCAAACTGGGAGCTTTCCCTCTGCAAGACTTGGTGCTCAGCCCACAGGTCTGGGTTTCACCACACAGGGGAACATCTACACTGCAGAATTAATGTCTTTTGAGACCTCTTTGTCTACCTTCAGCTTAGTTGGCCAGGTAAAGTGCTATGGAATCCAGGGAGTTGTCATTTTATACATTGAAAGAGTACCAAAGAGTGCTGCTAGAGACTCCTCAAACTAAAGTCCCACCTTCTCTTCTCCAGGTTAAACATACTCATCTCCCTCAGATGCTCTTCATGGTTTTGGGTGGGTAGATGGATGGATTGGTAGACAGACAGACAGACAGATGGATGGATAGATGATAGATGGATATATAGATGGATAGACAGATAGATGGATGAGTGGATGAAGATTGATTGATGATAGATGGATGGATGGATGGATGGATGGATGGATGGATGATAGATAGATATAGAATCCTAGAGATGGAAGAGACCCCATGTCCTATCCAGTCCAACCCTTTTCTGCCAGGAAGGAAGAATGCAATCAGAGATGGATGAGAGATAGAACCAGTCCATCTGGCTTCCTTGGCATCTTGGTGCTGGGTATAATATTATATATATATATCTCCCAAACTCAAGCTCAATGCCCACCAAACCCTTCCAGTATTTTTTGTTGGTCATGCGAGTTCTGTGTGCTATATTTGGTTCAATTCCATCATTGGTGGAGTTCAGAATGCTCTTTGATTGTAGGTGAACTATACATCCCAATAACTACAACTCCCAGATGAAAAACCCCAAACCCCACTAGTACTCAAATTTTGGCGTATTGGGTATTTGTGCCAAATTTGGTCCTGTGAATAAAAATACATCCTGCATATCAGATATTTACATTATGATTCATAACAGTAGTAAAATTACAGTTGTGAAGTAGCAACTAAAATAATGTTATGGTTGGGGGTCACCACAACATATTAAGGGGTCATGGCATTAGGTAGGTTGAGAACCACTGTCCTCGAATATGGCCATACAGACGGAGTCCTGCCATGGCCTGTCGATGTGGTGCTTCTGAATTTGGTTGTCTCCTTGGCATCAAGTATTTCAAGCGATGCCACCTGTTTGGTGCCAGGAGCCTCATCCATCATGCCAGAAGAAACAAGAGGCCATTCTTGCAGGAGGAGGTCTTTGGTGGAGCAGGAGTGATGCTGGGGCTTCTTCTCAGGAGGGCTGTCAAGAGGACCAAGGCCTCCTCCTCCTCCTCCTCCTTCTCCTGCTCCTGGACTCCAAGCGGAGCTGTCCAAGGCCAGCTCTTTGCGGCCCGAACACGGCTCAGCCTTTGCAATACACCGATCTAATCTGCGCATATAAATGGGCTGTCAAGCGGAGGACGTGATCGGCTATTTAAATATTGACAGGACTTTTCCTTCTCAACTCCTGTTCACAGCTGGGCGAGTGCTGAGTTTAAGCAAATCACTTTGTCATGCCATCGCGCCAATTGCATATTATCCTCTCCTTCATAATTCCTCCGACGTCTCCGCTCACTCCTCCGACTGGAACTGCGCCTGGCCCATCCATCAAGTGCTGCCGTCAGCATCCAAAGGCTCCTTCGCCATGACAGGCGCTCATGTCTTGACAGCCTCAGGATGAGAGGAAGAGGAGGAGGAGGAAGGGGAAGAGGAAGTGCCATCCAGGGTCATAGGGAAGGCCTCCTTCCACCTCCTCAAGCACTAAAGCTGGAGAGGAGCATGCGCAGCTTGCCCACGGGCACAATGCATTGCGGCAATGAAGAATATCCCTAAACCTGAGCAGGAATGAGGAAGAGTTGAGCCACCAGGCCTATCTTTACAGAGGATCCTACAACCCTAGAGTTGGATAAGACTCCAAAGGCCATCAGGAGGAAGGGGAAGAGGAAGAGGAACTGCCATCCAGGGTCATTGGGAAGGCTTCTTTCGACCTCCTCAAGCACTAAAGATGGAGAGGAGCGTGCGCAGCTTGCCCACGGGCACAATGCATTGCGGCAATGAAGAATATCCCTAAACCTGAACAGGAATGAGGAAGAGTAGAGCCACCAGGTCTGTCTTTACAGAGGATCTACAACCCTAGAGTTGGGTAAGACTCCAAAGACCATCAGGAGGAAGGGGAAGAGGAACTGCCATCCATGGTCATTGGGAAGGCCTCCTTCCACCTCCTCAGGCGCTAAAGTTGGAGAGGAGCGTGCGCAGCTTGCCCACGGGCACAATGCACTGCGGCAATGAAGAATATCCCTAAACCTGAACAGGAATGAGGAAGAGTTGAGCCACCAGGTCTGTCTTTACAGAGGATCCTACAACCCTAGAGTTGGGTAAGACTCCAAAGGCCATCAGGAGGAAGGGGAAGAGGAACTGCCATCCAGGGTCATGGGGAAGGCCTCCTTCAACCTCCTCAAGCGCTAAAGCTGGAGAGGAGCGTGCGCAGCTTGCCCACGGGCACAATGCATTGTGGCAATGGAGAATATCCCTAAACCTGGACAGGAATGAGGAAGAGTGTAGCCACCAGGTCTGTCTTTAGAGAGGATCCTACAACCCTAGAGTTGGATAAGACTCCAAAGGCCATCAGGAAGAAGGGGAAGAGGAACTGCCATCCAGGGTCATTGGGAATGCCTCCTTCCATCTCCTCAAGCGCTAAAGCTGGAGAGGAGCGTGCGCAGCTTGCCCACCGGCACAATGCATTGTGGCAATGAAGGATATCCTTAAACCTGGACAGGAATGAGGAAGAGTAGAGCCACCAGGTCTGTCTTTAGAGAGGATCCTACAACCCTAGAGTTGGATAAGACTCCAAAGGCCATCAGGAGGAAGGGGAAGAGGAACTGCCATCCAGGGTCATTGGGAAGGCCTCCTTCCACCTCCTCAAGTGCTAAAGCTGGAGAGGAGCGTGCGCAGCTTGCCCACGGGCACAATGCATTGTGGCAATGGAGAATATCCCTAAACCTGGACAGGAATGAGGAAGAGCAGAGCCACCAGGCCTGTCTTTAGAGAGGATCCTACAACCCTAGAGTTGGATAAGACTCCAAAGGCCATCAGGAAGAAGGGGAAGAGGAACTGCCATCCAGGGTCATTGGGAATGCCTCCTTCCATCTCCTCAAGCGCTAAAGCTGGAGAGGAGTGTGCGCAGCTTGCCCACGGGCACAATGCATTGCGGCAATGGGGAATATCCCTAAACCTGAACAGGAATGAGGAAGAGTTGAGCCACCAGGCCTGTCTTTAGAGAGGATCTACAACCCTAGAGTTGGGTAAGAC
Source organism: Anolis sagrei (assembly GCF_037176765.1). Lineage (NCBI taxonomy): Eukaryota > Metazoa > Chordata > Lepidosauria > Squamata > Anolidae > Anolis > Anolis sagrei. Next base: position 343,703,676 of record NC_090021.1, read on the forward strand.
TCCAAAGGCCATCAGGAGGAAGGGGAAGAGGAAGAGGAACTGCCATCCAGGGTCATTGGGAAGGCCTCCTTCCACCTCCTCAAGCGCTAAAGCTGGAGAGGAGCGTGCGCAGCTTGCCCACGGGCACAATGCATTGCGGCAATGGGGAATATCCCTAAACCTGAACAGGAATGAGGAAGAGTTGAGCCACCAGGCCTGTCTTTAGACAGGATCTACAACCCTAGAGTTGGGTAAGACTCCAAAGGCCATCAGGAGGAAGGGGAAGAGGAAGAGGAACTGCCATCCAGGGTCATTGGGAAGGCCTCCTTCCACCTCCTCAAGCGCTAAAGCTGGAGAGGAGCGTGCGCAGCTTGCCCACGGGCACAATGCATTGCGGCAATGAAGAATATCCCTAAACCTGAACAGGAATGAGGAAGAGTTGAGCCACCAGGTCTGTCTTTAGAGAGGATCCTACAACCCTAGAGTTGGATAAGACTCCAAAGGCTATCAGGAGGAAGGGGAAAAGGAACTGCCATCCAGGGTCATTGGGAAGGCCTCCTTTGACCTCAAGCACTAAAGCTTGAGAGGAGCGTGCGCAGCTTGCCCACGGGCACAATGCATGGCGGCAATGAAGGATATCCCTAAACCTGAACAGGAATGAGGAAGAGTAGAGCCACCAGGTCTGTCTTTAGAGAGGATCTACAACCCTAGAGTTGGATAAGACTCCAAAGGCCATCAGGAGGAAGGGGAAGAGGAAGAGGAAGTGCCATCCAGGGTCATTGGGAAGGCCTCCTTCGACCTCCTCAAGCACTAAAGCTGGAGAGGAGCGTGCGCAGCTTGCCCACGGGCACAATGCATTGCGGCAATGAAGAATATCCCTAAACCTGAACAGGAATGAGGAAGAGTTGAGCCACCAGGTCTGTCTTTAGAGAGGATCCTACAACCGTGGAGTTGGATAAGACTCCAAAGGCCATCAGGAGGAAGGGGAAGAGGAACTGCCATCCAGGGTCATTGGGAAGACCTCCCTCCATCTCCTCAAGTGCTAAAGCTGGAGAGGAGCGTGCGCAGCTTGCCCACGGGCACAATGCATGGCGGCAATGAAGGATATCCCTAAACCTGAACAGGAATGAGGAAGAGTAGAGCCACCAGGTCTGTCTTTAGAGAGGATCTACAACCCTAGAGTTGGATAAGACTCCAAAGGCCATCAGGAGGAAGGGGAAGAGGAAGAGGAAGTGCCATCCAGGGTCATTGGGAAGGCCTCCTTCCATCTCCTCAAGCGCTAAAGCTGGAGAGGAGCGTGCGCAGCTTGCCCACGGGCACAATGCATTGCGGCAATGAAGAATATCCCTAAACCTGAACAGGAATGAGGAAGAGTAGAGCCACCAGGTCTGTCTTTAGAGAGGATCCTACAACCCTAGAGTTGGATAAGACTCCAAAGGCCATCAGGAAGAAGGGGAAGAGGAACTGCCATCCAGGGTCATTGGGAAGACCTCCTTCCATCTCCTCAAGCGCTAAAGCTGGAGAGGAGCGTGCGCAGCTTGCCCACAGGCACAATGCATTGCGGCAATGAAGAATATCCCTAAACCTGAACAGGAATGAGGAAGAGTTGAGTCACCAGGTCTGTCTTGAGAGAAGATCTACAACCCTAGAGTTGGATAGGACTCCAAAGGCCATCAGGAGGAAGGGGAAGAGGAACTGCCATCCAGGGTCATTGGGAAGACCTCCTTCCATCTCCTCAAGCGCTAAAGCTGGAGAGGAGCGTGCGCAGCTTGCCCACAGGCACAATGCATTGCGGCAATGAAGGATATCCCTAAACCTGAACAGGAATGAGGAAGAGTTGAGTCACCAGGTCTGTCTTGAGAGAAGATCTACAACCCTAGAGTTGGATAGGACTCCAAAGGCCATCAGGAGGAAGGGGAAGAGGAACTGCCATCCAGGGTCATTGGGAAGACCTCCTTCCATCTCCTCAAGCGCTAAAGCTGGAGAGGAGCGTGCGCAGCTTGCCCACAGGCACAATGCATTGCGGCAATGAAGAATATCCCTAAACCTGAACAGGAATGAGGAAGAGTAGAGCCACCATGTCTGTCTTTAGAGAGGATCCTACAACCCTAGAGTTGGATAAGACTCCAAAGGCCATCAGGAGGAAGGGGAAGAGGAACTGCCATCCAGGGTCATTGGGAAGACCTCCTTCCATCTCCTCAAGCGCTAAAGCTGGAGAGGAGCGTGCGCAGCTTGCCCACGGGCACAATGCATTGTGGCAATGAAGAATATCCCTAACCCTGAACAGGAATGAGGAAGAGTAGAGCCACCAGGTCTGTCTTTAGAGAGGATCCTACAACCCTAGAGTTGGATAAGACTCCAAAGGCCATCAGGAAGAAGGGGAAGAGGAACTGCCATCCAGGGTCATTGGGAAGACCTCCTTCCATCTCCTCAAGCGCTAAAGCTGGAGAGGAGCGTGCGCAGCTTGCCCACAGGCACAATGCATTGCGGCAATGAAGAATATCCCTAAACCTGAACAGGAATGAGGAAGAGTTGAGTCACCAGGTCTGTCTTGAGAGAAGATCTACAACCCTAGAGTTGGATAGGACTCCAAAGGCCATCAGGAGGAAGGGGAAGAGGAACTGCCATCCAGGGTCATTGGGAAGACCTCCTTCCATCTCCTCAAGCGCTAAAGCTGGAGAGGAGCGTGCGCAGCTTGCCCACAGGCACAATGCATTGCGGCAATGAAGGATATCCCTAAACCTGAACAGGAATGAGGAAGAGTTGAGTCACCAGGTCTGTCTTGAGAGAAGATCTACAACCCTAGAGTTGGATAGGACTCCAAAGGCCATCAGGAGGAAGGGGAAGAGGAACTGCCATCCAGGGTCATTGGGAAGACCTCCTTCCATCTCCTCAAGCGCTAAAGCTGGAGAGGAGCGTGCGCAGCTTGCCCACAGGCACAATGCATTGCGGCAATGAAGGATATCCCTAAACCTGAACAGGAATGAGGAAGAGTTGAGTCACCAGGTCTGTCTTGAGAGAAGATCTACAACCCTAGAGTTGGATAGGACTCCAAAGGCCATCAGGAGGAAGGGGAAGAGGAACTGCCATCCAGGGTCATTGGGAAGACCTCCTTCCATCTCCTCAAGCGCTAAAGCTGGAGAGGAGCGTGCGCAGCTTGCCCACGGGCACAATGCATTGTGGCAATGAAGAATATCCCTAAACCTGAACAGGAATGAGGAAGAGTAGAGCCACCAGGTCCGTGTTTAGAGAGGATCTACAACCCTAGAGTTGGATAAGAAGCCCAAAGGCCATCTGGCCCAACCCAATTTTACCATGCAAGGTACCTTGAGGAAGATCTCTATACATTCCTCATCGCTCCAGGGGCAAAATTGAGTTTTTCATCACATAGAAACAAGATCAGAAGGTACCCAATATGTACCATCTAGTCCAACCTCATTTTCCCCTCAATTGTGGTGCCCGGAATTGGACACAGTGTGATTCCAGGTGTGGTCTGACCAAGGCAGAAGAGAGCATGGGGTGCAGGACTTCCCTGGATCTAGACACTAGACTCGAGAACAAGCCCTATGAGGAGCGGCTTAAGGAGCTGGGCATGTTTAGCCTGAAGAAGACTGAGAAGAGATATGATAGCCATGTATAAATATGTGAGAGAAAGTCATGGGGAGGAGGGAGCACACTTGTTTTCTGCTGCCCTGGAGACTAAGATGCAATGGAACAATGGCTTCAGATTCCATCTGAACATGAGGAAGACCTTCCTGACTGACAGCCGTTCAGCAGTGGAACTCTCTGCCCCGGAGCATGGTGGCGGCTCGTTCTTTGGAAGCCTTTAAACAGAGGCTGGATGGCCATCTGTCAGGGGTGATTTAAATGCAATATTCCTGCTTCTTGGCAGAATGGGGTTGGACTGGATGGCCCGTGAGGTCTCCTCCAACTCTTTGATTCTAGGATTCAAGGATTCTAAAGGCTTTCATGGCCGGAATCACTGGGTTGTGGTAGTTTTTTTCGGGCTATATGGCCATGTTCTAGAGGCATTCTCTCCTGACGTTTCGCCTGCATTGATGGTATCTCACTACCTCTGAGGATGCTTACCATAGATGCAGGCGAAACATCAGGAGAGAATGCCTCTAGAACATGGCCATATAGCCCGAAAAAAACTCCAACAACCCAAACTATACAGTCCCACCACACACACGTGCAGCTTCCCAGTAAATCCCACTCTTTCCAGCACTGCAGAGTTGAATTATTTCATAATTGGTGATATCTTAATTAATGTTAAGTACCATCCATAAAGACATGTTGAGATTAACTTCAGAGACTTGGATTTCCAAACACTGTTTCAATTGGCATCAGCGATGGTGGTATGTCCTAGGTCATGTTTCCATTGACGTTCTAAGCCATATAGTGTATAGTTTAATACTTGTAGGCAATTGAGCTGGAGGAAAGTTCTGAGCGTGCCTTGGACTGCGAGAAGATCCAACCAGTCCATCCTCCAGGAAAGAAAACCCGGCTGCTCATTGGAGGGAAGGAGACTAGAGACAAAGAGGAAGTCCTTTGAATGCCACATCATGAGGAGACAGCAAAGCCTAGAGAAGGGAATGATGCTGGGGGAAGTGGAAGGCAAAAGGAAGAGGGGCCGACCAAGGGCAAGATGGATGGATGGGATCCCTGAAGTGACTGGACTGACCTTGAAGGAGCTGGGGGTGGTGACGGCTGACAGGGAGCTCTGGCGTGGGCTGGTCCATGAGGTCACGAAGAGTCGGAGACGACTGAACGAATGAATGATGAATTGAGCTGACTCCTGGCCTGGGAATAATTGAAGCTCTCCCCCAAAGTGCCTTCTCCCTTCAATGTATTTGGCTGCATTGCCTTTTTATTCTCCGCCAACCCCCAGATGCGTCCTTCCAGCGCCCTTGGAGCTCCTCTCCTCCATTCTTGTTCTGCTGGGTTGCAACATAAGACGGGAATAATGCTGAGATCTGCATGATGTCCAGCTGAAAGGAAATAAATCCCGTTTTCAAAATATCCCTTGGCAGCACCTTGTTTTCTGACAAGCAGCATCTCTTCTTGAAACAGGAGCTGGAGGCCAACAAGGTCTTTGGCGTTAGAATCAAATCATCCCAGGATCCTAGTGTTGGAAAGGACTTCAAGGGCCCTCCAGTCCAACCCGACTTGCCAAGCAGAATCAAAGCACACCTGGCAGGTGGTCATCCAGCCACCTTGCAACACCCCAGTCCTGCAAAATCATAGAATCATAGAATCAAAGAGTTGGAAGAGACCTCCTGGGCCATCCAGTCCAACCCCATTCTGCCAAGAAGCAGGAATATTGCATTCAAATCACCCCTGACAGATGGCCATCCAGCCTCTGCTTAAAAGCTTCCAAAGAAGGAGCCTCCACCACACTCTGGGGCAGAGAGTTCCACTGCTGAACGGCTCTCACAGTCAGGAAGTTCTTCCTAATGTTCAGATGGAATCTCCTCTCTTGTAGTTTGAGGCCATTGTTCCCTTGCGTCCTAGTCTCCAGGGAAGCAGAAAGGAAGCTTGCTCCCTCCTCCTCCCTGTGGCTTCCTCTCACATATTTATACATGGCTATCATATCTCCTCTCAGCCTTCTCTTCTTCAGGCTAAACATGCCCAGTTCCCCAAGCCGCTCCTCATAGGGCTTGTTCTCCAGACCCTTGATCATTTTAGTCGCCCTCCTCTGGACACATTCCAGCTTGTCAATATCTCTCTTGAATTGTGGTGCCCAGAATTGGACACAATATTCCAGGTGTGGTCTAACCAAAGCGAAATAGAGGGGTCCTAGTGTTGGAAAGGACTTCAAGGGCCCTCCAGTCCAGCCCGATCTGCCAAGCAGAGTCAAAGCATACCTGGCAGGTGGCCATCCAGCCACCTTGCAACACCCCAGTCCTGCAAAATGTCTCATCTCACCCCAAACACCGCACTTGCTTCTCCTCCCTGACCGCTCCTCTTGCAGTTCGAGCTCTTCACTGGACTGAGTCCAGAAGCCGGAATTGGCATTCCCTTCAGCCCATTGCTTTCGGACTAAACTCAATGAGGAAACTGGCTTTCAAACTCAGTCCAGTGTAGAGCTGGATCTGCAAGGGATTGGGCAGCAGGCAAAGATGTCAGGGTAATATGATGTCCAATTCTGGGCACCACAATTCAAAAGATGTCCAATTCTGGGCACCACAATTCAAGAGAGATATTGACAAGCTGGAATGTGTCCAGAGGAGAGCAACTAAAATGATCAAGGGTCTGGAGAACAAGCCCTATGAGGAGCGGCTTAGGGAACTGGGCATGTTTAGCCTGAAGAAGAGAAGGCTGAGAGGAGACATGATAGCCATGTATAAATATGTGAGAGGAAGCCACAGGGAGGAGGAGGGAACAAGCTGGTTTTCTGCTTCCTTGCAGACTAGGACGCGGAACAATGGCTTCAAACTACAAGAGAGGAGATTCCATCTGAACATGAGGAAGAACTTCCTGACTGTGAGAGCCGTTCAGCAGTGGAACTCTCTGCCCCAGAGGGAGTGTGGTGGAGGCTCCTTCTTTGGAAGCTTTTAAGCAGAGGCTGGGTGGCCATCTGTCGGGGGTGCTTTGAAGGCAATATTCCTGCTTCTTGGCAGAATGGGGTTGGACTGGATGGCCCATGAGGTCTCTTCCAACTCTTTGATTCTATGATTCTATGATTCTATGATAACAGTAATTTATATCACTTTTTAAATGTAAAATAAATAGGTTTACCTTTTGAATTGAGAGTTATCTGTGATTATAAAGAGAAATTATTATTTTCAACAGTAGACTAAAAGTTGGAAAAGGAATTGGAAGTAAAGGTACATTATTTATTTATTTATTATTTATTTATTTCATTCACTTATACCCCGCCCTTCTCACCCCGGGGGGGACTCAGGGCGGCTTACAGGGGAGGGCACAATTAGATGCCCGAACACACAACAAGTAATACAAAAATAACAATTCAACACTTAAATTAAAACATCAATACATAGTAAAATCCTAAAAACCTAAAAACAATCTCATGTCAGGGTCCATATATCAGAGTCCGTAAGTCAGTTCTGCTCCATTTGTCTTTGTCCATTTCCAGGTCCTTGAGTTAATTGTCAGGGTGACCAAACGCTTGGTCCCACATCCAGGTCTTTAGTCTTTTCCTAAATGCTAGGAGGGAGGTCGCCGATCTAATTTCCCCGGGGAGTGAGTTCCACAGGCGGGGGGCCGCCACTGAGAAGGCCCTGCTTCTCGTCCCCGCCAGCCTCGCTTGAGAGACTGGCGGGTTCGAGAGCAGGGCCTCCCCAGAAGATCTTAAACTTCGAGGTGGGACGTAGAGGGAGATCCGTTCGGACAAATACACTGGGCCGGAGCCGTATAGGGTTTTATAGGTCAAGACCAGCACTTTAAATTCTGCTCGGAATTGGATTGGCAGCCAGTGGAGCTGACGCAACAGGGGGGTGGTGTGCTCCCTGTATGTCGCTCCGGTGAGCAACCTGGCTGCTTCTCGCTGGACTAGTTGCAGTTTCCGAGCAGTCTTTAAAGGCAACCCCACGTAGAGTGCGTTGCAGTAATCCAGCCGGGATGTGACAAGAGCGTGGACCACCGTGGCCAGATCCGGCTTCCCAAGGTACGGGCGCAGCTGGCGCACAAGTTTTAATTGTGTGAAAGCTCTCCCGGCCATCGCTGAGACCTGGGGTTCCAAGCTCAGTGGTGAGTCCAGGATCACTCCCAAGCTGCGAACCTGCGTCTTCAGAGGGAGTGGAACCCTGTCTAACACAGGCTGTAACCCTATACCCTGTTCGGCCTTCCGACTGACCAGGAGGACCTCTGTCTTGTCTGGATTCAATTTCAATTTGTTAGCTCTCATCCAGTCCGATACAGCGGCTAAACACCGGTTCAAAGTCTGGACAGCCTCCTTGGTGACAGGTGAGAAGGAGTGACAGATTTGGATGTCATCTGCATAGAGATAGCATCTTAGTCCGAAACTCCGAATGATCTCTCCCAGCGGCTTCATGTAGATGTTAAATAACATCGGGGACAAGATTGAACCCTGTGGGACTCCACACAACAACGGTTGTGGGGCCGAACAGGTGTCACCCAATAACACCTTCTGGGTCCGTCCCTCAAGGAAGGATCGGAGCCACCGCAAAGCAGTGCCTCCGAGCCCCATGTCCATGAGGCGGCCCAGAAGGATACCGTGATCGACGGTATCGAAGGCCGCTGAGAGGTCCAGCAGAACCAACAGGGACACACTCCCCCTGTCTAGTTCCCTGCGCAGATCATCTACCAAGGCGACCAAAGCTGTCTCAGTTCCATGTCCCGGCCTAAAGCCAGACTGTGCCGGATCAAGATAATCAGTGTCTACCAGAAACCCCTGGAGTTGTGTTGCCACCACACGTTCCATGACTTTGCCCAAATAGGGGAGATTGGAAACTGGCCGATAGTTGTCAAATTGAGTGGGATCCAGTGATGGTTTCTTCAACAGCGGTTTTATAATAGCTTGCTTTAAGCTCGCTGGAAACTCTCCTTTTTGTAAGGAGGTGTTAACCATCACCTTCACCCACCCTGCCAAACCCCCTCTGGCTTCCTTGATCAGCCAGGAAGGACAGGGGTCTAGGATGCATGTGGTGGGTCGCACCTCTCCAAGGATCCTGTCCACATCCTCAAGCTGAGGATCCTTAAGAAGAAAACTGCAACCATGAAGGATTAGAATGGAAGTCAACAGAGACACACACCCCCCCCCCCTTCACTCCTCCCTTTCTCTCTCTTTTTTTCTTTCTTCCCTCATATTTTTATCTTCTATTTTATATACATTTATTGTTAAACTTTAATAAAAAAAATATTACAAAAAAAAAAAAAGATTCTCTGCAGTGCACATTGCACTTCCTTGAAATCTGATAGATCACCTGTCACACCCAGCACTTTCTAATCTGTACCCATTAGAATCATAGAATCCTAGAATCAAAGAGTTGGAAGAGACCTCCTGGGCCATCATCCAGTCCAACCCCATTCTGCCAAGAAGCAGGAATATTGCATTCAAATCACCCCTGACAAATGGCCATCCAGCCTCTGTTTAAAAGCTTCCAAAGAAGGAGCCTCCACCACACTCCCTCTGGGGCAGAGAGTTCCACTGCTGAACGGCTCTCACAGTCAGGAAGTTCTTCCTCATGTTCAGATGGAATCTCCTCTCTTGTAGTTTGAAGCCCATTGTTCCATTGCGTCCTAGTCTCCAAGGAAGCAGAAAACAAGCTTGCTCCCTCCTCCCTGTGGCTTCCTCTCACATATTTATACATGGCTATCATATCTCCTCTCAGCCTTCTCTTCTTCAGGCTAAACATGCCCAGTTCCCTAAGCCGCTCCTCATAGGGCTTGTTCTCCAGACCCTTGATCATTTTAGTCGCCCTCCTCTTTGGCCCGGCCCTGTTTTTATCTTATTGTGTTATGTTGTTTTACTGTTATTGCTTTAATGTTTTGATTTGCTTTGTATTGTATTTGTTATGCTATTGTTGTTGAGGCCTTGGCCTGTGTAAGCCGCATTGAGTCCTTCGAGAGATGCTAGCGGGGTACAAATAAAGATAATAATAATAATAATAATAATAATAATAATAATAATAATACGTCTTGCCAGTGTGCAAAAACAGAGTGAAAACTCAATTTTTCGGAGTCGGTACTACCCAACTCCTGAAAGAGGAATCTTCCCTCCATTTTCACATGCTGACGAGACAGTGTTACCCAACTCCTGAGTGAAGGAAGCCAGGGGAAGAAGATGGGAAAGGATGTGGGAAGGCTGACCATCCCTGAAGACGGACTTTTCCGGGATAAGACAAGTCCCCACTCTTCCTAAGGCTTTCCTCCCACCCATGGGATAATGCTCTAAGTAATTTGACTCAAGACCTCACAACCTCTGAGTATCCTTGCCATAGATGTGGGTGAAACGTCAGGAGAGAATGCTTCTAGAAGGTGGCCAGACAGCCTGAAAAACCTACAACAACCCAGTGATTTTGGCCATGAAAGCCTTTGACAAGACATTGACTCAGAAAGCCTGGGATCTTCCTGCAGTAACTAGACTATACATTTCCTCTGCCAGAAATCCAGTGGTACAACTTGCAAAGTGCAACAATTATGCGAGGAAGGGAAAGAATAGTTTATATTGTGGTTTTATATTGTTTTAATGCTTAACCTGTATTTTGCTATTAAGTGTAGTGACTTGTTGTAAACCACCTTGAGTTGCTAATAAGCTGAGAAAGGCGGTGTCAAGACCCAGGTGGACCAATGAGGCAAAACAGCAGCTTAAAGGTTAACAGAAGGTCTTTAATGGCAAATTAACAGTTCAAAAGGCTCTTATCAGCAGAGCTGGTAAACAAAAGAGTCTGTCGCTGGCAGGAATGTAAACAAAGCCGCAGCCCAGGCAGTCTGGGCTGCAGAAAGGAAAACTGGCAAACAGTTCGCAGTAAACACGGAATAAAGGCAGTCCAAGAAATCACTAGGCAATAAATAGCATGAGGAGCGGTCCGACGTAGTCACAGGAGATAGGCAGAAACGAAGAATGGTCAAGACGGTCCAAGGGTCAGGGCAGGAGACAAGACTCACGATTCCAGGCCAGGCAAAGTCGTCAGCACGATCACGAAGACACGGTTCTGGATGCAAGGACTCAAGGCAAGAGTTAACAGCAAGATGCACAGGTACACAACACTTTGAACTCTGCAACAAGATGGACCCAAGGCTACTCCTTAAATCCCATCAGAATCACTAGATTCACCCCCAGGTGCCTCTAGTTCCACAGGTGAACTGCGTTCTCTCCACTGTTGCCAGTCTGCACTCCGAGCTGCATCCTGCGAAGCAGTGTCCGAAACCCATGGGTCTGTGAACCCTTGGAACTCATTGCTGGAAGTTGGAGCATTAACCACATCCAAAACCTCCTGGACCCTGGTCCAGTCCAGCTCTTCATCCTCACTGTCAGACTCATCGCTATCTGCAATGTCTTTAAGACGCTTGGAAATGGATTCCTCATCACTGTCGGAACTGCGTGCTACTCGCTTTACACCACGGTAATCCTCCACCTCCATTTCCTCACGAGTAAACCCCTCAAAGTCTTCCTCATCAGTAGATTCTAAGAACAAGTCCCTAATGCGCTTCAGCTGTTGCTGAGCGTCTTCCTCTTCCAAGCCTCGTTTCCTCCTACTAGCACTAGTAGATACATGAGGCACACACTGAGTTACAACAGGTGGTATACAAGTTAGTAAATAAATAAATAAATAAATAAATAAAACCAACTCTGGGACCCAAAAAGAAGGGGTGCGACTATTACGTGGTGATAACTATTACATAGTGAAATGCAGCGATATTGCTGTCCAAGGAGGCTTGTCTTTTGCAGGAAGACTCAACAGGATTGCTGGTCTGTGAGTGGCAGCTCTTTGCTGGGAGGCAAGGCTGAGATTGGGCCAGGCGGTCGCCTCCTTCTTGCTCCTTCGCTCTTCTGCCCTGTCATCTCTTGCTTGGAGAATTGACTCTTGTCTCACCGCTTTCAGAGCGAGAGAAACCCCTTAATTGCTTGGGGACCCCTCAGAGAAACAAGGAGCTTTGCCATGTGCCAAGGAGCAGCCAAAGGAGCCGAGGAAGGGAGCGGGAAGGCAGCCTGGATCGTGGCTTGGAGAGGAAACACGGCACGGGGACTGATGGATGGCTTTGCTTCCTTCCTTTCCTTATTAATCTTTCATTCGGAAATAAAGAAAACACAACAGAAGAACAAAACCATACAAAAAGAAGTGTTTATGATCTGGATCACTAAAACGATGCAGCTAATATCTTTCAAGTCTTTGTCCAACAGATGCCCCTTGGAACAGGCACTTGCCTTCCAACCCCCAAAATAACGAGACCACACAACATTTGATTTGGGGTAATTTTAGGGCAACTTTATGAAATGGTTACCTATTTAATAGGTCTGGGTAACAACAGAAAAATTTGTTTCTAAAATCGATTCGTTTTTGGGGGGGTTTTGCGTTTCGTTATTTAAAATAATTACAAAATTTTCCTTTTAAAAAGTTCGATATTTACAAAATTTCGTAAATGGTAAAAAATTACAAAACATTAACGAATCGATTTCCGAAACAATAACAAATCAATTCGTTAATGGCGGACGCGACCGCGAAATACGCTAAAAAACCTCCAAAAACTTCTGAAGCTTCCCTCTCCCTCTGTTGTTGACTGTTGGTGCGATATTATAATTTTTTTTCACTAATTAAACAAAAAATAACCATAAAACTTGCCCCAGACATGCGGAAATAATAACGAAACGACCTCAAAACAATAACGAAACGAATACAATAACGAAATACGAAGCATTTACAAAACTATTTAAAAATTCGTTTTTTAAAAAAATTGCTCCAGAATGGTTCGTTATCGTTTTGTAATTAAAAAAATTAACGAATTATTAACGAATTACGAATTAACGAAACGAAACCGCCCAGCCCTACTATTTAACTTTCAACTGATCTAACTTGTGTGTGTATAGAATGTTGTAGTTCAGCATGGAAGTAGCGTTGCTACTACAGGGAGAAGGGGGAAGAGGGCTGCACAGCTGGAGGAGGAGGAACAGCAGCGAAAGCGCATTAGGGAGATTTTACTGGCTCCATCTGACACAGAGGAATTTGAAGGTTTTGTTGCTGAGGAACTGGAAGAAGGGGAGGAAAGCAGGGGAGTCAAGCGGGTTACTCGGGATTCCGATTCTGATGGGGAGTTGCAAAGAAAGCGTGTTAGGGATATCTTTAGCACTCAAACTTCAGACGAAGAATTTAGGGGTTTTGATAGGTCCTCGAGTGAAGATGAAGAGGATCGTGGATTAGACTGGACCTGTGTACAGGAGATTCAGAACATATGTAATCAGCCTACCTCGAGCGAGGAATTTGAAGGTTTTATGGGGGATTGGCAAGCGGGGAACTCCTGGATGGATGCTAGCCTTGAGCAGCGTTGGAGGAATGGTCATCAATCTGGTGGGGGAGATGACTCAGCTGACAGTGCTAATGAGGCAGAAGGGAGTAGTCTCAGTAGCGATAGCGATTGCTAAATAAATATTGGGCTGCTAGCATTAGTTCCTCGCAGAGGACAAAGCGTCGTATTATGTGTTATTCTTTGTTGCTGCCAAACTTTTGATTGAATCCTTGGATTACAGCTTCCGTGTTTTCGTGTACCCTGACTCCTGGACTGAACTCTGTAAGTGACGTCATCATCCATCTTGCTGACTTCGGACCGTCTTGTTGACTACGCTACCTGTTTTCTGGACTACGTTATCTCACCTCTTCGTGTATTGACCTTGGACTGGTTTTCCTCTACGATTCCGTGTACTCCAATCCTGTCGTTAAAACCTTTGTTTTGCTTTTTGAACTGCCAGAAGGCTGCCTTTATGTTCTCTTACTCCGGGATAATCCAGTTTATCTTTCAGTTGCTTTTTCTGCCTTAAAGAATGTTTGGTTGCTAGTGGCACTGCAGTTAAGTGTCACTAGTCTTGCTAAAGTCCAAGTAAAGCTTATTTTTGAACCTTTCCTGCTGTGTTGGGCATTTCTGCACCTCTGGATCGTGACATAGAACTTGGTGTAACTAAGTCAAGGTAGTGTCCTTATCTGGCCTTGTTGTTCATTGGTTCCGTCGTCTCCGACTCTTCGTGACCTCATGGACCAGCCCACGCCAGAGCTCCCTGTCGGCTGTCACCACCCCCAGCTCCTTCAAGGTCAGTCCAGTCACTTCAAGGATGCCATCCATCCATCTTGCCCTTATCTGGCCTACCCCTCGACTATTTGGACGGAACACCTGGGTCCCCTGGAAACATAAACCCAGGCGACCACTAAGGTAAATATGTGAAGAGGTTTACCTCAAGGTTATTGAGGCTCAACTCTCCCTACTTTAAGGCCTTTAAATCTTGCCTCACCTCAAGCTGTAACATAGCAGGTGAGTGTTTTTAGTTGTTGGCCTTCACCCCGTAGGGAAGTGCCTTGGGTGTCCACCAGGATTCTGTTTTTTCATGGACTATTTATCACTAGGTCCTGGTCCCAACTGGCAACCAATGATTATACTGTTAATGGGTGGGCGTGGTGGGTCGATGGCTGAAAGCGACTAAGAAGGAGAGGCCGGGTGAGGCCACGTGTCATAGAATCATAGAATCAATAGAATCATAGAATCATAGAATCAAAGAGTTGGAAGAGACCTCATGGGCCATCCAGTCCAACCCCATTCTGCCAAGAAGCAGGAATATTGCATTCAAAGCACCCCTGACAGATGGCCATCCAGCCTCTGTTTAAAGGCTTCCAAAGAAGGAGCCTCCACCACACTCCCTCTGGGGCAGAGAGTTCCACTGCTGAACGGCTCTCACAGTCAGGAAGTTCTTCCTCATGTTCAGATGGAATCTCCTTTCTTGTAGTTTGAAGCCATTCCTCCATTGCGTCCTAGTCTCCAGGGAGGCAGAAAACAAGCTTGCTCCCTCCTCCTCCCTGTGGCTTCCTCTCACATTTTTATACATGGCTATCATATCCCCTCTCAGCCTTCTCTTCTTCAGGCTAAACATGCCCAGCTCCTTAAGCCTCTCTTCATAGGGCTTGTTCTCCAGACCCTTGATCATTTGAGTTGCCCTCCTCTGGACACATTCCAGCTTGTCAATATCTCTCTTGAATTGTGGTGCACAGAATTGGACACAATATTCCAGTTGTTGGCCTTCACCCCATAGGGAGATGCCTTGGGTGTCCACCAAGATTCTATTTTTTCCTGGACTATTTATCACTAGGTCCTATTTAAAAACCTCCCCAACCCAGCTAGCCCCTAAGAACAGTATAGGGTAGGCGGAAAAACCGTCCTCAAACATAGGAAGGAAAAATTGCTACCTGGTCCCAACTGACAACCAATGATTATACTGTTAATGGGTGGGCGGGGTGGGTCGACGGCTGGAAGCAACTTAGAAAGAGAGGCCAGCTGAGGCCACATGTCAGCCCCACCCCTCCTTCCAGTTGGTTCCAGTGGAATCAACCATCTCCTCTTTTGGGGGAGGAGGCAAATTGTTCTTCCTCCCTAGCTTTGCCAGAGTGGGAAAGGTCTATCTATCTATATCGATATCGATATCAATATCGATATCGATATATATATATATATATATATATATATATATATATATATTGTCGAAGGCTTTCATGGCTGGAATCACTAGGTTGTTGTGGGTTTTTGCGGGCTATAGAGCCATGTTCTAGAGGCATTTCTCCTGACGTTTCGCCTGCATCTATGGCAAGCATCCACCTCACTACCTCTGAGGATGCCTGCCATAGATGCAGGCGAAACGTCAGGAGAAATGCCTCTAGAACATGGCTCTATAGCCCCAAAAAACCCACAAGAACCTATATATATATACACACACACACAGCTAAGGGAAAAGGGATATGTACACTAAGTGCAGGTTGCTAAGCTTGCTCTGCCTGCTTGAAAATTAATTGCCCATCATCATCATCATCATCATCATTACCATCACCATCATGGCCAGAATTCACTAAGGGGCTCTCCTGTTTGTAGGTGCATTGACCTCTTTTGGAAATACAATTGAGCAGATTGGCAACATCTGTGTTCAGCTGGTTTATGCCGGGGAGCCGGAGAAATGTGGGATGTGCCATGGAATCGATGCACATTAGAGCCAACACGCATTGGAACACAAAGGCACGGGAAGTTTTATGCCTCTCTCTCTCTTTGGCATTTCAGGTACGTTTTTTTCAACCATTGCATCAACTCTATTTTGTGCTTTTTGCATATTATTTTATTCCGTTGTGCTAAAATTATAATAGCCCGTGGCCATCAGTGACAGTAATTGCCAGAAACCTATCTACGGAGAAGGGAAGTGTCACGGTCCTCCAGCAATCCTCCAAGGGACAAAACCAAGCTCTGAAGAGCGCCTTCTTCACAAGGATCAGCACTCCAGCCCCTCAGGTGTGGATGATGGTGTTGGGGTTCAGCCTGAGTTTGAACTTGAACCTGATTCTCTGTTTGTTCCTCCTGATGCTAATGAAAGTATATTTACTGATGCTAATGGAAATGTACCTTTTGATGCCAATGCTCCTGAAATTAGTGAGGAAGAAACTGCTGTAGGTTTGGAAAATGCCAATGTTCCTGAAATTAGTGAGGAAGGAACTTCTGTAGATTTGGAAAATGGAAGTACCAGTGCTCATGAGAATGTTTCAGAGGGAAGCCATGACCTTTCACTCCCTTCTGCACCTGGGAACTTTAATGAGAACAGAAGGGGCCAGATTTGGCAAGACAGAAGTAAATCACTCAGCTTGCGAAGGTCTTCCCGATTAAAAGAAATACAAACAACGGCTTCAAAGCAGAGGGGCGGTTCACAGAACCAATTCTTGGGTTTTAATTGCCTTCCGCCGGGCTGACTGTCTCAGTTCAGGCATCGTTTCAGAATTGATGAAGACCTTGGCAGCTCTCCCGGTTCCCTGGCCATAGCTTGGGAAGATTTCTAGGATATCAAGTACGGTTAGTGAATCACTAAACAGGTTCCAGTATTTTGCAGTGTGGCTTTGGGTTTTGTTCTTGTGCATTTAAATTCATGTTTGCTGATTTTGCTGTGGCCTTTGACTTGCATTTTTCCTTTATTTTGTAACCATTTTTCTTCAATAAAAAAGGATTGTTTTTCACAGCCAAGTGTGGTGGATAGTTATCTTAGGGCCTCGTTCCCTGCTCTGGATTGCAACAGATGGGTCCTTTGGGCTGCAGTGGAAGATGGATCTGGGGAAGGGAGAAGCAGACCCGTGGCAGAAACAGACCAATGGAACAGAACATAGAAATGTGATGCTAACAGACAGAAGGGCATTGCTAAAAGGGGGCTCGGTTCTCCTGGTCTGCTCCCAGGTGCTTCTACGTCCTTTTAAAAAAGATATTTTTATTATTTTTCATCTTGTTTACATAAAAAGAGTGAGAACAATAAAGTAGGAAAATAGGGTAGTGAAAAGATACTGAAAGCAAAGGGTCAAGGAAAAAAAAGTGTCATGCCACCAAACCACCTTCCCTCTCTCCTGAGGAATCTGTACAAGGACCAAGTAGCAACAGTAAGAACTGACCACGGAACAACAGACTGGTTCAAGATTGGGAAAGGTGTACGGCAAGGCTGCATACTCTCACCCAACCTTTTTAACTTGTATGCAGAACACATCATGCGAGGATGTGCGGGGCTGGATGAATGCAAAGCTGGGGTGAAAATTGCTGGAAGAAACATTAACAACCTCAGATATGCAGATGACACCACTCTGATGGCCGAAAGCGAGGAGGAGCTGAGGAGCCTTCTAATCAAGGTGAAAGAAGAAAGCGCAAAAGCCGGGTTGCAGCTAAACGTCAAAAAAACCAAGATTATGGCAACAAGAATGATTGACAACTGGAAAATAGAGGGAGAAACCGTGGAGGCCGTGACGGACTTTGTATTTCTAGGCGCAAAGATGACTGCAGATGCAGACTGTGGCCAGGAAATCAGAAGACGCTTCCTTCTTGGGAGGAGAGCAATGTCCAGTCTCGATAAAATAGTGAAGAGTAGAGACATCAGACTGGCAACCAAGATCCATTGCCTAGTCAAAGCCATGGTATTCCCTGTAGTAACCTACGGATGTGAGAGCTGGACCTTAGGGAAGGCTGAGCGAAGGAAGAGAGATGCTTTTGAGCTGTGGTGTTGGAGGAAAGTGCTGAGAGTGCCTTGGACTGCGAGAAGATCCAACCAGTCCATCCTCCAGGAAATAAAGCCCGACTGCTCACTGGAAGGAAAGATACTAGAGACAAAGTTGAAGTCCTTTGGCCACATCATGAGGAGACAGCAACGCCTAGAGAAGACAATGATGCTGGGGAAAGTGGAAGGCAAAAGGAAGAGGGGCCGACCAAGGGCAAGATGGATGGATGGCATCCTTGAAGTGACTGGACTGACCTTGAGGGAGCTGGGGGTGGTAACGGCCGACAGGGAGCTCTGGCGTAGGCTGGTCCATGAGGTCACGAAGAGTCGGAGACGACTGAACGAATGAACAACAACAACTAACTATGGCTCAGGACCTGTTGAGCACCAAACATACATCTCATCCCATTCAAATGTTGCAAGACCTTGACCATTGATGTCCAGTTGCAAGGGTTGTGGAGCCCACCTGCTTGGCCACTGGAATGCCCAGTTGTGCAGCCTGCAAATATCTCCAGTATATTTATATATCCACTAGCTGTACCTGCCACACGTTGCTATGGCCATCCTTTTCTCCCTCTTTCTCTCCTCCTTTCTTTCTCTCCTTCTTTCCTTCTTTTTTTTCTTCCTTCTCTTTTTTTCTTTCCCTCTCTCCTTCCTTCCTTCTCTTCCTCTTCCCTTGCTTTCCTCCTTTTCTTTCCCTTCCCCTTTCTCCCCTTTCTTCCTTCTCTACCTATTCTTGGACTGCAACTCCCAGCAGTCCTCCTGATCAATCTACCTACCTACTTACCTATCTCTATCTAATCTATCTATCTGGAGGATTGCTAGGAGTTGCAGGCGAGGAATAGGAAATTGGAAATCTGCAGGGATTGGGATGCTCGCAAAGAAGTTCAAGGAGAAAAAGGTTTGCAGCCTGGAAGCAGTGCATTTGGAGCATCCTCCTCTCTTAAAGGGCCTGGCCTAGGGGATGCTGGGAGTTGTAGTCCAGAAGAGATATGCTATTGTGTGCGTGTTTTTTTTTTTGCTGGGGGAGTCGTTTTTGCACATGCGCTGTAGCATCTTTTTGCTTTTGGGGCTTTTTAAGTCCCTTCTGCTGTGTTTTTCAGTGTTTTTATGAGTGATGGTCGCTTATTGGCCTGATAGGTGTCATGTGTCTAAATCTGGTGTCAATTTGCCCAGTGGTTTTTGAATTATATTAATCCCACAAACTAACATTACATTTTTATTTATATAGATTTTGTTAAATCAGGGGATGGACTTGTAGAAGTGTCTCAGGAAGGCATTTTTGACTACCAATGGCTACATCTGTAAATCAAGTATGGGCAAACTTTGACCCTTCCTCCAGGTGTTTTGGACTTCAACTCCCACAATTCCTAACAGCTGGTAGGCTGGGATCTGAAGTGCAAAACACCTGGACAACCAAAGTTTGTGTTTGGGTTCAGCCTCCGTGTGAGCCTGACCCTCAGCCTCCGTGTGAACCTGAACCTGATTCTTTGATTGTATTTCCTGATGCAACTGAGCAGGCTACTGAACATGTATTTTTCCCTGATGGTTTGGAAACTGATTCTGAGGGCAGTGGCTGGGAAAGTGAAACTACGCATCCTGATGGGAATGTTTCAGAATCAAGCGGTGATAGCTCTCCAGAGGAGTTAACCCCTGCCTTTTTAATGAGGATAGAAGAAGGCAGATTTGGGAAAACAGGAGTGAATCACAGAGTCTGCAAAGGTCAAGTAGATTAAAGGAAAAGGAGGCTTCCAAGCCTGGAGGCGTGTCCTGAAACAGTTTCTTTAGTTTAAAGTGTCTCCCCCCAGGCTGTCTTGTTAGATCAAGCATTGTTTAGACTGAGGCATTACCTTGGCTGAGTTCCCGTTTCCCATGGCCTGCATTCCCAGAGGCTTCTAGTTTCCAAGTACGGTTAGTGAGATACTAACAGGTTCCAGGTTTTTATAGTGTTGCTTTTGGAATTTTGATCTAGTTCAGAGATATTCCTGACTGCTGAATTTTACTGTGGCTTTTTGACTTTGCATTTTCCTCTATTTTGTAACCATTTTTTCATCAATAAAAAAGGATTGTTTTCCCCACAGTCAAGTGTGGTGGATTTAATCTAATGGTCTTGTTTCCTGATCTGGGTTGCAACAGTTTGCCCATGGCTGCCAAAGATTGAATACACCTTGATCCCTCTTGACTGGGTATGGAATCCTGGAAGGGGACTTTTGGTGAGCCAGCATCAGTCTTTGCAGGATAAGGCCAAAGGTCTTGTAAAACTACAATGCCCAAGAGTCCGCTGAACAAAGGCAGTTACGGTGGGATCAAAATGCCTGCTTCTACAGTGTAAATATACTTGACCCCCTGCTATTGTCTATTGCACAGACTTATGAGATAGATGGCCAAATCTGCACCTTGGATTTGGATGTGTCTTTTGCAATAACTCTTTGCTTCTTGCATTCAGTGAGGGGAAAAAAGTTGTATCTCAAGTCATGAAATGGTGCTGCCGCAATACAATTTTCTCTTCCTTTCCACTGATTTCGTCCACAAAAGAACCATCTCATTCTGTGCCTGAAACAGATTTCCCTTCTTCCTCTTTATCTGCATGGAAAGCCCATTGGCTGGCCAATGTTTACCCAGCCCCTCAGAGCCTTGTTAGTCAACAGAAACAAAGCAACCTTGGGGGCAACTGGTTTTCATGGGGAGATGCAATCGACTTAAGATAAGACCAGGAGGAGCCCAGGAAGAACCAAGACTCCAGCCAGGCAAGTAATCTGTTTGCCTTTGTGGAGGAGACGGAAAACAGGAGTGAGAAAGGAAAGGGAGACGCAAGGTGGAGCTGCCTTCAGAAAGGTTTCAGCCAGAAATTGGGCTCTTTTTCTGACAACGTCCCCATGGATTCAAGAAGAGAAGAAGGGGAAGTCAAGGCCACAGCAATGCTAGTAGGCAGCTCCTGGAGGAGCCACAAAGCAGATTGTGACAGGAAAGGTGACCAAGGAAAGGAGCTGCAAAGCAATTAAGCAGCCTGGGTCTGCTCCTCCTCCACCACTTCTTCCTCCTCCTGCTCTTCTCCTCTTCCTTCCAAGGAGCCAAACAATGAGCAATGTCCACTCAGCCTGAGATCAAGACCAGGGAAGATTCTGGAGCAGATCATGAAGGAGGCAGCCTGCAATCCCTTGGAAAGGAAGGCTGGGATCACTCAAAGTCAACATGGATTTCTCAAAAACAAGTCATGCCAGGCTCATCTGATCTTTTATTTTTTGACAGTGTTACAAGCTGGGTAGATGCAGGAAATGCTGCAAATGGAGCATGTCTTGATTTCGGAAAGACCTTCAACAGAGTTCCCCATGACCTTCTTGCAAGGAAATTAGTCAAATGCAGGCTAGGCAAGGCTACTGTTGGGTGGATCTGGATTTGGTTAAGGCAACCAAACCCAAAGGGTGCTTCACCCCAATGAATCCTAGAATCCTAGAGTTGGAAGAGACCTCATGGGCCATCCAGTCCAACCGCATTCTGCCAAGAAGCAGGAAAATAGCATTCAAAGCACCCCTGACAGATGGCCATCCAGCCTCTGTTTCAAAGCCTCCAAAGAAGGAGCCTCCACCACATGCCAGGGTAGAGGGTTCCACCGCTGAACAGCTGTCTCTCACAGTCAGGAAGTTCTTCACATGTTCAGATGGAATCTCCTCTCTTGTAGTTTGAAGCCATGGCTCCATTGCGTCCTAGTCTCCAGGGAAGCAGAAAGGAAGCTCACTCCCTCCTCCCTGTGACTTCCTCTCACATATTTATACATGGCTATCATATCTCCTCTCAGCCTTCTCTTCTTCAGGCTAAACTTGCCCAGCTCTCATAGGGCTTGTTCTCAAGTCTAGTGTCTAGATCCAGGGAAGTCCTGCACCCCATGCTCTCTTCTGCCTTGGTCAGACCACACCTGGAATCACACTGTGTCCAATTCCGGGCACCACAATTGAAGGGAGATGTTGACTCTAAGCTGGAATGTGTCCAGAGGAAGACCCTTGATCCTTTGAGTCACCCTCCTCTGGACACATTCCAGCTTGTCAATATCTCTCTTGAATTGTGGTGCCCAGAATTGGACACAATATTCCAGGTAAAGTGGTCTAACCAAAGCGGAATAGAGTGCCATTTAGACATATAACATATATAGACAGACACAGAGGCAATTTAACATTCCAGCTTTCATGAGGATATTCTGGCCACCAGGGGAGCTGTCGCTTCACCGTCCATTTGTGACACTGATGAAGTACTTCCTCATTCTTTGCATGCTTGCTGGAGATATTTATGATGTCGTAAATTAGCCTCCCTGCATAAGCGGTACATACATTTCCTACTTGACAGATGCAACTGTCTTTCAGGCTGCAAAGGTCGACAGCAAGCTACATAAATTGGTTGGAAGCTCACTTGGACCCAGGCTGGCTTCGAACTCAGGATCTTTGAACTCCCACCATGAAATAAAGAGTCAGACACAAGAACATGGATCTAAAGGGCCATTTTCTGACCTATTTATTGAAAGAATTTGCAGTAAGCTGTAGAGGGAAAATCTGTAAAAATGCAACATATATCTCATGGCTGAATGGCCACCTAGTGAGCCTAGTCCCTGGGCCAGGTGTCACTTCCTCTGACCACCTCCAAGGACAAGCGTGCACCAAGGATCCCGAGGGCCAAGCAAAATTCTTTGTCTGCACCTCTCAGCCGATCATAGTTGGAAGGCCATCATGAGGGCGCTCCCTCCCAAACCTCAGAGTTTTTCAAGAGTGAGAACCCTCAATCCAGCCCCAAGGGTAGCTCCCATTTTATGAAAACTTCTGGGGACTTTTGTGGGAGTCCACCCTTCACCCCCTAAGGCGGGGGTGCCACGGTGCCTACCATAACCATTTCACCTTTAACATGCCACAAAAAGGGACAGGCGTCTGGCTAGTCCCTTTTCCCCACTAGGCTGGCCAACATCTCTTTTATTCCCTCTTTCAAATCACTCACAAACAAAACATTCCCCTCATCTGAGAGGTGCACTCCATCGGGCCTGAACAACTCCGGCCGTTTGAACACAATTTCTCGGTGCAGGACTAGACAGCCCCCAATCTGCCCCATGGCAGTTTCCACTTCCCGATTGACCTTCCTTCTGGCCAAATCGAATTTCTTGGGATCACAATCCCTTGGCCACCGCAATCATGGCAACGGTGCCAACCATGCAATCCGAACTACAGGCCACCGTTGCCTGATGAGATTGCAATCTTTCTGGGCTTGATGGACACAATTTCTTGGTGCAGGACTAAACAGCCCCTGATCCACCTCATGGCAGTTTTCATTTCCCAATTGACCTTCCCCCTGGCCAAATCGAGTTTCTTGGGATCACAATCCCTTGGCCACTGCAATCGTGGCAACAGTGCCAACCCTGCAATCAGAACTCCAAGCCACCGTTGCCTGATGAGATTGCAATCTTTCTGGGCTTGATGGACACAATTTCTTGGTGCAGGACTAAACAGCCCCCAATCTGCCCCATGGCAGTTTCCACTTCCCGATGGACCTTCCTTCTGGCCAAATCGAGTTTCTTGGGATCACAATCCCTTGGCCACTGCAATCATGGCAACAGTGCCAACCATGCAATCCGAACTCCAGGCCACCGCTGCCTGATGAGATTGCAATCTTTCTGGGCTTGATGAACACAATTTCTCGGTGCAGGACTAAACAGCCCCTGATCCACCCCATGGCAGTTTTCATTTCCCAATTGACCTTCCCCTGGCCAAATCGAGTTTCTTGGGATCACAATCCCTTCGCCACTGCAATCGTGGCAACAGTGCCAACCATGCAATCCGAACTACAGGCCACCACTGCCTGATGAGATTGCAATCTTTCTGGGCTTGATGAACACAATTTCTCGGTGCAGGACTAAACAGCCCCTGATCCACCCCATGGCAGTTTTCATTTCCCAATTGACCTTCCCCTGGCCAAATCGAGTTTCTTGGGATCACAATCCCTTCGCCACTGCAATCGTGGCAACAGTGCCAACCCTGCAATCAGAACTCCAAGCCACCGTTGCCTGATGAGATTGCAATCTTTCTGGGCTTGATGGACACAATTTCTTGGTGCAGGACTAAACAGCCCCCAATCTGCCCCATGGCAGTTTTCATTTCCTAATTGACCTTCCCCCTGGCCAAATCAAGTTTCTTGGGATCACAATCCCTTGGCCACTGCAATCGTGGCAATAGTGTCGATCATGTAATCAGAACTCCAAGCCCCATTGCCTGATGAGATTGCAATCTTTCTGGGCTTGATGGACACAATTTCTCGGTGGAGGACTAAACAGCCCCCAATCCACCCCATGGCAGTTTTCATTTCCTAATTGACCTTCCCCCTGGCCAAATCAAGTTTCTTGGGATCACAATCCCCTGGCCACTGCAATCGTGGCAACAGTGTCGACCATGTAATCAGAACTCCAAGCCACCATTGCCTGATGAGATTGCAATCTTTCTGGGCTTGATGGACACAATTACTCGGTGCAAGACTAAACAGCCCCCAATCCACCCCATGGCAGTTTTCATTTCCTAATTGACCTTCCCCCTGGCCAAATCGAGTTTCTTGGGATCACAATCCCTTGGCCACTGCAATCATGGCAACAGTGTCAACCATGTAATCAGAACTCCAAGCCACCATTGCCTGATGAGATTGAAATCTTTCTGGGCTTGATGGACACAATTACTCGGTGCAAGACTAAACAGCCCCCAATCCACCCCATGGCAGTTTTCATTTCCCAATTGACTTTCCCCCTGGCCAAATCATGTTTCTTAGGATCACAATCCCTTGGCCACTGCAATCGTGGCAACAGTGTCAACCATGCAATCAGAATTCCAGGCCACTGTTGCCTGATGAAATTGAAATCTTTTGGGGCTTGAAAAATTAGTGCCTTTTCCTTTAATAGACCTGAATCATTGTCCCCCACCTGTACAATTAACATATCATGAGGAGGTCCCCACCTCTCCTTGAATAACATTGATAATAGCACCCTGCATCGGAGTCCTCTTCTACCCCACCAGTCAACTATAACTTGGTCGCTCAGACCCAACTGGGTCCCAAGGTGACTTCAATGGGCATGTCTCTCCACCCAGAAAACCCAGCTATGGACACAGACAAGGACACGCCTGCGAAGCAATCTGCATCTGTGAACTAAACAAAAGAAGGGGGTCAATCATCACTGAGTCATTGTCTGGAATGGTTGTTACAACGCTTAAATGCCTTTGAGCACCATTTCCCCATGCGCTGAACATCTTGGTCTTTGAATCCCACGCCATAGCGCTGCCCCAATCCAAAGGAATAAGTTCCAAAATTGACCCCACACAAGCCCAAAATTTGTAGGGCCTGTGAGGTAACTTTCCAGAATTGATATTTTGTAAGTGGGAGGGAGCCCACATGCCTAAAAAGGACACACGAGTCTCTTTCCCTTACCTCTATGTATCGATGAAGAGCTCTCACATGGCACAAGGTCTCATCAGCACAGGTAAGTGACTGCACTTTAGTTCCATTTACCCGTTTGCTCAGTTTTGGAATAGTGAATATGCAAGATTGCCTATTCTGGCCCTAACTCCAGATCCTGCATTGACAGCGCCCTATCTGAGCCATCTCTATGATCTTATCACTAATTCGCTTACCTGCAGGGCCCCAGAGAAAGCAGTCAGAGCTGCAGCATGGAAAAGCAAGGCCTCGAAGTGAGAATGACAATTCCCAGGCCAAACATTTGCCAAACCCTTCAAGGTGGCTGGCCCCAGTGGCACCCGAGTATCTTTCATCGTGCCCACTCCCAAGACCGCCATTCTGATATATTATGGATCCCAAAACTCTTGGTTGGGTTTGGGTACCCCCGTCTTTCTATTGCAACTATCTTGAATCCCAAATTCCCAGCAGCATTTATTTTGGTCCCCTTGTTTCAAACTAGCATTGCTAGGGGGAAAAACTAGTCCTTTCCAACAAATGGCCACTGTGGGCCCTGTCCCCTAGCATGAGGCAGGCAGGGTTCATGATCCTCATCCACATCTCAGGAAATGGCCTATCCCTTGGCAAAGTAGGAAAGGAGGCAGCCTTCAATGAAAAGACTCATCGTGGGAGAGCCATGCGGGTCCTTGATAGTCTGTATAAGCTTTCTGCATAATATCTAAGTATTAGGTCAAGGTGTAAGCCAACCGTGGCTGTACCCTGACCATGACTCCCATGTAAATAACCTAACTTGCTAACCAGTTACGCCAGGATCTATATACCTTCTGTTTCTTTACCTCTTCTCATTCTTTGTCATCCAGTTGCTCCCAGTATTTATTTATTTTTATTTTTATTATTTTTATTACCTTCCTGTGTAATAATGAGAATATATTGACATACTCACATACTCATCAACATACCCTTCAAACTGTTATCAATTGTTCTCTGAATAAGCTGATCTCCTAGCTCTATAGTCAGGTTACCTCGTGGGATGGCCGAGTAGGCTTGCAAGGTGAGCTGTTGTCACACCCAGCCCTGCCCATAAACCAACACTCCAGGCTAAGCTCCACTGGTGGCTTTGTGTGTGCAATGGCACCACCTGATGTTACTGTTGATGATGGGCCTGCCAGAGCATTTCCAACAGAAAGTGACCCAGGGCCTGCCACCGAGCTCGGTTGTGTGCCTATTGCCATAGGAACCAAGGGGGTAACACCTACATAAGGTGGGGCCTGAAGCACAGTTGGTGCAATCTAAGAATATGTCGGGGCCTGGGGTGCTGATAATGCTGCTGTAGAGGCCATTGGAACCAAAAAGGCAGACACATGAGACACCACTGGTGCAAACTGAGGCATTGTAGGTACTCTGGCAGGGGCCACTGCTCCAGAAAAGGCAGGCAACTGAGGCACTGTTGGTGCCACCTGAGAATGGGTAACAGTCTGAGGCACTGGAAATAGTAATGAAGAAGCCTTGGTGCTAGAAATGACAGAAGCCTGGGGCACCGTTGGTGGCACCTGAAAATAGGAAGGAGCCTGAGGCAGTGATGGTAGTATTGTAGGGTAAGCAGGAGTCTGAGGCACCTGCAAAGGCACCAAAGGAGCCACAGGGGCCCGCACACTTCCCCAGGGCCAAGCCCACCACTGCTGCTCCCAGGATTGTCAAATATTGAGAGGACCATGAAGAGTTCAATATCGCTGGCCCTGCAAAGGATTGAAGCTGGAGTGTAGCTGCACCTGCATTCTGGTGAGTGCCCTGTTGAAACCTCTGTGCAGGCAGCTGGGGCAATGGTGCAGCCCCCCAGCAGCGACCTGTTGAACCGGTGTAGTCCCCTGTGGCCCAGCAACTGCTTCAGGGCAGTAGTGCCCACCTCCTGGGCAGCAGGGGCCCCCTGCCCTCGGAATGTGTTTTCTCCACGAATGTGTTTACCTGCTGAAGCAGAGGGGCCCAGGAAATAAAGAAGTCAATCCCTAATTGAAGGCCTATGCCCTAATGGCACTGTCTGCCAAATGCAATGAAAAATGGTAAGTTTGGTGAAACAAAATGGCTGCCAGTAGGTCAGGCTTCCATAAAGATACTACAAAATGGCCACCCTACTACCAAACAGGGTCCCTGCTGTTCAGAGATTAGGCCCAAAACAAAATGGCCGCCTTGCCAAGCAAAGGTATTAGAACAAAATGGCCGCCACACTACCAGGCAGGCTTTCTCCTGGCCATGTGGTTAGGCCCAAAATCAATTATAGCTATCCTATCAATGTTAGTGGGGCAGAAAGTGTGGAATAACTATAATACTTTTTTTTTTGAGGGGGAAGGGGGCAAAATAGCAAGGGTATAATTAGAGCAGCAAACAGGGGCACTCCCCAGGCAGATTGGTCCCCCCCACAAACAGGCCTTCCTCCCAGGAGCAGTTGGCACTGTGAAAGCCCAGGGAGCTGCTGCCAACTGCTAAGGAGGGTGAGCCTCTAAAGGGGCAAGAGAAGCACCCAGGGGCCCTTCCAAAGGAAGTCCTACCAGAAAGGCCTCTCCACAGGGAGTGGGGTGGAGAAGGACACGCACACTTCCTCCCGGAGGCACGCAGAGGGAAGAGTGGGCTCTCTGGCACTGCTGCAAGAGAGGGCAGGCCCAAAGAAGGCCCTCCAAGGAAGGAAGAAGCCTGGAGGCAGCAGGGGCTGCAGGCCTCTGAGGGGCAAGGAAGGAGGTGGGCAGTCCTGGAAAGACTCCTTAAAGGGCAAAGAACAAGGTGCTGCCAGTGCCACTGGAGCCACCCAAGAAAGGAGCAGCCACCCAACTCACCCCCTCCCAGCCCCACACAAACCAGCCTGGAAGAAGAGATCCAGTCCTGTGAAGAAGGCCAGACCAGAAGCTGACTCTCTCAGGCACAACCTCTTCTCACGCCGTCCAAAGGAAACTGAAAGAGAGGAACAGAGCAGCCTCACCCAACTTTCTGCTCCGCCCCCTCACATGCATGGGCCAGCAACTAACTGGCCCAAACCAAGTCTGCCTCCTTCATGGGGTAATTCAAAATGCCCTCCCGCATCCTAAGCTTTGCTTGGCTGCGGGTGGGGCTTTGGTCATTAGTGATCTTAATGCAGTTGACTCCCAGCCAGCTGCGCCACAGTCCTGGTGCTCCTGGCATGCAAGAACGTGGGACTCATCTGTTTCAGAAGAACCAAAGAATTGACAAGCCATGGAAATAAATAACCTTACAGAAGCGTGGCCCCCTTTTATTTGCAATCCTAGAATCCTAGAATCCAAGAGTTGGAAGAGACCTCCTGGGCCATCATCCAGTCCAACTCCATTCTGCCAAGAAGCAGGAATATTGCATTCAAATCACCCCTGACAGATGGCCATCCAGCCTCTGTCTAAAAACTTCCAAAGAAGAAGCCTCCACCACACTCAGGGGCAGAGAGTTCCACTGCTGAACAGCTCTCACAGTCAGGAAGTTCTTCCTGATGTTCAGGTGGAATCTCCTCTCTTGTAGTTTGAAGCCATTGTTCCATTGCGTCCTAGTCTCCAGGGAAGCAGAAAGGAATCTTGCTCCCTCCTCCCTGTGGCTTCCTCTCACATATTTATATATGGATATCATATCTCTTCTCAGCCTTCTCTTGTTCAGGCTAAACATGCCCAGCTCCTTAAGCTGCTTCTCATAGGGCTTGTTGTCCAGACCCTTGATCATTTTAGTCACCCTCCTTTAGACACATTCCAGCTTGTCAATATCTCACTTGAATTGTGGTGCCCAGAAACGTCCCCCATTCTGTATCTTTGCATTTCGTTTTTCCTGCCTTAGTGGAGTCTCTTGCATTTGTCCTCGTTGAACTTCATTTTGTTAGTTTTGGCCATTCATCTCTCTAATCTGTCAAGATTGTTTTGAATCCTGCTCCTGTCTCTCAACAGACCCAAGAAGATAAGTCTCAAGGACTCATGTGTGTATATAGAGTGTGGGTACTTGTGGCTTGTCTTCTTGGATCTGTTGATGCATTAGCTGCTAATGTTGCACATTACTTGGTTGAATTAGACATTGGCTGGTTCTACAATGACCATACAATTCCAGTTGATCTACACTGAACTATATTGTACGGTCGGTCAGTGTTGAACCAGCCACTGACTCCAGAGACCAGTGTAAATCCTACCCAATGCTTCACAATGGTATCAGATATTTTTTGCAGGCTTTGATTTATAGGTTATGTTTCCTGTTCCTTTTTCCAACAAAAAGCTTTTTTGAAGCCCTGCTGAATCTCTCTGCCACCCGCGCCATCCCATCTTCCCTGAGTCAATGGCTGGCCCTCTCTGCCTTGACCCCATTACTGGGCAATTTTCCTCTGCTGATCTTCTCATAGAGTCATAGAATTCTCTGTTGAAAAGGAACGCAAGAGCCGAGGCAGAAAACGGAGCCTGGGAGCGGAATTGCCCACCTTTGAGCTTGGAGGGCTCTCCCTTGGGGAGACGGGGAAACTCAAGGTGGCTCCGTAAATGAGAATAAAGGAACCATTCAATATCAAAGGAGGTTTTTTTTTCAGATACAAAAATCTACCTTCTACTGAAGGTTGCTAAAGAGGGGTTGTCCATGTGGTGTCATTGTGGAGGAGATGCCAGGGCTCGTTGCTTGCCTTTGTGCACTCAGTTGTCCAGCATCTCAATCCACAAGGGAAATCAATCTAGGGAAGTCATGCTCCCCATGCTCTATTCTGCTCTGGTTAGACCACTTTACCTGGAATATTGTGTCCAATTCTGGGCATCACAATTCAAGAGAGATATTGACAAGCTGGAATGTGTCCAGAGGAGGGCGACTAAAATGATCAAGGGTCTGGAGAACAAGCCCTATGAGGAGCGGCTTAGGGAACTGGGCATGTTTAGCCTGAAGAAGAGAAGGCTAAGAGGAGATATGATAGCCATGTGTAAATATGTGAGAGGAAGCCACAGGGAGGAGGGAGCAGATCAGGGGTCTGGAGAACAAGCCCTATGAGGAGCGGCTTAAGGAGCTGGGCATGTTTAGCCTGAAGAAGAGAAAGCTGAGAGGAGATATGATAGCCATGTACAAATATGTGAGAGGAAGCCACAGGGAGGAGGAGGGAGCAAGCTTGTTTTCTGCTTCCCTGGAGAGAGACTAGGACGCAACGGAACAATGGCTTCAAACTACAAGAGAGGAGATTCCATCTGAACATGAGGAAGAACTTCCTGAGTGTGAGAGCTGTTCAGCAGTGGAACTCTCTGCCCCGGAGTGTGGTGGAGGCTCCTTCTTTGGAAGCTTTGAAACAGAGGCTGGATGACCATCTGTCGGGGGTGATTTGAATGCAATATTCCTGCTTCTTGGCAGAATGGGGTTGGACTGGATGATGATCCAGGAAGTCTCTTCCAACTCTAAGATGAACTTCCTGACTGTGAGAGCCGTTCAGCAGTGGAACTCTCTGCCCCGGAGTGTGGTGGAGGCTCCTTCTTTGGAAGCTTTTAAACAGAGGCTGGATGGCCATCTGTCAGGGGTGATTTGAATGCAATATTCCTGCTTCTTGGCATAATGGGGTTGGACTGGATGATGGCCCAGGGGGTCTCTTCCAACTCTTTGGTTCTATAATTCTATGTTTGTCCCAGGATTTCTGGCGCAGTTGTCCAGACTTAATGCTTTGTTGGAAAATTTAGAGACTCCCAAGATGGCCACCATGGGATTTCCGCCTGAATCTTCAGATGTGCAGAAAATTGGATATGCTAATGACTGCAAAAGTTCCATTCTTTGTTCTCGCCAGATAAACTGTGCCCTTCAGATGTTTCATGAACTTTCATGAAGTATCTGCCACATAAACAAAGTTATGGGCTAGGACTCCTTCTGCCCAAGCCACATAGTCTTCAGAGGCAACCCCACGTTGAGTCCATTGCAATAATCTCTTCAGGATGTAACAAGAGTGTGGACCACTGTGGCCAGATTGACTTCCCAAAGTACAGGTGCAGCTGGCGCATGAGTTTTAATTGTGCAAATGCTCCTCTGTAACCCTATGCCCTGTTCGGCCTTTTGATTGACCAGTACGACATCTGTCTTGTCTGGATTCAGTTTCCATTTGTTACTTTAATCCAGTCTGACACAGCAGCCAAGCACCGGTTCAAGGTCTGGACAGCCTCCTTAGTGGGAGGGAGGGACAGATTTGGACGTCATCTGCCTAGAGATGATAGAGATGACACTGTACTCTGAAACTCTGGATGATCTCTCCTAGTGGCTTCATGTAGATATTAAACAGCATGGGGGACAGTATAGAGCCCTGTGGAACCCCACAAGACAAAGGTTGTGGGGCTGAACAGGTGTCCTCCAATAACACCTTCTGAGACCGTCCCTCCAGGAAGAACCAGAGCCACTGGTTCTGCAAAGCAGTAGCTCCAAGTTCCATCCCTATGAGGATATAATGGTCAACGGTATCGAAAGCTGCTGAGAGGTCCAGCAGAACCAACAGGGATACACTCCCCCGGTCTAGCTCCTGGTGTAGATCATAGAACTTCCTGACTGTGAGAGCCGTTCAGCAGTGGAACTCTCTGCCCCGGAGTGTGGTGGAGGCTCCTTCTTTGGAAGCTTTTAAGCAGAGGCTGGATGGCCATTTGTCAGGGGTGATTTGAATGCAATATTCCTGCTTCTTGGCAGGGGGTTGGACTGGATGGCCCATGAGGTCTCTTCCAACTCTATGATTCTATGATTCTATGATAGAATCAAAGAGTTGGAAGAATTTGTTGTCATCTGCAAACTTGATGCTCATGCCTTCTAGCCCTTCATCTAAGTCATGAATGAAGATCCTGACCAGGACCGGGCCCAGGATGGAACCCTCCTGATGGCCCTCCACTCATCCCTTCATTCCAGGATGAAGAGGAGGAAGCCTTGGGGAGAATCACCCTCTGGGTTGGTCCATTTAACCAATTACAGATCCACCTCACCGTAGTTTTGCCTCGCCCACATTAGACTAGTTTCCTTGCCAGAAGGTCATGAGGGACCTTGTCAAAGAAGGCCTTCCTGAAATCCAGACACGCTCCATCCACGGTATCATTCCCCGCATCTACCCAGCTTGTAACTCTATCAAAAAAAAAAGATATCAGATGAGTCTGGCATGACTTGTTTTTGATCAATCCATGTTGACTATTAGAGATGACTGCATTTGTTTCTAAGTGTTTGCAGACCGCTTCCTTAACAATCTTTTCCAGAATCTTGCCCGGTATCGACGTGAGGCTGACCGGACATTGGTCATTGTTTGGGTCATCCTTTTTTCCCTTCTTGAAGATTGGGACCACATTGGCCCTCCTCCAATCTGCTGGAACTTCTCCCGTTCTCCAAGAACTCTCAAAGACGGTTGCCAATGGTTCCGAAATGACTTCCGCTAGTTCCTTCAATACTCTGGGGTGTAGTTGATCTGGCCCTGGGGACTTGGACTCATTTAGAGCAGCCAGGTATTCCTGGACGACTTCTTTCCCAATTTGGGGTTGGATGTTCTCAAATCCCTCATCCACTCCATCTTACTACGTGGAATACCGTTGCTTTGACTATGCGGATCTTTGTTGCCACTATTGGCCCTCCTCCAGTCTGCTGGAACTTCTCCTGTTCTCCCATTCTCCAAGAACTCTCAAAGATTCAATGGTTCTGAAATGACTTCTGCTAGTTCCTTCAATACTCTCATCTACTAAGGCGACCAAGGCTGTTTCAGTTCCATGTCCTGGCCTAAAGCCAGACTGTGCCAGATCTAGATAAGTCAGTATCTTCCAAGAATGCTTGGAGTTGCGAAGCCACCACATGTTCCATGACTTTGCCCAAGTAGGGAAGATTGGAAACTGGCTGATAGTTGACGAATTGAGTGGGGTCCAGTGATTTTTTAAAAAATTCTGAAGCTGAGAAAGTGTGACTCCCCCAAGATGCTCTAGTGCATTTCCATGGATTCCAACTCTGGTTGCCCAGACTCAAATGGATACAATACCCACTACCTAGATTGGGGCCAGCATTGTGGGGAAGGTGACCTCCAGTGGATACCAGCAATGCCAGGCGACTAAAATGATCAAGGGTCTGGAGAACAAGCCCTATGAGGAGCGGCTTAGGGAACTGGGCATGTTTAGCCTGAAGAAGAGAAGGCTGAGAGGAGATATGATGAGGGCCATGTATAAATATGTGAGAGGAAGCCACAGGGAGGAGGAGGGAGCAAGCTTGTTTTCTGCTTCCTTGGAGACTAGGACACGGAACAATGGCTTCAAACTACAAGAGAGGAGATTCCACCTGAACATGAGGAAGGACTTCCTGACTGTGAGAGCCGTTCAGCAGTGGAACTCTCTGCCCCGGAGGGAGTGTGGTGGAGGCTCCTTCTTTGGAAGCTTTTAAGCAGAGGCTGGATGGCCATTTGTCAGGGGTGATTTGAATGCAATATTCCTGCTTCTTGGCAGAATGGGGTTGGACTGGATGGCCCAGGGGGTCTCTTGCAACTCTTTGATTCTATGATTCTATGATTCTATGATTCTAAGTGGCCTCGGAGTGCTGTATCTCTATGGAGCAGCCTGCAGGCCATTCACCCTTTAAATAAATCACGGCTCAGCCTGCCATTCAATCAAGGAATTCATCAGCACCGAGCAGTCATTTCTATCCTCTTGTTATGCAGTCAAAATTGGGTTTTCAGCATGAAGTGGGCAAACAGCACCCAGACTCTGCCGCGTTCCGTCCTGCACGTTTCTGCTGGACAATTTAGTCCTGATTATTATTGTAAGCCCTCTTTCATAAAAAACACAACACTCTGCTCCATTCTGCTCTTAGGAAAATAAACCTCTGATCATTGCACTCGAAGCTGAAGGCAGGGCTGATTGGCTCGAATGCAGGCATCGCAACCTCAGAAAGGCCGCTCTGGTTTTCCTCATCACGTTTCGCTGGAGCCGCCAAGGTTTGGAGAGAAATAATGGGGGGAGAAGTTGGGATTTCTGCCTGCTATTTGTTATCGAACACCGCTACGGTCAGAGTGTTTACATTATATCATTTCTTAAGTAGCAACCTGTAAGTGCAAGGTTCAGGACCAACAAGCAGGAAGAGTCAACACTGAGTCATCAACAGGCAGGGTGGAGTATCATAGGATCCTAGAATCATAGAGGTTGGACCAGATGGCCTCATGGGCCACCATCCAGTCCAACCCCAATCTGCCAAGAAGCAGGAATATTGCATTCAAAGCACCCCTATTTATTTATTTATCATGTCAGGAGCAACCAGACAGTTGTATTACATTTTTAACAAACAGACAGACAAAACACAAAGTTTGCAAGCTTAGAATCCTAGAATCCTAGAGTTGGAAGAGACCTCATGGGCCGTCATCCAGTCCAATCCCATTCTGCCAAGAAGCAGGAATATTGCATTCAAATCACCCCTGACAGATGGCCATCCAGCCTCTGTTTAAAAGCTTCCAAAGAAGGAGCCTCCACCACACTCTGGGGCAGAGAGTTCCACTGCTGAACGGCTCTCACAGTCAGGAAAGTTCTTCCTCATGTTCAGGTGGAATCTCCTCTCTTGTAGTTTGAAGCCGTTGTTCCCTTGTGTCCTCGTCTCCAGGGAAGCAGAAAACAAGCTTGCTCCCTCCTCCTCCTCCCTGTGGCTTCCTCTCACATACTTATACATGGCTATCATATCTCCTCTCAGCCTTCTCTTCTTCAGGCTAAACATGCCCAGCTCCTTAAGCCGCTCCTCACAGGGCTTGTTCTCCAGACCCTTGATCATTTGAGTCGCCCTCCTCTGGACACATTCCAGCTTGTCAGTATCTCTCTTGAATTGTGATGCCCAGAATTGGACACAATATTCCAGGTAAAGTGGTCTAACCAAAGCAGAATAGAGCATGGGGAGCATTACTTCCTTAGATCTAGACACTAGGCTCCTATTGATGCAGGCCAAAATCCCATTGGCTTTTTTTGCCGCCACATCACATTCCTGGCTCATGTTTAACTTGTTGTCCACGAGGACTCCAAGATCTTTTTCACACGTACTGCTCTCGAGCCAGGCCTCATTGTCCCCCATTCTGTATCTTTGCATTTCGTTTTTCCTGCCAAAGTGGAGTCTCTTGCATTTGTCCCTGTTGAACTTCATTTTGCTAGTTTTGGTCCTTCATCTCTCCAATCTGTCAAGATCCCTATGAGTCCTGCTCCTGTCCTCTGGAGTCTTGGCTCTCCCTCCCAATTTGGTCCTGTCTGCAAACTTGATGATCCCGCCTTCTAGCCCTTCATCTAAGTCATGAATGAAGATCCTGAACAGGACCGGGCCCAGGGGGGAACCCTGCTTGTGGCACTCCACTCATCACTTCTTTCCAGGATGAAGAGGAAGCATTGGTGAGCACCCTCTGGGTTCCCTTTCCAAGTCCTCATCTTCTCCTCCTTTCTTGACCGCAGCTTCCATTCTGCGCCATGCCAGATCCCATTTACAGGAACACTTTTTCACCATTTCAAGGTCCTCCTCGCTGTCCTTTTTGAAGCCGTGAAAACTCATGTGTGCTCATTATTTTTGTTTTCTAAATGTTGAGCATAACCTGCCTTTGACATTTCTTCCTTGACTCCCTTCAAGAACTCTTCCAATTCCTTGCTTTCTGTTTTCCACCGGCAGAAAACAGCAAAGGCTTGGAACGACTACTGAGGAAAGTCAAGGCAGAAAAGTCAAAGGCAGGTTTACGGCTGAACATTAAGGAAGGTGTCATCGGCATAGCTCAAGGCCTTGATGTGTTTCCCCTCCCATTTCCACACCTCCTTCCTCGGAGTGATGCGCAAGCGTTTCACGATCTCCACAATCAAAGGCTGCGCTACAATCTTGAAAGCGCAGGCTGGCTTCCTTCTGAAAGCCTTTGATGCGCTCCATTAGCCAACCTGTGTTTGCAAAGCGTTCTTGGTGCAAAAGGGGACGATCCTCTCCTGAGTTGAGGAATCACAGAGTTAGGAGGGACTTCAAAGGCCATTCAGTCCAACCCCGTCCTGCCAAGGGAGAACACACAGCCGAGGAATTGAATTGTAGCATCCTAGAGTTGGAAGGGTCTTCTAGTCAGACAGAAAGACACAAAGAAAGCCCTCCCAACAGAGGACCATCCAGCCTCTGTTTGAAAACCTCTAGAGAAGGAGTGTTCATTGAACTCTCCAACAGCAGCATCTTCCACTGCATCATGAAGCCATTGGGAGAGATCATCCGGAGTTTCGGGGTGCGGTGTCATCTGTACTAGGGCTGGGCGGTTTCGTTCGTTAATTTCGTAATTCGTTATTAATTCGTTAATTTTTTTGATAACGAAGCGATATTGAACCATTCAGGAGCAACTAAAAAATGAAATGAATTTTTCCAATTCGTTTCGTAATTGTTTCGTAATTGTTTCGTAATTGTTTCGTTATTGATTCGTAAATGTTTCGTTATTATTTCGGCATGTCTGGGGCAAGTTTTAGGGTTGCTGTTTGTTTTCTCAGTGAAAAAATATATAATTATCACACCAACAGTCAACAACAGAGGGAGAGGGAAGCTTCAGAAGTTTTTTTAGCGTATTGCGCGATCGCGGCCGCCATTAACGAATCGATTCGTAATCGATTCGTAATTGTTTCGTAATTGTTTTATGATTTCCGAAATTTCGTAAATATCGAACTTTTTTAAAGGAAAATTTCTGAATTCTTTTAAATAACGAAACGCAAAAAACACCCAAAAAACGAATCGAGTTTAGAAACAAATTTTTCCGTGTTTGGACAGCCCTAATTGAAACTTAATCCTGACAAGACAGCTGCGGCCGTTCTTTGGGAAGTCTGATTGGCCACAGTGGTCCACGCTTTGGTTACATCCTGTTTAGATTACTGCAATGCTCTCTACGTGGGGTTGCCTCTGAAGACTGCCCGGAAGCTTCAATTAGTCCAACGAGCGGCAGCCAGACTACTAACGGAAGCGGGGTACAGGGAGCATACGACTCCTCTGTTGTGCCAGCTCCGCTGGCTGCCAATTAGCTTCCGAGCATAATTCAAAGTGCTGGTCTTAACCTATAAAGCCCTAAATGACTCCGGCCCAATTTACCTGTCCGAATGTATCCTCCCCTATGAATCATAGAATCATAGAATCAAAGACTTGGAAGAGACCTCATGGGCCATCCAGTCCAACCCCATTCTGCCAAGAAGCAGGAATATTGCATTCAAATCACCCCTGACAAATGGCCATCCAGACTCTGCTTAAAAGCTTCCAAAGAAGGAGCCTCCACCACACTCCGGGGCAGAGAGTTCCACTGCTGAACGGCTCTCACAGTCAGGAAGTTCTTCCTCATGTTCAGATGGAATCTCGTCTCTTGTCGTTTGAAGCCATTGTTCCGCGTCCTAGTCTCCAAGGAAGCAGAGAACAAGCTTGCTCCCTCCTCCCTGTGGCTTCCTCTCACATATTTATACATGGCTATCATATCTCCTCTCAGCCTTCTCTTCTTCAGGCTAAACATGCCCAGTTCCCTAAGCCGCTCCTCATAGGGCTTGTTCTCCAGACCCTTGATCATTTTAGTCGCCCTCCTCTGGACACATTCCAGCTTGTCAATATCTCTCTTGAATTGTGGTGCCCAGAATTGGACACAATATTCCAGGTGAAGTGGTCTAACCAAGACAGAATAGAGCATGGGTAGCATGACTTCCCTGGACCTAGACACTAGGCTCCTATTGATGCAGGCCAAAATCCCATTGGCTTTTTTTGCTGCCACATCACATTGTTGGCTCATGTTCACCTTCCTGTCCACGAGGACTCCATCATCTTTTTCACACGTACTGCTCTCGAGCCAGGCATCCCCCATTTTGTATCTTTGCATTTCGTTTTTCCTGCCAAAGTGGAGTATCTTGCATTTGTCACTGTTGAACTTCATTTTGTTAGTTTTGGCCCATCATCTCTCTAATCTGTCAAGATCGTTTTGAATTCTGCTCCTGTCCTCTGGAGTATTGGCTCTCCCTCCCAATTTGGTGTCGTCTGCAAACTTGATGATCCTGCCTTCTAGACCTTAATTTCTGTCATGAATAAAGATCCTGAACAGAAATAAACAGAATAAAGATCCTCCCCTATGAACTATCAAGATTGTTAAGATCATCATCATCACTTTATTTCTTAATTAGTCGCTCTCCACCAAGGTGCTCCGAGCGACTTACAATTTAAAACAGTTTATACACAATATAAAACATTCAATAAAGAAACATTCAATATAAAAACATTCAACATAAATCATTCAGCAGTGACTATGGCAAAATTTGATCCGGTTACTTAAATGCACAGCCAAACAGCCAAGTCTTGAGCACCTATGCAAAAGGTTGCAACTCCAACATTGCTCTAATGTATGGAGGCCATGAGTTCCACAGAATTGGAGCCTAGGTCGAAAAAGCTCTACGATGCCTTGTAGCTTCCAAATGTGCCTCCCTAGGACCTGGTCTGTAGAGGAGATTTTCCTGGGTGGATCGAGGTGACCATTGATGGGGAAAAGGGATGAGGCGGTCCCTAAGATATCAAGGTCCTTGGCCATTTTGAGCTCTCAATGTCAGGATCAGGATCTTGACAGAGATCCGATGTTCTCTTGGTAGCCAAGGCAGTTGTTGCAGAATCGGTGTGATATGGGATCTTATAGATGATCCCGCTAGCAGCCTGGCCGCCGCATTTTGGACCATCCGAATCTTCTGGGTCGTTGACTTCGGAAGGCCAGCATAGAAGGCATTGCAATAGTCCAACCTCGTAGTGACTGTTGCGTGGATTACTGTTGCCAATGCTTCTACCGAAAGGTCGGATGCCAATTTCCTTGCCTGGCGAAGATGAAAAAAAGCCTGCTTACTTATGGCCGTGATCTGGAGGGGCCCTGCTCTCGATCCCACCGGCCTCACAGGCGGGGCTGGTGGGGACGAGAGACAGGGTCTTCTCGGTGGTGGCCCCTCGACTCTGGAACTCCCTTCCACTGGAGATCAGAACTGCCCCTTCTATCTTAACGTTCAGGAAACAGGTGAAAACCTGGCTTTGGGGATTGGCATTCGACGAATGAGCCATGATCCTGTGATATGGATGGAGGACTTTGACGAATAATGACTTTGATGACGACTGACCACTGTAATCATATGATTGTATTTTTGCCATTTTAATTGTTTCAATGTTTTAATGTTTTAGTGTGATTTAGAAATATGATGTTTTAATGACGGTCTGTAATATTGATGTTGGAAACCGGCCCGAGTCCCTCGAAGGGAGGTGAGAAGACCGGGATACAAAACTACCCAATAAATAAATAATAAATAAAGTTCTTTAGACAGCATCTAAAGATGATGCTGTCAAGGTGATGCATGCCATTTGCCAGCAAATATGGAAAACACAAGAATGGCCATCAGACTGGAAAAAATCAACTTACATCCCCATACCAAAAAAGGGAAATGCGAAAGACTGCTCAAACTTCCGTACAGTGGCCCTTATTTCTCATGCCAGTAAGGTCATGCTCAAGATCCTGCAAGGAAGGAGACTCCAGCAAGACATGGAGCGAGAGTGGCCAGATGTTCAAGCTGGGTTTAGAAAAGGCAGAGGAACCAGAGACCAGGTTGCCAATATCCGGATGCTGGATAATGGAGAAAGGTAGGGAGTTTCAGAAAAACATCTACTTCTGCTTCACTGACTATTCTAAAGCCTTTGACTGTGTGGATCATCATAAATGGTGGCAAGTCCTTGGTGGGATGGGCATCCCAAGCCCCCTTCCCTCTCTCCTGAGGAATCTGTACAAGGACCAAGGAGCAATGGTCAGAACTGACCACGGAACAGGAGACGGGTTCCAGATGGGGAAAGGCGTCCGGCAAGGCTGCATCCTCTCACCCAACCTTTTTAACTTGTATGCAGAACACATCATGCGAGGATGTGCGGGGCTGGAGGAATGCAAAGCTGGGGTGAAAATGGCTGGAAGAAACATTAACAACCTCAGATATGCAGATGACACCACTCTGATGGCCGAAAGCGAGGAGGAGCTGAGGAGCCTTCTAATCAAGGTGAAAGAAGAAAGCGCAAAAGCCGGGTTGCAGCTAAACGTCAAAAAAACCAAGATTATGGCAACAAGAATGATTGACAACTGGGAAATAGAGGGAGAAACCGTGGAGGCCGTGACAGACTTTGTATTTCTAGGTGCAAAGATGAGTGCAGACGCAGACTGTGGCCAGGAAATCAGAAGACGCTTCCTTCTTGGGAGGAGAGCAAGGTCCAGTCTCGATAAAATAGTGAAGAGTAGAGACATCAGACTGGCAACAAAGATCCATTGCCTAGTCCAAGCCATGGTCTTCCCTGTAGTCACCTACGGATGTGAGAGCTGGACCTTCGGGAAGGCTGAGCGAAGGAAGAGAGATGCTTTTGAGCTGTGGTGTTGGAGGAAAGTTCTGAGAGTGCCTTGGACTGCGAGAAGATCCAACCAGTCCATCCTCCAGGAAAGAAAGCCCGGCTGCTCACTGGAGGGAAGGAGAGTAGAGGCAAAGTTGAAGTACTTTGGCCACATCATGAGGAGACAGGAAAGCCTAGAGAAGACAATGATGCTGGGGAAAGTGGAAGGCAAAAGGAAGAGGGGCCGACCAAGGGCAAGATGGATGGATGGCATCCTTGAAGGGACTGGACTGACCTTGAAGGAGCTGGGGGTGGTGACGGCCGACAGGGAGCTCTGGCGTGGGCTGGTCTATGAGGTCACGAAGAGTCGGAGACGACTGAACAAATGAACAACAAAAGTTCTTACAAATATTCAAGTGTACAAGAAGCGATAGTGACAATGAAAAAGCTAAACATGGGATCAATTTCCCTATTAAAGCCGGCACTCATTCCAGGAGTTGAAAAGCAATTGGGGAAAGAAAAGAACAATGAGAATCAAAATCCAGCACCAGCCATTAAAAGAGCCTTCGGTAACAACGATGTGATTTCCCAGTCCGGTCTAAATAAAAAGCTCTTTATCTGCTGCCACAAAGAAAGGAGGCTCAGATGATTCCCCCGAGGAGCCACGCATTCTCTCCACGTCTGTCAAAAGCGGCCCAAAAGCTGCTAACTAAGGAGGCTTTGGTTTAAGATCTTGCACTGAGCAGCAGGCAGGACTAGATGGCCCCTGGGGGACCCTTTCCAATGGTATGGCTCTAGGACAGGCATGAGCAAACTTCGACCCTCCAGGTGTTTTGGACTCCAACTCCCACCATTCCTAGCAGCCTCAGACCCCTTCCTTTTATATTATTATTATTATTATTATTATTATTATTATTATTATTATTATTTCGAGGTTTTATATACTGACCCTCTCACCTTCAAAGAGGGATTCGGACCGGTTCACAACATGTGTTAACATACAAAGAATATACAATGACAACACAATGCCACTTCATTACACGATTAAAATATCAGCACCATACACATTAAAACATTATCATCCCAGTTAAAAGGGCCAAATCGTCCGACACCATCACCATCCCATTCATCATCCTCCTTTCATGTGGGCAAAGAATTAAATCAGTTGTCAAATGCCGCGTTCCACAACCAGGTCTTTGTTAGTTTCCTGAACGTCATGAGGGAGGGGGCAGTTCTGATCTCTAATGGCAGGGAGTTCCAAAGTCGTGGGGCCAGCACCGAGAAGGCCCTGTCCCTCGTCCCCACCAGTCGTGCTTGTGCAGGTGGAGGGACCGAGAGCAGGGCCCCTCCAGACGATCTTAGTGGTCTTGATGGTTCGTAGGGGAGAATACGTTCGGAGAGGTAAACAGGGCCGGAGTCGTTTAGGGCTTTATAGGTCAACACCAGCACTTTGAATTGTGCTCGGAAGCTAATTGGCAGCCAGTGGAGTTTGAGTAACAGCGGAGTGGTGTGCTCCCTGGACCCGTTAGTAGTCTGGCTGCCGCGCGTTGGACTTGCTGCAGCTTCCAGGCAGTCTTCAGAGGCAACCCCACGTAGAGAGCGTTGCAGTAATCTAAGCGGGATGTAGCCAAAGTGTGTACTACCGTGGCCAAGTCAGCCCTCCCAAGGTACGGACGCAGCTGGCGCACAAGTTTTAATTGTGCGAAAGCTCCCCTGACCACCGCTGAGACCTGGGATTCCAGGCTCAGCGATGAATCCAGGAGAACTCCCAGACTGCGTACCTGAGCTTTTAGGGGGAGTGTGACCCCGTCCAGCACAGGCTGTAACCCCGTACCCTGTTTGGCCTTACGACTGACCAGGAGTACCTCTGTCTTGTCTGGATTTAGTTTCAATCTGTTGTCCCTCATCCAGTCCGTGACAGCGGCTAGGCACCGGTTCAGGACCTGAACAGCCTCCTTAGTGGCAGGTGGAAAAGAGCGATAGAGTTGGACATCATCTGCGTACAGATGACATCGCACCCCAAAACTCAGCCACTTAATTGTGGGAGTTGGAGTCCAAAACACCTGAACTGTGGGAGTTGGAGTCCAGAACACCTGTTAAATGAATCCAGTTTGGCACCCCTCCAGGCATTTTGGACTTCAACTTCCACAATTCCTGACAGCCAGAACAGCATGGCTGTTAGGAATTGTGGAAGTTGAAGTCCAAACTGCCTGGAGGGCTCAAGTAGGCCCAGGCCTGGAGTATGAGATTTGTTACTGAACCCTGTGTGTCTTTGGAGGCCCGTGCAGCCTCCTCCTGGCGTGGCTCCTCCTCCCTCCCTTCCCTTTCCCTCTCGCCTTCCTTGCTTGACCGATGAAAAAGGCTTGCTTGCTTCTTTGCTGCTCCTGTCCCTCCGTCTGTCCTTCTCTCCCTCCCTCCCTCCTTCCTCCTCCTCTCTCTCTCTCTCTCTCTCTCTGAGGAGGCTCTGAAGGCTGCTTTTCAGAGCAGCTTTGCTGGGCTGTTCTGACTTCTCGGCTTGGCTCCCGAAGCAGGGACGGCCAGCTGCTTTGCTACGGATGGTAGGGCTGGGCGGTTTCGTTCGTTAATTTCGTAATTCGTTATTGATTCGTATTTAAATTAGCTTACGATCCAATATTGAACCATTCAGGAGCAACTAAAAATCGAAACGAATTTTTCAATTCATTTCGTAATTGTTTCGTAATTGTTTCGAAATCGTTTCGAAATCGTTTTGAAATTGTTTCGTAATTATTTCCGTATGTCTGGTGCAAGTTTTATAGTTGTTGTTTGTTTT
Source organism: Anolis sagrei (assembly GCF_037176765.1). Classification (NCBI taxonomy): domain Eukaryota; kingdom Metazoa; phylum Chordata; class Lepidosauria; order Squamata; family Anolidae; genus Anolis; species Anolis sagrei. The sequence goes on from NC_090021.1 coordinate 343,746,860, forward strand.
ATCAGTGATAAAAAAAATAATCACACCAACAGTCAACAACAGAGGGAGAGGGAAGCTTCAGAAGTTCCCCCTGTCCCATTTGGAGGGTTTTTTAGCGTATTGCGCAATTGCGTCCGCCATTAACGAATCAATTCCTAATTATTTTGTAATTGTTTCGTAATTTCCGAAATTTCGTATATTTCGAACTTTTTTAAAGAAAAATTTCGGAATTCTTTTAAAAAACAAAAAGCAAAAACCCCCTAAAAACGAATTGAGTTTAGAAAGAAATTTTTCCGTGGTTGCTCAGCCCTAACGGATGGTTGTTTGTTTTCCCCTCTTGCACAAGAGGGGGTGGGGCTAGGTTTTGCACATACATGGTAAGATATTTTTAATTTTTTAAGAATTGTAAAGCTATTTTCACAGTTTTGGATTTTTTAAAATTGTTGGTCACACCTTGCTGTATGAGAAGTTTGGAGGCCAAATTTGATGTCAGTTGGCCCCATAGTTTGTTTGTTTTTAGGCTACTCATGATGACCAGAAGCTTTTTATATATTAAGATATATATATGTAATAGTAACTATTTTCACGGTTTTGGATTTTTTAAAAATTGTTGGTCACACAACAATGAGAACATTGTTCTCCAAACGAGAAGTTTGGAGGCCAAATTTGATGTCAGTTGGCCCCATAGTTTGTTTGTTTTTAGGCTACTCATGACGACCAGAAGCTTTTTATATATTAAGATATATATATGTAATAGTAACTATTTTCACGGTTTTGGATTTTTTAAAAATTGTTGGTCACACAACAATGAGAACATTGTTCTCCAAACGAGAAGTTTGGAGGCCAAATTTGATGTCAGTTGGCCCCATAGTTTGTTTGTTTTTAGGCTACTCATGACGACCAGAAGCTTTTTATATATTAAGATATATATATGTAATAGTAACTATTTTCACGGTTTTGGATTTTTTAAAAATTGTTGGTCACACAACAATGAGAACATTGTTCTCCAAACGAGAAGTTTGGAGGCCAAATTTGATGTCAGTTGGCCCCATAGTTTGTTTGTTTTTAGGCTACTCACGATGACCAGAAGCTTTATATATATAGCTTCTGGTCGTCATGAGTAGCCTAAAAACAAACAACTATGGGGCCAACTGACATCAAATTTGGCCTCCAAACTTCTCATACAGCAAGGTGTGACCAACAATTAAAAAAAACAATCCAAAACCGTGAAAATAGTTATTATTAGGGCTGGGCGGTTTCGTTCGTTAATTTCGTAATTCGTTATTGATTCATATTTAAATTAGCTTACGATCCGATATTGAGCCATGCAGGAGCAACTAAAAATCGAAATCGTTTCGAAATTGTTAGGCTTGTGCAATTTATTATATATATATATATATATATATATATATATATATATATATATAAGTAAATTGCACAAGCCTATTGGTGAGGCACTGCCTTGAGATCCTGGAAGTTGTAGTTTAGTGAGACACCATCTCCCTTTGGGCAGAGGAGGCCTGAAGCCTTGTAAAACTGCAGTTCCCATCAAGCCATGGTGACTAAAGTGATGCCAAACTGGATTCATTTAACAGTGTTGAATGCATCCAATAAGTTACTTATGGTGGAGAATAAGCCAAAACGAAACTGTGGCAATGGAGCCTGACTTTGGAGCCTTTGGCACCTGGCGTTCTTCTCTGCTTTCAGTCTGATGGCTCTTCTCAAACAGGTGGTTTTGTTGAATCATAGAATCAAAGAGTTGGAAGAGACCTCCTGGGCCATCATCCAGTCCAACCCCATTCTTCCAAGAAGCAGGAATATTGCATTCAAAGCACCCCTGACAGATGGCCATCCAGCCTCTGTTTAAAAGCTTCCAAGGAAGGAGCCTCCACCACACTCCCTCTGGGGCAGAGAGTTCCACTGCTGAACGGCTCTCACAGTCAGGAAGTTCTTCCTCATGTTCAGATGGAATCTCCTCTCTTGTAGTTTGAAGCCATTGTTCCATTGCGTCCTAGTCTCCAGGGAAGCAGAAAACAAGCTTGCTCCCTCCTCCTCCCTGTGGCTTCCTCTCACATATTTATACATGGCTATCATATCCCCTCTCAGCCTTCAGGCTAAACATGCCCAGCTCCTTTAGCCGCTCCTCATAGGGCTTGTTCTCCAGGAAACCCTTGTGCTCTCCCTCCTGCGTCCCCTCCGGATACATCCGGACCTTTTGGCTTTCGCAAGGGCATGTGCTTGGTTTGCAATGGCGGAGGCGGAGCGTGTGGGTGTGCATTCGCTTACACGACCTTCTGCACATTGGCTCGTGCGCTCCGTTGTGTTTTGGGTTTACAGCAGAGCCGTGAACATCACACGGCAGCAGCGCATCGTTCTCCAGGCAGAGATGTATGCCGCGCAACCCAAATATAGACTCTTGGCCTACATTCCGTGTTTTCTAACCCACTTTGTGTATTTCCCAATAGAGGAGCACAGTAACCTCCTTCCTTCTCTCTCTCCCTCCCTCTCATTCTCTCTTCCTCTCCCTCCTTCCCTTCTTCCTCCTCCTCCTCCTCTCTCGTATATTAGCGGGCCAAGAAGGGCAGTTTTCTACTTAACAGACATGTGTTTGGCAGCCTCCCCAGAAACCATTCAGCTGTGCAGATGCCTGGAATTTAAATAGACAGAGGCGCATCTAAAAGGCAGGAGTCCTACCTCCTCCTCCTCCTCATCCAAAGTTGGGAAACGCATCCCGGCAAAATGGGGGTTTGTGGGGTCGGTCCGTGTGATGCATCATGAATACAAATTCAGCTTGGTTCTGTTGCTGAGGCGTAAGCTGCAGGATTGCAATCCCAGAATGGAAGGTAGATCCTCATCAGTGAATCAATGCATCTACACCACAACTTTGGCCCTCCCTCCAGGTCTTTTGGACTTCAACTCCCACCATTCCTAACAGCCTCGGGCCCTTTCCTTTCCCCTCTCAGCCACTTAAGCTGAGTGCTGGGCCCATAACCAATGTTAGGTCAGTGTGTTGACCAGGCATGAGCAAACTTGGGTCCTCCAAGTGTTTTGGACTTCAACTCCCACCACTCCTAACAGCCTCAGGCCCTTTCCTTTCCCCTCTCAGCCACTTAAGCTGAGTGCTGGGCCCATAACCAATGTTAGGTCAGTGTGTAGACCAAGCATTGACAAACATGGGCCCTCCAAATGTTTTGGACTTCAACTCCCACCACTCCTAACAGCCTCAGGCCCTTTCCTTTCCCCTCTCAGCCGCTTAAGCTGAGTGCTGGGCCCATAACCAATGTTAGATCAGTGTGTAGACCAAGCATTGACAAACTTGGGTCCTCCAAGTGTTTTGGACTTCAACTCCCACCATTCCTGACAGCCTCAGCCCCCTTCCTTTCCCCACTCATCCATATAAACTGAGTGCTGGGCCCATAACCAATGTTAGGTCAGTGTGTAGACCAAGCATTGACAAACTTGGTCCCTCCAAGTGTTTTGGACTTCAACTCCCACCATTCCTAACAGCCTCAGGGCCCTTCCTTTCCTTATCCTTGGTCTACACACTGACCTAACATTGGTTATGGGCCCAGCACCCCCTCAGTCACTTAAGCTGAGTGCTGTGCCCATAACTAGGTCTTTTGGAAGGCCCAAGTTTGCCCATGCCTGGTCTACACACTGACCTAACATTGGTTATGGGCCCAGCAGCCCCTCAGTCGCTTAAGCTGAGTGCTGAGCCCATAACTAGGTCTTTTGGAAGGCCCAAGTTTGCCCATGCCTTGTCTACACACTGACCTAACATTGCCTACGGGCCCAGAAATGAGCAGGTTTGCAGCCTTTGTATTCAGAAAGGGGGTCTCATGATGGGACCATGTTGGAGACCCAGCAAAATGACCCAAATGTGCCTTGCAATCGATGATGGGACTGTCAAAATATAATGGTTTCAGCATGCTGGAAGACGCAAAGACCATCAGCATTGAAGCGATGGTCCTCTGCCATCAACTATGCTGGACTGGCCATGTTGTCTGGATGCCTGACCACCGTCTCCCAAAGCAGTTGCTCTACTTCAAACTCAAGAATGGAAAATGGAATGTTGGTGGACAGGAGATTGATAGATGGGCTCAAAGTCAACCTTCAAAACTCTGGCGTAGACACTGAGAACTGGGAAGCCCTGGCCTGTGAGCACTCCAGTTGGAGGTCAGCTGTGACCAGCAGTGCTGCAGAATTTGAAGAGGCATGAATGGATAAGATATAAGATGGGGGTGGGGGTGGGCACCTGACTGGAAGGGATCTAGGATTCTTACCGGATCACAAGTTGAATGTGAACCAACTGGGGGGGGGGGGGGGGCTGCGGAGAAGGCGTCATTAGTAATGTCCAGATCGAGGGAAGTAGAGCCCACTCTCTTCTTCTGCTTTGGCCAGAGCTTCTCCCCCAGAATAATCACCCGTGTCCAGTTCTGGGCAACACAATTCAAAAACAAAATGGACAAGATGGAAGGGGTCCAGAGAGAGGTCACCAAAAGGATCAAAGGTCTGGGAGATGTGAGAGGAGCCATGTTTGAACGTTGAATGATAGGGTCACAGGGCAGAAACCCCAAAGTGAACCCAAAAGAGAAGGCTGAGAGGGGATATGATAGCCATGTCTAAATATGTGAGAGGAAGCCACAGGGAGGAGGAGGAGGGAGCAAGCTTCCTTTCTGCTTCCCTGGAGACTAGGACGCAATGGAGCAATGGCTTCAAACTACAAGAGAGGAGATTCCACCTGAACATGAGGAAGAACTTCCTGACTGTGAGAGCCGTTCAGCAGTGGAACTCTCTGCCCCAGAGGGAGTGTGGTGGAGGCTCCTTCTTTGGAAGCTTTGAAACAGAGGCTGGCTGGCCATCTGTCAGGGGTGATTTGAATGCAATATTCCTGCTTCTTGGCAGAATGGGGTTGGACTGGATGGCCCAGGAGATCTCTTCCAACTCTTTGATTCTAGGATTCTATGAAAACCGAGCCCAGAATGTGTCTCTTTCTGCAGAGCGCATGCTTTGCGCGCGTCAGACACCAGCACAATCCTAGCGACTGGTTTATTTCCATACAGTGTCTTTCGCAACGACAGCGTGAAATGAATAAATAGAGAAATAGAAATGAGAAGCAAGCTTCGTTGCTCCTTGCCGGTAAAAACTACAGATGGGTGCGTTTGTTTATGTTTCTTTCCCCTCTCAGGTTCACCGTTTTGCAAAATTGGGTTCCTTGCAAACTTTGAGGAGTTTTCCAGCTGCAAGTTCTCTTTCTTCTGCATTTAGAAAAGGTTCTATGAGCATTTGTATATCTTTTCTTTCTGATTTCTTTTCTCTTTTGCTCACCCTTTGGCCCATATTTGCCCATTTTTGTAAGCTATTCTTTTATTATCGTACCATTTGGATTGCTACTTGCATACAAATGTTTGCTTTCGCCCAATGTATATATAATATTTAATGCAATCCCGAGAGTTGTTGTTTTGCAAGGCCTTCAGCCTCCTCTTCAAGCTCCAACATCCAGGATTCCCTAGCATTGAGCCATGGCAGCTGAAGGGGAGTTAAACCGCATTAATTCCACAGTGTAGATCTACTAGATCAGTGTTTCTCAACCTTCCTAATGCTGCGACCCCTTAAATCAGTTCCTCATGTTGTGGTGACCCTTTCCCCCAACCATACAATTATTTTGTTGGGTTGTTGTAGGTTTTTTCGGGCTGTATGGCCATGTTCTAGAGGCATTCTCTCCTGACGTTTCGCCTGCATCTATGGCAGGCATCCTCAGAGGTTGTGAGGTCTGTTGGAACTAGAAAAATTGGGTTGATATATCTGTGGAATGATCAGGGTGGGACAAAGGACTCTTGTCTGCTGGAGCTAGGGGTGAATGTTTCAAATGACCGCCTGTTTTGTTGCTATTTCCCAACTGTAATTTTGCGACTGTGATGAATCGTCATGTAAATATCTGATATATTTTCATTCACTGGACCACATTTGGCACAAACACCCGATACGCCCAAATTTGGATACTGGTGGGGTTGGGGGGATTATTGATTTTGTCATTTGGGAGTTATAGTTGCTGGGATTTATACGCCCAAAAATGAATACTGGTGGGGTTGGGGGGTGGTGGTTATTGATTTTGTCATTTGGGAGTTGTAGTTGCTGGGATTTATAGTTCACCTACAATCACAGAGCATTCTGAACTCCACCAACGATGGAATTCAACCAAACTTGGCACACAGAACTCCCATGACCAACAGAAAATACTGGAAGGGTTTGGTGGGCATTGACCTTGAATTTGGGAGTGATAGTGCACCTACCTTCAGAGAGTGCTGTGGACTCAAACAATGATGGATCTGGACCAAACTTGGCACGAATACTCAATATGCCCAAATGTGAACCCTGGTGGAGTTGGGGGAAAATAGACCTTGACATTTGGGAGTTGTAGTTGCTGGGATGTATAGTTCACCTACAATCACAGAGCATTCTGAACTCCACCAACGATGGAATTCAACCAAACTTGGCACACAGAACTCCCATGACCAACAGAAAATACTGGAAGGGTTTGGTGGGCATTGACCTTGCGTATTGGAGTTGTAGTTCACCTACCTTCAGAGAGTGCTGTGGACTCAAACAATGATGGATCTGGACCAAACTTGGCACGAATACTCAATATGCCCAAATGTGAACACTGGTGGAGTTTGGGGAAAATAGACCTTGATATTTGGGAGTTGTAGTTGCTGGGATTTATAGTTCACCTACAATCACAGAGCATTCTGAACTCCACCAACAATGGAATTCAACCAAACTTGGCACACAGAACTCCCATGACCAACAGAAAATACTGGAAGGCTTTGGTGGGCATTGACCTTGAATTTGGGAGTGATAGTTCACCTACCTTCAGAGACTGCTGTGAACTCAAACAATGATGGATCTGGACCAAACCTGGCACGAATACTCAATATGCCCAAATGTGAACACTGGTGGAGTTTGGGGAAAATAGACCTTGACATTTGGGAGTTGTAGTTGCTGGGATTTATAGTTCACTTATAATCAAAGAGCATTCTGAACTCCACCAACGATGGAATTCAGCCAAACTTGGCACACAGAACTCCCATGACCAACAGAAAATACTGGAAGGGTTTGGTGGGCATTGACCTTGAATTTGGGAGTGATAGTTCACCTACCTTCAGAGACTGCTGTGGACTCAAACAATGATGGATCTGGACCAAACTTGGCACGGATACTCAATATGCCCAAATGTGAGCACTGGTGGAGTTTGGGGAAAATAGACCTTGATATTTGGGAGTTGTAGTTGCTGGGATTTATAGTTCACCTACAATCACAGAGCATTCTGAACTCCACCAACGATGGAATTCAACCAAACTTGGCACACAGAACTCCCATGACTAACAGAAAATACTGGAAGGGTTTGGTGGGCACTGACCTTGAATTTGGGAGTGATAGTTCACCTACCTTCAGAGACTGCTGTGGACTCAAACAATGATGGATCTGGACCAAACTTGGCATGAATACTCAATATGCCCAAATGTGAACACTGGTGGAGTTTGGGGAAAATAGACCTTGATATTTGGGAGTTGTAGTTGCTGGGATTTATAGTTCACCTACAATCACAGAGCATTCTGAACTCCACCAACAATGGAATTCAACCAAACTTGGCACACAGAATTCCCAGGACCAACAGAAAATACTGGAAGGGTTTGGTGGGCATTGACCTTGAATTTGGGAGTGATAGTTCACCTACCTTCAGAGAGTGCTGTGGACTCAAACAATGATGGATCTGGACCAAACTTGGCACGAATAGTCAAGATGCCCAAATGTGAACCCTGGTGGAGTTGGGGGAAAATAGACCTTGACATTTGGGAGTTGTAGTTGCTGGGATGTATAGTTCACCTACAATCACAGAGCATTCAGAACTCCACCAACGATGGAATTCAACCAAACTTGGCACACAGAACTCCCATGACCAACAGAAAATACTGGAAGGGTTTGGTGGGCATTGACCTTGAATTTGGGAGTGATAGTTCACCTACCTTCAGAGACTGCTGTGGACTCAAGCAATGATGGATCTGGACCACACACACACACACACACCCCAGGGGTCCTGACCCCCAGGTTGAGAAACGCTGCACTAGATGCACTTGGCAAGAAGAGAAAACACATTTAGAGAAAATGCATTGCCTTGTTTCAATGGTGTAAATGGAGGGAATGCGTCCTCATCCTCCTCCTTCTTGGGTTTGCTTCCAATTGCAGGAGGATAACAACAACTCGGAGTGAAACTGTGCAATTTATTCTGTTGACTGCAAAGCCGAGTTTGATATTTTCCTAGCAGGCTTTCTCCTAAGCCTCCCACTCTGGGCTGACTTCGAATAGCCTCAGGAAATCATAAATTGCCTCTTCTTCAGGACGAAAACCAGCTCCTCGCGCTGTGTCTCTGTGTCTATATGTGTCTTTAAAGGAATCCTCTGTTATCCTCCTCGGCTCTTTGGGTCAAATAGAAGAAGGCTTTGGAAAAGTGAGACCAAAGATGTCCCAGCAGAAGGAGAACCTTACAATCCTAGAATCCAAGAGTTGGAAGAGACCTCCTGGGCCATCATCCAGTCCAACCCCATTCTGCCAAGAAGCAGGAATATTGCATTCAAATCACCCCTGACAGATGGCCATCCAGCCTCTGCTTAAAAGCTTCCAAAGAAGGAGCCTCCACCACACTCCAGGGCAGAGAGTTCCACAGCTGAACGGCTCTCACAGTCAAGAAGTTCTTCCTCATGTTCAGTTGGAATCTCCTTTCGTAGAATCCTAGAATCAAAGAGTTGGAAGAGACCTCCTGGGCCATCCAGTCCAACCCCATTCTGCCAAGAAGCAGGAATATTGCATTCAAAGCACCCCTGACAGATGGCCATCCAGCCTCTGTTTCAAAGCTTCCAAAGAAGGAGCCTCCACCACCCTCCAGGGCAGAGAGTTCCACAGCTGAACGGCTCTCACAGTCAGGAAGTTCTTCCTCATGTTCAGATGGAATCTCCTCTCTTGTAGTTTGAAGCCATTGTTCCGTGTGCATTCAAATCACCCCTGACAGATGGCCATCCGGCCTCTGTTTAAAAGCTTCCAAAGAAGGAGCCTCCACCACACTCCAGGGCAGAGAGTTCCACTGCTGAACGGCTCTCACACTCAGGAAGTTCTTCCTCATGTTCAGACGGAATCTCCTCTCTTGTAGTTTGAAGCCATTGTTCCATTGCGTCCTAGTCTCCAGGGAAGCAGAAAGGAAGCTTGCTCCCTCCTCCTCCCTGTGGCTTCCTCTCACATATGTATACATGGCTATCATATCTCCTCTCAGCCTTCTCTTCTTCAGGCTAAACATGCCCAGCTCCTTAAGCCGCTCCTCATAGGGCTTGTTCTCCAGACCCTTGATCATTTTAGTCACCCTCCTCTGGACACATTCCAGCTTAGAGTCAATATCTCTCTTGAATTGTGGTGCCCAGAATTGGACACAATATTCCAGGTAAAGTGGTCTAACCAAGGCGGAAGAGAGCATGGGGAGCATGACTTCCCTGGATCTAGACACTAGGCTCCTCTTGATGCAGGCCAAAACCCCATTGGCTTTTTTGGCCTCCACATCACATTCCTGGCTCATCCTCTGTGATTGGCTGGCCTCTCAGCCAAGGGGAGGGCTGTTTCTGAGGCTCCAAGTGGAAAGGGGAGAGTAGGCATGTTCGGCGCATGGCAGCGTGGTGCGCATGTACGGGCAAGGGAGAGCATGTGAGGCTGAAGGGAGGCTCGTGCCAGCGAGTCCCTTCAAGGCATGGAGGTTCTGTGTGGGAAGTTTGGCCCAATTCTCTCATTGGTGGGGTTCAGGATACTGTTTGATTGTAGGTGAACTATAAATCCCAGCAACTACAACTCCCAAACATCAAGGTCTATTTCCCCCAAACTCCACCAGCGTTCACATTTGGACTCTTTTTCTAGGGCTTCCCTGATGCTTGTAGAATTAATGTGGTATACAAATATAGCAAATAATAAATCAATAAATGCAGTTTGACCCCACTTGACCTGCCCTGGCTCAATGCAAAGCAATCCTTGGAGTTGTAGTTTTATAAGATCTTTTGCTTTCTCTGCCCAAGACTGCTGGTGCACCCCAAAACTATAGAATCATAGAATCATAGAATCATAGAGTTGGAAGGGACCTCATGGGCCATCCAGTCCAACCCCTTTCTGCCAAGAAGCAGGAATATTGCATTCAAAGCACCCCTGACAGATGGCCATCCAGCCTCTGCTTAAAAGCTTCCAAAGAAGGAGCCTCCACCACACTCCGGGGCAGAGAGTTCCACTGCTGAACGGCTCTCACAGTCAGGAAGTTCTTCCTAGTGTTCAGATGGAATCTCCTCTCTTGTAGTTTGGAGCCATTGTTCCGCGTCCTAGTCTCCAAGGAAGCAAAAAACAAGCTTGCTCCCTCCTCCTCCTTGTGGCTTCCTCTCACATATTTATACATGGCTATCATATCTCCTCTCAGCCTTCTCTTCTTCAGGCTAAACATGCCCAGTTCCCTAAGCCGCTCCTCATAGGGCTTGTTCTCCAGACTCTTGATCATTTTAGTCGCCCTCCTCTGGACACATTCCAGCTTAGAGTCAATATCTCTCTTGAATTGTGGTGCCCAGAATTGGACACAATATTCCAGATGTGGTCTAACTAAAGCAGAATAGAGGGGTAGCATTACTTCCTTAGATCTAGACACTAGGCTCCTCTTGATGCAGGACAACATCCCATTGGCTTTTTTTGCCGCCACATCACATTCCTGGCTCATGTTTAACTTGTTGTCCACGAGGACTCCAAGATCTTTTTCACACGTACTGTTCTCGAGCCAGGCGTCCCCCATTCTGTATCTTTGCATTTCATTTTTTCTGCCAAAGTGGAGTATCTTGCATTTGTCACTGTTGAACTTCATTTTGTTAGTTTTGGCCCATCTCTCTAATCTGTCAAGATCGTTTTGAATTCTGCTCCTGTCCTCTGGACTATTGGCTATCCCTCCCAATTTGGTGTCGTCTGCAAACTTGATGATCATGCCTTCTAGCCCTTCATCTAAGTCATTAATAAAGATGTTGAACAGGACCGGGCCCAGGACGGAACCCTGCGGCACTCCACTTGTCACTTCTTTCCAGGATGAAGAGGAAGCATTAGTGAGCACTCTCTGTGTTCGTCCACTTAACCAATTCCAGATCCACCTCACCGTAGTTTTGCCTCGCCCACATTGGACTAGTTTCCTTGCCAGAAGGTCATGGGGGACCTTGTCAAAGAAGGCCTTACTGACTCCCAAGATTCAACAGCATTGAGCCAGAGCAGTTCAAGTGGGGTCAAACAGCATTACATCCAAGGTGTGTATGCATTCTCAGTGAACTTCCACATGAATGAGATCCAGATGGGACCTTGGCCAATGGGCAAAGAGCTTCTGCCAGGGGGTCCCAGAGCTCACAAGCCCTTCCTCTGATTTTTGCAATATTTGCACTAAAAAGAGCTCCTAATCCCCGAAGGTGGTGGCCATCTGGCATCCAAGGGGACACAGAAGCAAGGCTTGGCAGTGCCAGTCTTCCCAAATCAAAGCCCAGGAAGGTGTTTCAATTCCCACTCCGGAGAAGCCATGGAGCCAAGAGGAAGGCAAAGCCAGCTGTCCTCCGGTTGCCACTTGTGCGATATGGGAGGCAATTGGGTCATAAATGTCTCCAGACCTGAATGCACCCCTCATTCTGGAAGAAGAGCCCTGCTTTCCCTCTTGGACCGAGGCAGAGATGTGGCGCTCCTCCAAGCTTTTTTGTGGGACTCATTGGGAAGGTGAAGGGAAGCGGCCTTTTTGGCAAAAACAAAAACATTCACTCTGAGGAACAACATTTGCACAAAGGCATCAACAGAGCCTCTTGTAATAAAACTACCTTTTTAGCTGGCTAGGCCGAAGCCTGCTTGGCAGTGGCTTGCCTCCTGGCTGTTGTACAGAGAAGGAGGAGGAGTCAGGCTGACTCCTGATTGGGTGTAACAATCAGGGGTGGAGTCAGCTGAATGGAGGGAAAGGAGCTATCTTATCTGACAGAAGAAGAAGAGCCTGGGATTGAGACAGAGAAGGATGTAGATTTTTAGAGCAGGGAACTGACAGAAGGAGAGCTTTGAGCTAGTCTCTAGGTTAGGGAATAAGGAGAAGACATTGGGCTAGAGCTTTGCTAGTTTAGAGAGAAGCTAGTAAAGGAGAGCTGTGTCTTATTGAGCCTAAGAGAGGTCTCAAAGATACCTTATAACCCTGTGTGAGAGGCAGACTGAGGTCTGTGCTCTGTGTAAAACTGTGTCTAATAATAGAACAGTTGGTTAAAGGGACTTAAGCTGAGAAAGCTATTCTGTCAGAGAGAACTGTTTGATTCAAGCCACCAAGTTACTGCAACTGCATCAAGATTGTGTACCACTCATTTCATCGAGTTGTTGTTAACCTCAAGTTATTAATAAACTCTTTATTAGTTTACTCTTAACTGTTGTTCGCCTCAATCCATTCGTTTCCCTCACAAACTCATTCTCTCAACACAGTTTTAATCTCCAGTCAGCCATTGAAGTTCAAGTGCTCAAACATCCTTTTACTTATTATACAATCACACCTTTTTGGTTCCTCAGGCCGGCAATTCTGAGGTGGTGGCAGCTATATTTCTACCAAGTGCTTCGGTCACTTAGGCTCAGCCTTTTGTTCCACGATATATCTAAGGGCGGAGGTGTGATCGTGGTGTCCACCCTGCCAGAGATATCCCTCTAATCCTTTATACCTCTCCTGCAGGATCTTTGCAGCCCAGCCATGAATATGATCTTGAGATAGAACTGTAGAATCCTGGAGTTGGAGGAGACCCCCAAAGGTCATCCAGTCCAACCCTCCCGACAGATGGCCACCCCGCCAAAGGTCACAACAAAAGCAACAAAGAAGAGGTACTTCCAGCCTGTGTGGCTTCTCTTGCAACTGGGTCTCAATCAAAGCAGGCTGGAAGTCTCTTTTCTGCCCCAAAGTGAGGAATCCGCCTGGCACTGCAGGGCTACAAAGGCCATGTCCCTGGCCATTGACCCTGGCTGGACCTTTGGTGGAGGAGAGAGAGAGAGAATGGCCTCCTGCCCTTTGGCATACGAACAGAGCATGGCACTTTGCTACGGGGTCAGCCATTCCTCCAGTCTGGATTTTGTTTCCCCCTCGTTGGAAATGACTGTTCAGGCAGGTAGACTGGATGCACTTTGATGCCACGTTATCATGCTTGACTCAACTGATGCGATCATATGAGCTGGAATTGGTGAAGCACGAGGACTCTTGGGCAGAGAAGGCCAAGGACCTTCAACAGGGACAAATGCAAGATACTCCACTTTGGCAGAAAAAACGAAATGCAAAGAGACAGAATGGGTGACGCTGATGCCTGGCTCGAGAGCAGGACGTGTGAAAAAGATCTTGGAGTCCTCGTGGAGAGGAAGGTGAACATGAGCCAGGAATGTGATGTGGCGGCAAAAAAAGCCAATGGGATTTTGGCCTGCATCAAGAGGAGCCTAGTGTCTAGATCTAGGGAAGTAATGCTACCCCTCTATTCTGCTTTGGTTAGACCACATCTGGAATATTGTGTCCAATTCTGGGCCCCACAAATCAAGAGAGATATTGACAAGCTGGAATGTGTCCAGAGGAGGGCGACTAAAATGATCAAGGGTCTGGAGAACAAGCCCTATGAGGAGCGGCTTAGGGAGCTGGGCATGTTTAGCCTGAAGAAGAGAAGGCTGAGAGGAGACATCATAGCCATATATAAATATGTGAGAGGAAGCCACAGGGAGGAGGAGGGAGCAAGCTTGTGTTCTGCTTCCTTGGAGACTAGGACGCAATGGAGGAATGGCTTCTAACGACAAGAGAGGAGATTCCATCTGAACACGAGGAAGAACTTCCTGACTGTGAGAGCTGTTCAGCAGTGGAACTCTCTGCCTCGGAGGGAGTGTGGTGGAGGCTCCTTCTTTGGAAGCTTTTAAGCAGAGGCTGGATGGCCATCTGTCAGGGGTGATTTGAATGCAATATTCCTGCTTCTTGGCAGAATGGGGTTGGACTGGATGGCCCAGGAGGTCTCTTCCAACTCTTTGATTCTATGATTCTATGATTCTATGACATTATCAGACTGCTCCTCCTAGAAATCCAGAGCATCAGGTGGGGCCAAAATGTATTCATTTTACAGTTTATGAGATGCACCTGTTCCTGGGGGATGGGATTGAGGGTCCCCTATCCAAATTTCCCTCATCGCCATCCCATCTGAGGGACCCATAAATGCTGCCATGGCAACAGAGCCTGGGTGCAGCATCAGGGGGATATGTGTGGGGCAGGCACCCTATGGTAGAGCGGAATCCTAGAATCCTACAGTTGGAAGAGACCATCCAGTCCAACCCCATTCTGCCAAGAAGCAGGACAATCAGATTAAAACCACCCCCGACAGATGGCCACCCAGCCTCTATTTAAAAGTCTCCAAGGAAGGAGCCTCTACCACACTCCCTCGGGGGCAGAGAGTTCCACTGCTGAACAGCTCTCACAGTCAGGAAGTTCTTCCTGATGTTCAGTTGGAATCTCCTTTCTTGCAGTTTGAAGCCATGATTCCATTGGATCCTAGTCTCCAGGACAGCAGAAAACAAGTTCGCTTCCTCCTCCCTAGGACTTCCTCTCATATATTTATCCATGGCCCTAATCATGTCTCCTCACCCCCGACAGATGGCCACCCAGCCTCTATTTAAAAGTCTCCAAGGAAGGAGCCTCCACCACACTCCGGAGCAGAGAGTTCCACTGCTGAACTGCTCTCACAGTCAGGAAGTTCTTCCTCATTTTCAGGTGGAATCCCCTTTCTTGTAGTTTGAAGTCAAGAAGCAAGAAAATCCCATTCAAAGCACCCCTGACAGATGGCCATCCAGCCTCTTTTTAAAAGCCTCCATAGAAGTCATTATTGTTATTGCTTTGCTTTGTTATGAGTTATTTATTGTTGTGATGTTGTTGTTGTTGTGTGTTATTGATGTATTTGGGCTTGGCCTCTTGTAAGTCGCACTGAATCCTGCGGGAGATGGTAGCGGGGTATAAATAAAGGTATTATTATTATTATTATTATTATTATTATTATTATTATTAGGAGCCTCCACCGCACTTCAGGGCAGAGAGTTCCACTGCTGAACACCTCTCATAGTTAGGAAGTTCTTCCACATGTTCAGGTAGGATCTCATTCTCATCTCATCTCATGGCTTCTCATTCTTCTCGCTTTTGGAAGCCTTCCGTCCCCACGAGGCATCTGGCCAGGGCTGACGTGGTTATTGCTGTTCATTTCATTACGTTTACCTTCGAAACACGTTACCCTTTCCAGCAACAAACCACAAAGGTGTTTAGCGCAGGAGTAACAGAAGCAAATCCGATTCTGTTGCTGTAGACACGCATCTCCTGCTGCTGCTGTTGCTGGGATTTAATGGGGTTTAAGAGGAGACGTTGCACCCGCTCGGAGAGCAGTTCTGTTTTGCCAAACAGGGCAGGCAATCCTCTTCTTTCCTCTCCTCAATACAGAGAATCATAGAATCCTAGAGTTGGAAGAGACCTGGTGGGCCATCCAGTCGAACCCCATTCTGCCAAGAAGCAGGAAAATCCCATTCAAAGCACCCCCAACAGATGGCCATCCAGCCTCTGCTTCAAAGCCTCCAAAGAAGGAGCCTCCACCACATTCCACTAGGAGCAGAGAGATTGAGATAGATAGATAGATAGATAGATAGATAGATAGATAGATAGATAGATAGATGATAGATAGATAGAGAGAGAGAGTTGTACTTTTGAAGCCTTCCATGGCTGTAATTACTGGGTTGTTGTAGGTTTTTCGGGCTTTATGTCTATGTTCTAAAAGCATTCTCTCCTGACGTTTCGCCTGCATCTATGGCAGGCCTCCTCAGAGGTTTTGAGGTATGTTGGTAACTAGGAAAATTGGGTTTATATATCTGTGGAAATTCCAGGGTGGGAGAAATAACTCACCTGTTGGAGATAGGTGTGCATCACTGGGTTTAATGTATTGTTGAAAGCTTGCTGGGTTGCTGTAGGTGTTTTGGGCTGTATGGCCATGTTCTTTCTCCCACCCTGGACTTTCCACAGATATACAAACCCAATTTTCCTCATTTCCAACAGACAATGACATCGAGGGCCCCCGCCCCCAAGTTGGGTTGAGCTGCAGCAGAGAGTTCCGCAGTTCCTGGAAGCCACCATTGAGATAGACTGATGAAATGTGCCCCAACAGACAGCTCAAACTAGGACTGCATTCGGCCTCTATTACTTTCCCCAAGCCCTGACTTTGGATCTTATCCCTAATAAAAGTAGTTGAGATTTGCAACTTTCAACTTTCCTGCTTGTTACTTTGTGTCTTTCACTTGCCCGAACTATCAATTGCATGAAATAAACCTTTTTCCAGGCCCCGGGGAACTGCAGGCCTGCCCGGAATGCCTTCCTGGCGCTCTGGGGATGCCGAATCTGCATTTCATGAAACCGCGGATACGGGATTTCTCCTTTCGGATCCCAGTATCCACGAAAATCATAAAATGGCGGATAGGCTCCATTTTAATGCCATATTTTTCTGTACTAAATTCTAAGTCAAACTGCTATCTCACTTTCCTTACTTTGGACCCCAATGCCTGGGAAATAACCTCTCTATTTTTGAGAATATAATTTGACAGAAAACAGCTGATTGCCAAAATGGTCGGCTCCATGCCAACAACTCGAATGCTCCTTGCTGCAGCCTGCCCCTGCTGAGCTCCAGACCCGGGGACTTGATGTGGTTCCCCGTGAGACTTCAGAGAGGAGCCTGGCCAGGGGGCCCCCGGACCTTGGGAAGAGATTCTAGTTTTCCAAGGACTAGATTGTGGAATCCATTGCAGCATGGCTGGAACTCTATTTGCCAGCCTTTTCCAAGATCAAGGACTGTCTGCTGCCTTTTGGGACTTCAGGAAACATTATTTCTCATGGACCTTGGACTCAAAGCCTCCAAATAAAAAATCAATTCTTTTATTAAATATACTTGGGACATGGGATAGGGATGAGATCTTTGTACTATGTAATGCCTATGGTTTAAATGCCTATGTATCTTTCTATGAAATATCATTTGCCCTTCTGCTTTCCCCCTTGCCCTCTGCCCCAGAAGGGCAAGGGGGAAAGCAGAAGGCTGTTAGGAATTGTGGGAGTTGAAGTCCAAAACACCTGGAGGGGAGGCCAAAGATGGCCCATGTCTGACTTAGAGATTCCTGGGGAGAGTGCATTAATATGATCGTGATCTAATCTGCAAATAATCAAATCCACAAAGGTTAAGACCTGCAAATGTTTAGGGCCAGCAACTGTAATAAGGTCCCATGGAAGAGATGGGGGGTTTCCGTGGCTGAGCAGGGATGCAACCTTTGTCCAGCACTCAAATCACTGTGCCTTGCAGCCCTTCCTTGGGGTTCTCCTGGTTTGGGCGCCTGCTCCATCCTTTGCTCTTGGAAGGCTCGAGGCACCACTTGCAAAACAAACCGATTTGCCCATTCTTTGGCGCAAAGGGACCTCTTCCACGCCGCCCCGCCTGGCCCTGTTTTGTATTCGCGGCGTGGGGCTTTTACATCACGGAAACATTTTGATGTATCTGCTCTTTCATTTTTAATGAAAACATTTCAACTGCTCAAAAGAAAGGTCACGGTGGTGCATTTAGAGCACAAATCGTTGCGCACGAAATGGAAAACAGCCAGTGATGGAAGGCACCTGGCGGCAGATGGAGGTGGGCACAGGTGGTAGGGAGGGGCGCAAGGGCTCCTCTGGACCTCCGGAGCAAAGCTGGGCTCCCATTCATTGTGTGGGAGGCAGGAAGGCACAATCTGATCCCTCCTGACAGATAGCCTCCCATCCTCAGTTGCTACTAGAGGTTTACAACAGGCTTTTTCTAAGTAACAGGGAAGATCAGAACCTTTTGTTGGAGTTCAGGCTGTGATTGTGTTTCAGGATCAGGGTGCTTTGGATGTGGGGAATGATGTTAATGAGGTTCAAGATGATTTTCAAGATGGCAATGATTTGGTCAGTGACATTGATGCAGAGAATGACCAGGAGATCCCTGTAGCTTCCCATGAGAATGCCTCTAAGGAGTGTGGGGATGATGATGAAAATAGTTCGACACCTGCAGAAATTAATGAGCAAGTAGGTAACGAGCTGAGAGATAGATGAGAAGAATTCAATCAAAACAGGAAAGCTGTGGAGAGGCTTAGGTGCTTTGCCAGGCTTTGACAGAAAACAATAACAAAGCCTCAAGTAAAGAGAAACCAATTTCTGACCACTAGTGACCTAGCTAACAAGGGAATAAAAGTATCAAGTTTGGAATGTGTAGTCAGATGAAGCATCATTTAGAATCACGCCAAGTTCTCATCCTTGTTTTATGGAAACGTTGCTGTGAATCATAGAATCATAGAATCAAAGAGTTGGAAGAGACCTCCTGGGCCATCATCCAGTCCAACCCCATTCTGCCAAGAAGCAGGAATATTGCATTCAAATCACCCCTGACAGATGGCCATCCAGCCTCTGTTTAAAAGCTTCCAAAGAAGGATCCTCCACCACACTCCGGGGCAGAGAGTTCCACTGCTGAACGGCTCTCACAGTCAGGAAGTTCTTCCTCATGTTCAGATGGAATCTCCTCTCTTGGAGTTTGAAGCAATTGTTTCAAACTACAAGAAAGGAGATTTCATCTGAACATGAGGAAGATCATGAAGTTTCATGCTAAGATATTTCTTGTTCATGATTTTGGATTTCTGGATTTCATGATTGCTTACCCAAGCCCTGGATCAATGTATTCCTGATTTTCTGTATTGTATTGGAGATGTGTGAACTTTGCTTTTATGGACGTTGCTGAACTCTTACCTTGGACTAATTTGTTCCTGTTTATCTTCTTACCTAATTGGATTTACCTATTTCCTTAAAGTGCTTTTTACTTTGCTGTTTTTTACTTATCTTCAATAAAAGGATTGTTTTTTCCTATTCATTGTGTGGTGTTTAAAGTCAGAGGATTATTCCTGTTTGGAGTGCAACACGTTTTCTGTTATAGCTGCCACAAATTAATTGAGTATATTATCTGCTTCAGCATATAACAAGGCACTAGGTTTGCAAGTTTTGAGCTTTGCACTTGGCTTAGCTTGATGGCTCATTTGAGCTGAAGAAACCTTTGGCTGTTGCTGGGAGTGGTTACGCAGCGTCCTGAAACTGAAGACTGAATCCATTTGGAGTGCCAAGGAAACTGCTTCTTTATGGCAAGATATGGACATTCTACTGATAACTCAGTAGAGAGACTGTATTCTTTTGCTATGCGTTTGCATATCGTCATGTAAAGAAGACTCACCGGAGATATTGTTTGTTGTATATTGGTGAGAACAATTCTTCTGTTTTAGCTTTGTGTTTTTGACCTACAGTGAATGGAACTATATTTTTATTTCTATTTAAAGCAACTTATTTATTGATTGTGTCAGGAGTGAACCAAA
Organism: Anolis sagrei; assembly: GCF_037176765.1. Classification (NCBI taxonomy): domain Eukaryota; kingdom Metazoa; phylum Chordata; class Lepidosauria; order Squamata; family Anolidae; genus Anolis; species Anolis sagrei. Next base: position 343,766,351 of record NC_090021.1, read on the forward strand.
CATTTGTATTGCATTAAAAACAAACAAACAAAACACAAAGTTTGCAAACTTGGTAGTTGATTAAATGTCCTTTGACCAGTATCTGGCCACTTGGAGTGCCTCTGGTGTTGCTGCAAGAAGGTCCTCCATTGTGCATGTGGCAGGGCTCAGGTTGCATTGCAGTAGGTGATCTGTGGTTTGCTCTTCTCCACACTCGCATGTCGTGAATAACACTTAATGCAACTGATTCATGTATATTTTTTGAGTTTTTATCACACGGAGAGTGTTGCAACCCAGAGCAGGAAACTGGACCCTCAGACAACAATCCACCACGTTTGGCTTCAGGAAAACAATCCTTTTTTATTGATGAAAGATGAATACAAAATAGAGGAAAAATGCAAAGGTAAAAAGCCACAGTAAAAATCAGCAACAAGAAATGTCCATAAACAAGATTATGAAACCCACAGCTAAACTGCTGAATCCTGGAACCTGTTAGCAAATCACTAACCGTACTTAGGGCAACTAGAAAACCTCCGAGGAACAAGGCTACTTGGATCAGGAGACCTGCAAATTCTGGCACATGCCTGGTCTGAAGCTGTATTCAGGGCATTCATATTTAAGGCCAAGAAATCTATTGCGAGACACGCCTGAAATTTTATTTGGATTTCCTTCAATCCGGCTGACCTGTGTAAACATTGGGCTTCTCCCCGACTCTGCCAAATCTGCCCCCGCCTATCCTCATTAGGCAGGCCAGGTGCCTGATTCTCTGGAGAGCTAAAACTGGGAGGAAAAGGGAGTGAACCGTCTCCGCTTGGCCCGGAATGTATGTTCTCATGGGAATCTTGACTTTCGCTTTCCAAGGCTGTAGGATTTTCACTACTCAACTCATCATCATCTAAACTGGCCTCAGAATTCACATGGGCATCAGGAAATACATGAGCATCAGGAAATACAATCAGAGAGTCAGTCAGGTTCAAGTTCACACACAGGCTGAACCCTAACAGAGAGTAAAAGAGGCTGAGACATTCTGCGGGCTATTAAGACTACTTTGACATCCACTACTTAAAAGCATCCAGAGAAGGAGGCTCCCAGCTATCAATTGATTCCACTACCCACTATCCTTCCTAATATTCAGGTGGAAGATCTTTTCCTGCCATTTGAACCCATGGCTCCCTTGTGTGGACTATCAGAAAAATCAGCTTGCCCCTTCTCCTCGATGGGACATCCTTCCAAATATGTAAACAAGCCCCTCCCTGGCTTCTTTTCTTCAAGCTAAACAGACCCGCCATCGCTCCATGATTCCAGACTATGATCCATTTGGTGACCCTTCTCTGGACACCTTCCAACTTGACCACATCCTTTTTCATTTCCAGTGCCCAGAAGTGGACGCAGGGTCATTATGAAGGCTCCCCAGTAAAGGCGGCATTCATCAGATACCTCAGCAGAAGCTGATCCATGTAGACAGACTTCCCAGAAGGGAGAAAAAAGGTATGAACTCTTATCACCCAAACAGTATTGGGTTCACCCAGGATTTAGTATCCGGTCCACTCAAGTGCTGTATGTGTAGAGCAGAATCTGCTGGCATAGTGGCTATCCAGTGTAATACATGCCACTTGATGTTTTAGTTGTCACAATTATTTATTTATTTATTCATTTATTTAGACCATTTCTACCCGGCCCTTCTCACCCCCGAGGGGGGACTCAGGGCGGCTAACACAGGCAACGATTCAATGCCAACAGTATCAAAACAATAATATAAACAGCAATATAAAATCCATTACATAACAATTAAGCATTGATATTACTTAAAATTACATAACCAGTGTAGAACAGATCACAGAATCACAAGTCATAAAGCCATTTCCAATTTTCAAACAATCCTATTGTCCGAGTTCAGTGCCTAAAGTGCTGTTGTGCCCACTAGCCAAAGGCCTGGCTCCAAAACCACGTCTTTAGTTTTTTCCTAAAAGTAAGGAGGGGGGATGCCGATCTAATCTCGCTGGGGAGTGAATTCAACAAGCGGGGGTCACCACCGAGAAGGCCCTGTCCCTCATCCCCACCAGACGCGTTTGAGACGCTGGTGGGACTGAGAGCAGGGCCCCCCCCAATAGATCTTAAATTACGAGGTGGAATGTAGAGAGAGATACGTTCGGATGAGTAAGCTGGGCCAGAGCCATCTAGGGTTTTATAGGCCAAGACCAGCACTTTGAATTTTGCTCGGAGGTGGTCCGGCAGCCAGTGGAGCTGACGCAGCAGCGGGGTGGTATGCTCCCCGTATGGCGCTCCGGTGAGTAATCTGGCTGCTGCCCGTTGGACTAGTTGAAGTCTCTGAACAGTCTTCAAAGGCAACCCCACATAGAGTGAATTGCAGTAATCTATTTGGGATGTAACCAGAGCATGGACCACTGTGGCCAAGTCAGACTTCCCAAGGTACGGGTGCAACTGGCACACAAGCTTTAACTGTACGAAAGCTCTCCCAGCCACCGCTGAGACCTGGGGTTCCAGGCTGAGCGATGAGTCCAGGGTCACACCCAAGCTGTGAACCTGCGTCTTCAGGGGGAGTGTGACCCCGTCTAACACAGGCTGTCACCCTATGCCCTGTTCGGCCTTACAACTGACCAGCAGGACCTCTGTCTTGTCTGGATTCAATTTCAATTTGTTCGCCCTCATCCAGTCCGACACAGCAGCCGACACAATCTGTTCTGTAAACTGGGGACTTTCACCTTGGGGGGTGGGGGGGGGGGTGAACAGCAGGGATAGCCTGAATTCTATTGTAAGTCCTGATTGGAGAAGACACACTGAAGCAACTTAGAGTGACCTATGTACTCACCAACCATTCAGTCATGAAGTCACTGGGTTTGAACTGCTCTGTTGGGCTCCAGCCATTATGTTCAACCCAGTTCATGCCTTGTGTTTTTCCTCTTTATTTCAGAATATTTTTGCAAAATCCTTAGCTTTGCATCCATCTTATGCTTGGCCTGAACTTGGTATTTTATACGGTTTTAATCTGTTTGATTGACTGCTATGTGTTTGGATTGCTTATATATTGAGATTGTTTATATTTTGATGAGATGTGTTTTATTGTTTTCCTGAATTTTTTGCATTGAATTTTTGCCAAATTTGTTAGCTGCCTTGAGTCCCCATGTGGTCCACAAAGACTCCAAGATGCCTTTCACATGTCACTCAGTTGTGGGGCCAAGTTTCACCCATTCTGTTTCTTTCCATTTCATTTTTTTTCTGCTTAAGTGTAGTACCTTCAATTTTCCAGTTCATGTGTGGGATATGACGCACATTCCATGCATTTCCCACATGCTTAGGTTTCCCTTGTGGGCTATTGATGTGGAGAGCATCTGGGAGCTCCTCCTTGGTCCTCAGCTGAAAAGAGTGTTTGGCCTGTGTCCTTCCTGCATCATCATCATCATCATCATTGTCATCATCGTTGCTGTTGAGCTGAACCTGTATCTTCACTGCATCATCATCATCATAATCGTTGTTGAGCTGAATTTGTATCCTTACTGCATCATTGTCATCATCGTCATCATCATTGTTGAGCTGAACCTGTATCCTCCCATCATCATCATCATCGTCATCGTCGTCGTCATCATAGTTGTTGATGAGTTGAACCTGTGTCCTCCCTACATCATCATCATCGTCGTCATCATCGTCATTGTTGAGCTAAATCAGTGTCCTCCCTGCATCACCATCGTCGTCTTTGTCATTGTCGTTGTTGAGCTGAACCTGTATCCTCCCTGCAGCATCATCATCATCCTCATCGTCGTTGTTGAGCTGAACCTGTATCATCCTTGTGCATTATCATCATCATCCTCATTGTTGTTGAGCTGAACCTGTGTCCTCCCTGCATCATCATCATCATCGAGCTGAACCTGTGTCCTCGCTGCATCATCATCATCATCATCATCATCATCATCATCGAGCTGAACCTGTGTCCTCCCCGCAACATCATCATCATCATCATCATCATCATCATCATCATCATCATCATCCTCATCCTCATAGTTGTTGTTGAGCTGAACCTGTGTCCTCCCTGCATCATCATCATCATCATTGAGCTGAACCTGTGTCCTACCTGCATCATCATCATCATCATCCTCATCGTTGTTGTTGAGCTGAACCTGTGCCCTCCCTGCATCATCATCATCATCATCATCATCATCATCATCATCGTTGAGCTGAACCTGTGTCCTCCCTGCATCATCATCATCATCATCATCATCATCATCATCATCATCAATGTTTATTTAAACCCCACTTTTTGTTTCCATGAGGAAACTCAATACCATGAGGCTGGTGGTCCCCATCTGTGAGGGAGTGAGCTGAACCTTTTTTTCCCAGGAATTGTGGAAGCCTTCAGAACAACAACCAATAGACATTTACTTGACTAAAAGTCTGCACGACAACCACCCTGAATGTGATTCTTTTTGGTTTCTGCTTCCTTCTTCACTCAAACCATTGCTTTCTTCCACCAAGCAAGCCCCCTGTGGAACTGGGATCTGTAGTGCAAAAAGGGCACGAGGGGAGAGGGATCCATGCTCTTCCTTTGGATGAAAGGGTCTGTCTGGGGAGGTGTTCCTCTTGAGATGTGAAGCGACTTGAGATGCCAAGAGAAGGACAGCTGCCGGCCATGAAATATTTCGTGGCCAGTGAATAATGCAGAGCCGGTGGGTGACCCTGGCATTTCCCATTCCTATTGATGAGCGCTTCAGAGCGGAAGGCATCCCTTATGCACATATTTCATAAGAGCAGCGCATGGAAAGAGAACAGGAACCACCAGAGAAAGTGAATCCTTGGCCTCCGCCCGCAGGCACCTCCAAAGCACTGGCCTGGCATCTATTTACACGGCAGAATGAATGCAGGTCGACAACACTTTCACTGCCCTGGGAGTTATAGTTTTGCAAGGTCTCTAACCTTTTCTAACCTCATTGAGCTCCAACTTCCAGGATTCCATAGCATTGATCCATGGCCTTCAAGTGGTGCCAAGCTGCATTCACTCTACAGTGTCTAGGCTTCCAACCTGCAACTATTCTGGGACAAGGGAGAAATGGATCTTGAGTACTGATGCAGTTTTCTTGGTGGCAGGGTTATATCCATTATTATGTCTGATCCCACAGCAAGCTGGCTTCAGGAAAGGCAAAAGCTGCACATCGCAAGTGCTGAACCTGACTCAGCACATAGAAGATGGCTTTGAAAGGCAGCAGATCACAGGAGCGGTCTTCATAGACTTGTCAGCAGCCTATGAGACTGTGAACCACCACTGCCTCCTCCTGAGGAAAATGTATAATATCACAAAGGACGACCACCTCACTCGCCTCATAGGAATCCTGCTACAAAACAGGAGCTTTTTTGTTGAGTTCCAGGGCCAGAGAAGCAGAAGAACGGCCTGCCTCAGGGGAGCGTGCTTGCTCCATCCATGTTCAACATCTACACAGATGACCAGCCACTGCCAGAAGGGACAGAGAGCTTCATCTATGCTGATGATCATGCAGGGAGCTTTGAGATGGTTGAACAGAAGCTTTCCAAAGCTCTAGGTGCTCTTACTGCCTATTACAGGGAAAACCAGCTGATTCCCAACCCATCTAAAACACAGACATGTGCCTTTCACCTTAAGAACAGACAAGCATCCCGAGCTCTGAGGATTATTACCTGGGAAGGAAGGAATCCCACGGGAGCATTGCAGCGCACCCAAATCCCTGGGAGGAGTCACTCTGGACCGTGCTCTGACCTACAAGAAGCACTGCCTGAATATTAAGCAAAAGATGGGTCCTAGAAACAATATCATACGAAAGCTGACTGGCACAACCTGGGGATCACAACCAGACACAGTGAAGACATCTGCCCTTGCGCTGTGCTACTCTGCTGCTGAGTACGCATGCCCAGTGTGGAACACATCTCACCACGCTAAAACAGTGGATGTGTCTCTTAATGAGACATGCCACATTATCACAGGGTGTCTGCACCCTACACCACTGGAGAAATGACACTGCTTAGCCAGCATTGCACCACCTGACATCCGCCGAGAAGTGGCAGCCAATACTGAAAGGACCAAGGCAGAGACATCTCCAGCTCATCCCTTGTTTGGGTATCAGCCAGCATGTCAATGACTTAAATCAAGAAATAGTTTTCTAAGATCTACAGAGACACTCGCTGGAACACCTCAGCAAGCGAGAGTCCAAAAGTGGCAGGCTGAAACCCAGAACCTCAACCAATGGCTGATACCAGATGAGAGACTCCCCCCTGGGCACACAGAGGACTGGGCGACTTGGAAGGCGCTGAACAGACTGCGCTAAGGCACCGTGAGATGCAGAGCCAACCTCAAGAAATGGGGCCACAAAGTGGAATCCACGACATGCGAGTGGGGAGAAGAGCCAACCACTGACCACCTGCTGCAATGCACCCTGAGCCCTGCCACATGATGCACAAGGGAGGACCTCCTTGCGGCAACACCAGAGGCACTCCAAGGGGCCAGAGACTGGCCAAAGGACATCTAATCAACTACCAAACTCACAAATTTTGTATTTTGCCTGTTTGTTTGCTTTGTTCTGTTAGAAATGTAATATAATTTGACTGGTTGTCCTGACACGACAAATAAATAAAATCCATTATTTATTATTATTATTATTATTTATTATTATTATTTGATACGCAACAAGATGAGTACACAGCAAACAAGATGACTCTGCTGGCTTTTGTATTGGATTACATGTCTGACACTTCCAAGTGTCTAGGACTATGTGATGTATCAGCAAATAATACATGCAGATCCAAGTAAGGTTGAGTGCGATGTGGTTTATATGTGGGTCTCAGTGGAGAGCATTAAGAGGCTTACTTCAGATTTCCCCCAACTTTGTTTGATCTACTTTAATTGTCAAGATTTGGAAATTACCTGGTATTTTCGAAGTGATAGCACAATGTCTCTGGCCTGATTATATGTAAAAGAGTTAAGCCACTGTAATAATGTGTGTGTGTTGGTTTGTGCAATGGGAGTAGCACAGGTTGTACTTATCCTGAGTAGGGTTGATGGAAGTTGTTAAGGGACAGATGGTGGTTGGAGAGTGTGTTGGAGATTTGCTGCTGTGAGTAGTGAGGGAGAAGATGCTGCAAAGTTTGCATATTTTGCTTATATTTTGTATACTATTGCAACAAAGGAGAAAGAAAAGACTTCCTGCTTATTTGGGAAAGAACAAAAGTCTCTGTGAGTTTTGTTGTTTGAGTAGAAGGCCACGAAAACAGTGCTTTTGGAGACCTGGTTCCTTAACCGGAACTAAGAGAGTCACTTCTGCAAGAACAGGAGTTCGATGACTGCATCGTCCCCTGGACCTTAACCTCTTTGATGGTTGATGGTGACATCAACCTCTGTCCATGGCATTCATTGACCTTGCAAAGGCATTCGACACAGTAAATCGCAGCGTTCTCTGGACCATCCTCCAAAAAATCGGGCGCCCTGACAAATTTGTAAACACAATTGCTGTTCATGATGGCAACAGTCTTGGACAGCAATGGCTCCCAAAGTGACCCATTTAAGGTGGAATCGGGCGTCAAACAGGGATGTGTTATTGCCCCAACTTTATTCTCCATCTTCATCCCTATGATACTTCACCTTGTTGATGGGAAGCTTCCCAGCGGAGTGGAAATCATCTATCGGACAGATGGCAAGCTGTTTAACCTCAGCAGACTGAAAGCCAAAACCAAGGTTACAACATCTGTTATAGAACTCCAGTATGCTGATGACAACGTCGTCTGTGCACATTCAGAAGAAGACCTACAAGCCACTCTAAACGCCTTCACAGAAGCATACGAGGTGCTCGGCCTGTCATTGAACATTGGGAAAACCAAAGTGCTCTTCCAGCAATCACAAACCAATCCCTCTCTAATGCCAGAGATACAGCTTAATGGTGTGACATTAGAAAATGTTGACCATTTCCACTCCCTTGGCAGCCACCTCTCCACAAAGCCAACATTGACACCAAAATACAACACCGCCTGAGCTCTGCGAGTGCAGCATTTTTCCGAATAAAGCAGAGAGTGTTTGAGGACCGGGACATCTGTAGGGAGACCAAGGTGCTTGTTTATTGTCCTCCCAACCCTGCTCTATGCCTGCAAAACGTGGTCTACAGACATCACATGCAACTCCTGGAACGATTCCATCAGAGCTGCCTCCGGAAAATCCTGCAAATATCTTGGGAAGACAGGCAGGGAAATGTCAGCGTGCTGGAAGAAGCAAAGACCACCAGCATTGAAGCGATGGTCCTCCACCATCAACTCCACTGGACTGGCCATGTTGTCTGGATGCCTGACCACCGTCTCCCAAAGCAGGTGCTTTATTCCAAACTCAAGAACAGAAAACAGAATGTTGGTTGGCAGGAAAAGAGATTTAAAGATGGGATCAAAGCCAACCTTAAAAGCTCTGGCATAGACACCGAGAACTGGGAAGCCCTGGCCCTTGAGCGCTCCAGCTGGATGTCAGCTGTGACCAGCAGTGCTGCAGAATTTGAAGAGACACGAATGGAGGGCAAAGGAGAGAAATGTGCCAAGAAGATGGCGCATCAAGCCAACCCTGACTGAGAGCGCCTTTCACCTGGAAACTAATGCCCTCACTGCGGGAGAACATGCGGGTCAAGAATAGGGCTCCACAGTCACCTACAGACCCACCACCAGTACACTGATCCTGGAATACTATCCTACTTGGACAATGAGGGATTGCCTAAGTAAGTAAGTAAGTAAGTAAGTAAATAAGTAAGTAAGTAAGTAAAGTAAGGTGACATTCATTTTGTAGCCAATGTGGTCTGAAGTTGTCTTCAAGCAGCATTAGATCACCAGTGTAGATGATGCACATGAAGGACTCAGTTTCAGAGTAGTCCCAATTTTGCTGGTATCAATGATCAGATTTAGAGTGCTCTGCATGTCTTCTCATATTGTGCATTGTCTAGCTGCCATGTTTTTGAAGATAGCTTGAAACTGCATTAAGTGCCCATTGTTACAGTATATGATTTTGTAAGTCTTGACAAGAATCATAGAATCAAAGAGTTGGAAGAGACCTCATGGGACATCCAGTCCAACCCCATTCTGCCAAGAAGCAGGAATATTGCATTCAAATCACTCCTGACAAATGGCCATCCAGCCTCTGCTTAAAAGCTTCCAAAGAAGGAGCCTCCACCACACTCCGGGGCAGAGAGTTCCACTGCTGAACGGCTCTCACAGTCAGGAAGTTCTTCCTCATGTTCAGATGGAATCTCCTTTCTTGTAGTTTGAAGCCATTCCTCCATTGCGTCCTAGTCTCCAAGGAAGCAGAAAACAAGCTTGCTCCCTCCTCCTCCCTGTGGCTTCCTCTCACATATTTATACATGGCTATCATATCTCCTCTCAGCCTTCTCATCTGTTGCTTATATGTGTGTTGAGGAAGAACCACTCCCTGATTAGGATGTATATCAGGTGAAGTTTTCTTGATGCAGGAAGTGAGTGAAATGAAGTAATCAGAGATGGAACTACACTACAAGGTTTGCTGGAAAGAAGCAGATTAATGCATTGTTTTGTAAGTTTTTTTTCCTTCTGCGATGGACAATGTGGACAATGTGTTTCCAAGGCTACTGTATGTTTCTTTATAAAATACATGTGTTGACTACTCAAGAGTAAAGACATTTTTCTTTTATACTCTGTGTATTTTCAACTTGGTGCCTGGAGCTGGGAAGACTACTGTGTATTTTCAATATAAACTAACAAACCGCAACACCCATGGCCCAGATTCGAGGCAGATTGGCATCAGTGTCGATGAGCCTGGAGCCTGCGAAGGAGAGGCTTAGGCGGAACCAGTGCGCCCCAGTCCTCTTCCTTGTGATTTATGGCTTCTGGCAGACCAGGGCCGGCCTGCGCTCTCCTCTCCTTCGGCTCCTTGTTTGAAATTGACTTTTGCGCAGGAAGGAGCTCTTCCGCCGGCGCTCCCACCTTATTCCAACTGACAGGTTAATCTTCCAAGGCGTCACCACAGCCGTGCGGGGTGTAAATACCTGAGATTTCTCCCATCCCACGCTCATCCCCTTTGGTACAAGGTAATTCCCAAAGCTGTTAATCCCAGCAAGAGCAGAAGGCTACAGGAAGCCAATTTGCCAGTGTGACATAAATCCCACGGCTACAGAATTGGGTTATTTCTGGCCCAGAGATGCTTTCCTCTTGGCCGCGATCCCATGGAGGTCACATGCCGCAAAACACCTGCTCAAGAGCACAACCTGGAGAGCAAAGGCACCTAGAGACCCAGAAAACTCCCTTCAGAAGTTGCCCATGACACATTGAAATGTGATCCAGATGCAAATGTCACAAAAATATCATTGCAGATTTGATCAATGTGAATTTAATATGATGTGTGGGCATGAATGGCAGGTGTATGGATGGAGCTAATAATTTTGGAGACACCAGTAGAATATTAAGACCTGCTTGCTGGACTGTAATTAAAAGTTGCTAATTAGAGCTGAAAAGTAAACTCTGATAAGAATTGGGACAGGGATAACAGAAATGTTTGCAACATTCCTTATTTTAAGAAGGAAGTCAACATAAGATCAACACCAATCAAGAATAGTCAACATCTGGCCAGGAAACTGAGATGGATCCAGGATGGAAGATGTCTATCATTCATTTACAACTTTGGGATGACGTCAGCAGAATATTCCTATACAAGACTCAGTCTAATAATGCTCAAAGTGTGGCAGACCTGAGGAGTCTGGTTCACCCGCCATGCTCTGCTCCATGGCAAGGAGAGAGATAGTGTACCTATGGAGAGTGGCAGATTTGCACTGGAGCAATCTGGTCACTTTTGGGCTTCTTTCTTAAGGGAAGAGGAAGAACTGCTGTTCTGTCGCGCGCTGGGCCTGTAAAGAATTGTCTTTAGATCAGGACGTGCGACCTTTGCCCAGCGGGAAGCCAGCCCCCCCCCCCCCCCGAAAGAGCAGCTCTCAGGGATTTTCCACCACAAACAGTCTTTAGATGGCTTGTGAAGAATAACAAAGTCCTTTATGAATGAACAATCAAACAAAAACCTTTCTTGTCTTCAATAAAGTTAAACAAATGCTTCCAGGCATGCAATTGGTGACTTTCTAATCTTGTCCTCAAAGGACAGTCAATTGTCATCAGCGGTGGTCAGGGGAGCTTTTGCACAATTAAAACTTGTGCGCCAGCTGCGCCCGTACCTTGGGAAGTCTGACTTGGCCACGGTGGTCCACGCTTTGGTTACATCCCGTTTAGATTACTGCAACGCTCTCTACATGGGGTTGCCTCTGAAGACTGCCGGGAAGCTTCAATTAGTCCAACGTGCGGCAGCCAGACTACTAACGGGAGCGGGGTACAGGGAGCATACGACTCCTCTGTTGCGCCAGCTCCACTGGCTGCCAGTCAGCTTCCGAGAACAATTCAAAGTGCTGGCCTTAACCTATAAAGCCCTAAACGACTCCGGCCCAATTTACCTGTCCGAACGTATCCTCCCCTATGAGCCATCAAGATTGCTAAGATCATCTGGAGGGGCCCTGCTCTCGATCCCACCGGCCTCACAGGTGCGGCTGGTGGGGACGAGAGACAGGGCCTTCTCGGTGGTGGCCCCTCGACTCTGGAACTCCCTTCCACTGGAGATCAGAACTGCCCCTTCGATCTTAACGTTCAGGAAACAGGTGAAAACCTGGCTTTGGGGATTGGCATTCGACGAATGAGCCATGATCCTGTGATATGGATGGATTATGACAAATAATGACTTTGATGACGACTGACCACTGTAATCATATGATTGTATTTTTGCCATTTTATTTGTTTCAATGTTTTAATGTTTTAGTGTGATTTAGAAATATGATGTTTTAATGATGGTCTGTAATATTGATGTTGGAAACTGGCCCGAGTCCCTCGAATGGAGGTGAGAAGACCGGGATACAAAACTACCCAATAAATAAATAAATTCAGTAACTGTTTCTTTTACTTTAAAGGAAAATCCTTTTTTAACTTCTCCCAGGCTGACTGTAATCTAACCCTTACTGATGTGGGCTCCGCTACCGGGTCGATGTGCATCTTGAACACCGAATGGACCTACCAGTAAGGCTAGTAGATTCTCCAGCTGGAGTTTTGTGGTCTTCCAAATTGTTTTCCCTCTGAGATTCCTCAAGGCTTTAGAGCTGTTTCCCTGGAAATCTTCGGAGATCTTTGGATGCTCTTAAGACTGTTCTCCCCTGGAAAGTCTTAAGGGTTGAAGCTTTTGTAAGGGGAAGCTTGCACACATCCTCTACATTAGCTTTCCTTGCTGAGACTAACTAAAAATGGCTTCCTTCCCTTCCCAACTGCCCTGAGCAAGGGGCGGGACCAAAACTTAACGATGATGGACAGGTGACTTGCCCTATGACTGCAACCAAAAGAAGCCACCTATCTGCAGAGTCCCTGAAACCTTGGACTGCAAGCAAACATTGAATACAAAGCAAATAAAATTGGAGCTCCTGGTACAGCCATACCAGAACAAGTGTGCTTTTGGAGTCTTTTGTGCAGGGAGTCAGGTTCTGCTGTATGGAAAACACAGATCTGATTCTTGGCATTGTGCTTAGGGAAAGGATGCATTTTGGCATTTTGAAGTTATGAAAGTTTTGGAACTGTATGTTGACAGGCTGCAGGGAAGAAGGATCTTGTTGGGGTTCAGCCTGAGTTTGAACTTGAACCTGATTCTCTGTTTGTTCCTCCTGATGCTAATGAAAATGTACCTTTTGATGCCAATGCTCCTGAAATTAGTGAGGAAGAAACTTCTGTAGATTTAGAAAATGAAAGTACCAGTGTTCATGAGAATGTTTCAGAGGGAAGCCATGACCTTTCACTCGCTTCTGCACCTGGGAACCCTAATGAGAACAGAAGGGGCCAAATTTGGGAAGACAGAAGTAAATCACTCAGCTTGCGTCGGTCTTCCCGATTAAGAGAAATACAAACAATGGCTTCAAAGCAGAGGGGCGGTTCATGGAACCAATTCTTTGGCTTGAAGTGCCTTCCGCCGGGCTGACTTTCTCAGTTCAGGCATCGTTTCAGATTGATGAAGACGTTGTCAGTTCTCCCGGTTTTCCTGGCCATTGTCTTGAAAGATTTCTAGGATATCAAGTACGGTTAGTGGATTGCTAACAGGTTCCAGTATTTTACAGTGTGGTTTTGGGTTTTGTTTTTGTCCATTTAAATTCATGTTTGCTGATTTTGCTGTGGCTTTTGACTTGCATTTTTCCTTTATTTTGTAACCATTTTTCTTCAATAAAAAAGGATTTTTTTCACAGTCAAGTGTGGTGGAGAGTTATCTTAGGGCCTCGTTTCCTGCTCTGGGTTGCAACAGTTCTGGCCTAAGAGGTGCTTCTCCAAGGAGGGAGAAAAGGATATGGTAATATCTGGATGCCTGAGGATGAATGTGTGTACGTGTGGCGTGAACGCTCAGTGAAAATGCATTCCCCTTTGTCTCTTTGTTAGCCATGTCATTGTGAATCCAATGTAGTTGCATAGAATCTGTATGCCTGTATGCCTAAATGTTTTTCTATAATCTGAAATACCTTCTCACACTGGAAATTGCAATAAAAAGAACCTATGCTTTAAAATCATTGAAAAGTCATTCATGACACAAAAGGTGTTAATGAGGAACAACAGAGAGGCGAAGAATAGCTGCAGCGCTTTGCTTTTGCCTGAGCCGATTGGGAACGGAGAGATCCCGCCTCCTTCGCTCTCCCGATGGCTGAGCTAATTGCAAGCAAGCTCCTTTTTCACGAGGGAAGAAACCCCTTCAAATGTTTACTGTGTCTTATAATTATGCCTTTTTTAATATAAAAAAGTAATCATTTCTGAAATGTTACAGGTGTCTCGCTTGAGGACATTTCTGGGATGCAGCACATTTTCATATAGATTGCACCCCCCATAAAACGTGGAAAGTTTAAGCAGAAAATGGAATACTCCGCTTCCGTATGAAGACACGATCTCTATTCTACCCACATTTTGCAGAATATGGAATGAATGGTAGCATCTGTAATTTTCATAAGAGTTCCAAAACTTTGTGTTTTCGAAGGCTTTCATTTATTTTATTTATGTATATATTTATTATTCGAACTTATATGCCACCACTCCCCTGGGGCTCGGAGCGGCTTCCGGATGTCTGGAATCATTAGGTTGTTGTAGGGTTTTCAGGCTATATGGCCATGTTCTAGAAGCATTCTCTCCTGACGTTTCGCCTGCATCTATAGCAAGCATCCTCAGAGTACAAGGTCCAACAAATTCCTCGCTTGCCTTGCAGACAATTTCATGGTCCAGAAGGTAGAAGAGGCAACAAGGGGATTGGCTACTCTTGATCTCCTCCTAACAAATGCGGAGGACCTGATCGATGCGGTCGAAGTGGTAGGATCCTTAGGGGCAAGTGACCATGTGCTCCTGCAATTTGAGGTACAAAGGAAGGCCGAAACTAAGACAAGTCAAACCCGCATTTTGGACTTTAGGAGAGCTGATTTCCAAAAAATGAAGGAAACGCTGAGCAGCATTCAGTGGACACAGATACTAAAAGACAAGGGAGCTACGGATGGATGGGAATTTCTCAAGAGTGAAATACTCAAGGCGCAATTGCAAACCGTGCCAACAAAGAGAAAAAATAGGACAAGTGCAAAGAAGCCAGAATGGATGTCCAAAGAACTTCTAACTGTGCTCAGACACAAAAGAGACATGCACAAGAAGTGGAAAAAGGGAGAAATCACCAAAGAAGAATTCAAACAAATAGCCAACACCTGTAGGGAAAAGGTCCGCAAGGCTAAAGCAAAAAACGAGCTCAGACTTGCCAGGGACATTAAAAACAATAAAAAGGGCTTCTATTCTTATGTCAGTAGAAAAAGGAAAAACAAGGAGGCGATAGGACCTCTTCGAGGAGAAGATGGGGCAATGCTGACAGGGGATAGGGAAAAGGCAGAACTACTTAATGCCTTCTTTGCCTCGGTCTTCTCACAAAAAGAGAGTCTTCAACCTCAGCAAGATGGAGTGGATGAGGGATTGGAGGACATCCAACCCCAAATTGGGAAAGAAGTCGTCCAGGAATACCTGGCCGCTCTTAATGAGTTCAAGTCCCCAGGGCCAGATCAACTACACCCCAGAGTATTGAAGGAACTAGCAGAAGTCATTTCGGAACCATTGGCAACCATCTTTGAGAGTTCTTGGAGAACGGGAGAAGTTCCAGCAGATTGGAGGAGGGCCAATGTGGTCCCAATCTTCAAGAAGGGAAAAAAGGACGACCCAAACAACTACCGTCCGGTCAGCCTCACGTCGATACCGGGCAAGATTCTGGAAAAGATTGTTAAGGAAGTGGTCTGCAAACACTTAGAAACAAATGCAGTCATCGCTAATAGTCAACATGGATTTATCAAAAACAAGTCATGCCAGACTAATCTGATCTCTTTCTTCGATAGAGCTACAAGCTGGGTAGATGCGGGGAATGCCGTGGATGTAGCGTACCTGGATTTCAGTAAGGCCTTCGACAAGGTCCCCCATGACTTTCTGGCAAGGAAACTAGTCCAATGTGGGCTAGGCAAAACTACGGTGAGGTGGATCTGTAATTGGTTAAGTGGACGAACACAGAGAGTGCTCACTAATGCTTCCTCTTCATCTTGGAAAGAAGTGACGAGCGGAGTGCCGCAGGGTTCCCCCCTGGGCCCGGTCCTGTTCAACATCTTTATTAATGACTTAGATGAAGGGCTAGAAGGCATGATCATCAAGTTTGCAGACGACACCAAATTGGGAGGGAGAGCCAATAGTCCAGAGGACAGGAGCAGAATTCAAAACGATCTTGACAGATTAGAGAGATGGGCCAAAACTAACAAAATGAAGTTCAACAGTGACAAATGCAAGATACTCCACTTTGGCAGAAAAAATGAAATGCAAAGATACAGAATGGGGGATGCCTGGCTCAAGAGCAGTACGTGTGAAAAAGATCTTGGAGTCCTCGTGGACAACAAGTTAAACATGAGCCAACAATGTGATGTGGCGGCAAAAAAAGCCAATGGGATTTTGGCCTGCATCAATAGAAGCATAGTGTCTAGATCTAAGGAAGTAATGCTACCCCTCTATTCTGCTTTGGTTAGACCACATCTGGAATATTGTGTCCAATTCTGGGCACCACAATTCAAGAGAGATGTTGACAAGCTGGAAAGTGTCCAGAGGAGGGCGACTAAAATGATCAAGGGTCTGGAGAACAAGCCCTATGAGGAGCGGCTTAGGGAACTGGGCATGTTTAGCCTGAAGAAGAGAAGGCTGAGAGGAGATATGATAGCCATGTATAAATATGTGAGAGGAAGCCACAGGGAGGAGGGAGCAAGCTTGTTTTCTGCTTCCTTGGAGACTAGGACGCGGAACAATGGCTTCAAACTACAAGAGAGGAGATTCCATCTGAACATTAGGAAGAACTTCCTGACTGTGAGAGCCGTTCAGCAGTGGAACTCTCTGCCCCGGAGTGTGGTGGAGGCTCCTTCTTTGGAAGCTTTTAAGCAGAGGCTGGATGGCCATTTGTCGGGGGTGATTTGAATGCAATATTCCTGCTTCTTGGCAGGGGGTTGGACTGGATGGCCCATGGGGTCTCTTCCAACTCTATGATTCTATGATTCTATGATTCTATGATTCTATGATTCAGAGGTTGACAGTAGGGCTGTCCAACCACGGAAAAATTTGTTTCTAAATTCGATTCGTTTTTAGGGGGTTTTTGCGTTTCGTTATTTAAAAGAATTCCGAAATTTTTCTTTTAAAAAGTTCGATATTTACGAAATTTCGGAAATTACGAAACAATAACGAGTCGATTCGTTAATGGCGGACGCAATTGCGCAATACGCTAAAAAACCCTCCAAATGGGACGGGGGAACTTCTGAAGTTTCCCTCTCCCTCTGTTGTTGATGGTTGGTGTGATAATTTTTTTTATCACTGATAAAACAAACAACGACTATAAAACTTGCACCAGACATACGGAAATAATAACAAAATAATAACAAAACAATTTCGAAACAATTACGAAACAATTTCGAAACAATTACGAAACGAATTGGAAAAATTCGTTTCGTTTTTCAGTTGCTCCTGAATGGTTCAATGTCGCTTCGTTATCAAAAAAATAACGAATTTATAACGAATTATGAAATTAATGAACGAAACCGCCCAGCCCTAGTAGACAGCCTCAGGCCCCTTCCTTTTTCCTCTCAGCCACTTAAGTTTGTCCTTAAGATTGTCCTTCTCTGGACCCCTTCCATTTTGCCCCTCACGTTCTTGAATCGCTTTGCCCTGAACTGGACACAAGTTACTGGGCTGTGGCACAGCTACTTCGTAGCCAGTTGCATTAAATCACTACTGACAGAGAGTCATGAGTACGAATCCAGCTCGGGTTGGAGTGATTTCATGAACAAACACAGAGAAGCCATTGAAATCCACAAGAAGCATGTGAACAATTTCAACAGAAAGGAGGAGACCATGAAAATGAACAAAATCTGGCTACCAGTCTTAAAAAACTCTAACATTGCAACAGCAAAACAGCAGAGAGGAAACAACCAGGCACATCTTAACACCTCCCAACAGAACATTTTCCCAGGCTCAGCCAGGCCTTCAAATGCTAATGAAGGTGGTCAGCTGAAACATTCACACCTAGCTCCAGCAGGGAAGCGCTCCTTGCCCCACCCCAGTCATTCCACAGATATATAAACCCATTTTCCTATTTCTAACAGACCTCACTACCTCTGAGGATGCTTGCCATAGATGCAGGTGAAACGTCAGAAGAGAATGCCTCTAGAACATGGCCCTATAGCCCGAAAAAAACCTACAAGAACCTACTGTTTGCATTATTTATATGTAATGGCATCGAACTGTGACGGATATAAGCTGAATGAATTCTTCTCCTTTGTGGGCCCAATGCATCTTCAAACTGGTAGACAATTCCGAGCCCAAGTGGCTCTTTTCCCAGGAAAGCGTTGATCTAAGGAAGTCATGCTCCCCATGCTCTATTCTGCTTTGGTTAGACCACATCTGGAATATTGTGTCCAATTCTGGGCACCACAATTCAAGAGAGATCTTGACAAGCTGGAATGTGTCCAGAGGAGGGCGACTAAAATGATCAAGGGTCTGGAGAACAAGCCCTATGAGGAGCGACTAAAGGAGCTGGGCATGTTTAGCCTGAAGAAGAGAAGGCTGAGAGGAGATATGATAGCCATGTATAAATATGTGAGAGGAAATCAAAGGGAGGAGGGAGGAAGCTTCCTTTCTGCTTCCCTGGAGACTAGGACGCAATGGAACAATGGCTTCAAACTACAAGAGAGGAGATTCCATCTGAACATGAGGAAGAACTTCCTGACTGGGAGAGCCATTCAGCAGTGGAACTCTCTGCCCCGGAGTCTGGTGGAGGCTCCTTCTTTGGAAGCTTTGAAACAGAGGCTGGATGGCCATCTGTCAGGGGTGCTTTGAATGCAATACTCCTGCTTCTTGGCAGAATGGGGTTGGACTGGATGGCCCATGAGGTCTCTTCCAACTCTTTGATTCTATGATTCTATGATTCTATGAATGCGTCATTTCTTACAGAGCGGTTGCTTCTTTTCGTGATTGAGAGAGGGAGAGGGGGACAAAACCCACTCCAGGCTGTCAATTTGCTCAACTTTGGCTCCTCTTGCATTGTCCCCGCTTTTTAATGAACTGGAGTCCATTTGCGAGAGCTAATGCACCTCTTCTTCCCTTGAATGTAGATTCAGATGAGTTCACTTGCAGCAAACAGCAATTAACAGAGACGTGAGGTCACTCCAACGGTCCTCCGAGTCTCAATGCGGCCCCAAATCTACTTCTCTTGCCTTAGAAATGGGATTGTTATTGGGCTGTTTTGCAGTGGGATCTGTGCACCCACACTTTGGATTGAATGCCATTTGACACCACTTTAACTGCCCTGGTTCAATGCTATGGGATTCTGGGAGTTGTAGTTTGGTGAAGCACCAGCACTTTGACATAGGAGGTGAAAGATCTTGAAAAACTGCAGCTCCCAAGATTTGATAGCATTGAACCATGGCAGTTAAAGTGCTATTGAACTGGGTTGTTGCGGGGTTTTTTTGGCTATATGGCCATGTTCTAGAGGCATTTCTCCTGACGTTTCACCTGCATCTATGGCAAGTATCCTCAGAGGTAGTGAGGTCTGTTGGAAGTAGGAAAAATGGGTTTATATATCTGTGGAATGATGTCCAGGGTGGGACAAAGGACTCTTGCCTGCTGGAGCTAGGTGTGAAGGTTTCAACTGACCACCTTGATTAGCATACAATAGCCTGACTGTGCCTGGAGCAATCTTTTGTTGAGAGTGATTAGATGTCCTTGTTTGTTTCCTCTCTGTTGTTGTGCTGTTGTAATTGTAGAGTTTTTTTAATACTGGTAGCCAGATGTTGTTCATTTTCATGGTCTCCTCCTTTCTGTTGAAATTGTCCACCTGCTTCTTGTGGATTTCAATGGCTTCTCTGTGTAGCCTGACATGGTGGTTGTGAGAGTGGTCCAGCATTTCTGTATTCTCTAATGCTATGCTGTGTCCAGGTTGGTTCCTCAGGTGCTCTGCTATGGCTGACTTCTCTGGTTGAAGGAGTCTGCCATGCCTTCCATGTTCCTTGATGCGTGTTTGGGCAATGCTGCTGCGTTTGGTGGTCCCTATGCTATCGAACTGCATTAATTTACAGGGAAGATACATAGAATCATGCACTAGACTCCGAGGCAGTGAGTTCTAGTATTAAACATTGTTGGCTCTCTCTGCCTTTGTCTCCTTTCCAGTGAGGATGCATTTTGCCTTTCTCTAGGCAAAATGTAGCTGCATGGATACTTTTGATATTTTATCCTTTTACTTTCCTTAGAAAGTTAGTGAGCTCTAAGACCTTTTCTAGCTAGAATGCATTTCTTTTTACTTCAATACATATTTTGAACCTAAACTTCTGTCTCTGCAATGCTCTTTCATCCTGTTGAATGGAAGAGAAAACCAAAGTGTTCTTCCAGCAGACAGCAGCCAATCCCTCTCCAATGCCAGAAATACACCTTAATGGTGTCACATTAGACAATGTGGACCATTTCCACTCCCTTGGCAGCCACCTCTCCACAAAAGTCAACATTGACACTGAAATACAACACCGCCTGAGCTCTGCGAGTGCAGCATTTTTCCAAATAAAGCAGAGAGTGTTTGAGGACCAGGACATCCTTAGGGATACCAAGGGGCTTGTTCATAAAGCCATTGTCCTCCCAGTCCTGCTATATGCCTGTGAGACGTGGACAGTCTACAGACATCAACATGAACACTGAAATACAACACTGCCTGAGCTCTGCGAGTGCAGCAGTTTTCCGAATGAAGCAGAGAGTGTTTGAGGACCAGGACATCCTTAGGGATACCAAGGGGCTTGTTCATAAAGCCATTGTCCTCCCAGTCCTGCTATATGCCTGTGAGACGTGGACAGTCTACAGACATCAACATGAACACTGAAATACAACACTGCCTGAGCTCTGCGAGTGCAGCAGTTTTCCGAATGAAGCAGAGAGTGTTTGAGGACCGGGACATCCTTAGGGATACCAAGGGGCTTGTTCATAAAGCCATTGTCCTCCCAGTCCTGCTATATGCCTGTGAGACGTGGACAGTCTACAGACATCAACATGAACACTGAAATACAACACTGCCTGAGCTCTGCGAGTGCAGCAGTTTTCCGAATGAAGCAGAGAGTGTTTGAGGACCAGGACATCCGTAGGGAGACCAAGGGGCTTGTTCATAAAGCTATTGTCCTCCCAACCCTGATATATGCCTGCACAACGTGGACTGTCTACAGATGTCACATGTAACTCCCGGAATGATTTCATCAGCGCTGCCTCCGAAAAATCCTGCAAATCTCTTGGGAAGACAAGTGGACAAATGTCAGCATGCTGGAAGAAGCAAAGACCACCAGCATTGAAGCGATGGTCCTCCACCATCAACTCCGCTGGACCGACCATGTTGTCCGGATCTCCTCAGTTTAAGTGGCTGAGGGGGAAAAGGAAGGGGCCTGAGACCAGGAATGGTGGGAGTTGAAGTCCAAAACACCTGGAGGGATGAGGTTTGCCCATGCCTGGTCTAGACGCAGCATAATCCCCTTTAGTCAGGCAGGCAATCTCACGAAAAGGCAGAGAGATCTCCCTATAAGCAAACCCTCCTGAGCCGCTTCCGAGCCTCGAGTGCGGTCCTTGACCCATCAATGCAACATCTCTTCAGACGTTCGGGGTTTAATCCTCGCAGCGAGAGATGATTTCCTGTAATCTCCGCCCTACAAAATGCTAAATGCTTTTCAGCAGGAGCGCTTCCTTGAAGATATTCAGAGTCGGGAGGTGCTCTTTTACGCTCTGCTCTTGGAAGTCTCACCTTCTCTGTCTCTTTCTCTATTGTTCTCTCTATATAAAAGCAACATCATCAACAACATAAAATAACATCAACAACAGGCAATAGCCTGACATAGTAATCAAATACTGACCTTAAGCAGGCAGGGGTTGGTCTAAGGGAAGGTCAGTTAGAAAAAGTGCAGGAGCCGGATGATAAATAGGGCTAGGACAATATCCCTTAGACCAGTGTTTCTCAAACTGGGGGTTAGGACCCCTGAGGGGGTCACAAGGGGGGGTCAGGGGGGGTCACCAAGGACCATCAGAAAACACAGTATTTTGGGTTGATCATGGGAGCTCTGCATGGGAAGTTTTGCCCAATTCTGCTGTTAGTGGGGTTCAGAATGCTCTTGGGTTGTAGATGAACTATAAGTCACAGCAACTACAACTCCCAAGTGTCAAAGTCTATTTTTCCCAAACTCCACCAGTGTTCACATTTGGGCATATTGAGTATTGGTGTCAAGTTTGGTCCAGATCCATCATTGTTTGAGTCCACAGCAGTCTCTGGATGTAGGTGAACTGCAACTCCAAACTCAAGGTCAATGCCCACCAAACTCTTCCCAAATTTTTGGTTGGCAATGGGAGTTCTGTGTGCCAGGTTTGGTTCAATTCCATCGATGGTGGAGTTCAGCATGCTCTTTGGTTGTAGGTGAACTATAAATCTCAGCAAACTACAACTCCCAAGTGTTAAGATTTATTTTCCCCAAACTCCACCAGTGTTTACATGTGGGCATATTGAGTATTTGTGTAGAGTTTGGTCCAGATCCATCATTGTTTGAATCCACAGCGCTCTCTGGATGTAGGTGAACTACAACTCCAAAACCAAAGGAAACTGCCCACCAAACCCTTCCAGTATTTTCTGTTGGTCGTGGGAGTTCTGTGCGCCAAGTTTGGTTCAGTTCCATCGTTGGTGGAGTTCAGAATGCTCTTTGATTGTAGGTGAATTATAAATCCCAGCAACTACAACTCCCAAATGACAAAATCAACACCCCACCCCCCAACCCTACCAGTATCCAAATTTGGGCATATCGAGTATTTGTGCCAAATTTGGTCCAGTGAAAGAAAATCCATCCTGCAGATCAGATACTGACATGACTATTCAAAACAGTAGCAAAATGACAGTTATGAAGTAGCAACAAAAACAATGTTATGGTTGGGGGTCACCACAACATGAGGAACTGGATTCATTCTTGACAATAGAAGGTGTCACCCCAAAGGAGATTCATCAGAGAATGCAAGCTGTTTATGGTGATTGTGTTGATGTGAGTAATGTGCATCGTTGGGCGAGTAAGTTTAAAGATGTTGAGATTACACTTTCTGCTGTCAAGAATTCAATGACTGCACGTTGCTTAAGTCGCATTGACTGACCGTCTGCTCAAGGTTCCATACTTTGCACTTTAACAACACAACCGTTCAATGCTAAGGCTTCCCACCGAAATGGAACTGTAGGGGAGAGTCTACTGAACAAGCAAGTACCTGCCACATACCAATACTGCCACGTGTTGAGGAGTTACGAAGGTGGAGGCATTACTTTTTATTCCACCCTCGTATCATAGAATCATAGAATCCTAGAATCCTAGAGTTGGAAGAGACCTCCTGGGCCATCCAGTCCAACCCCATTCCGCCAAGAAGCAGGAATATTGCATTCAAATCACCCCTGACAGATGGCCATCCAGCCTCTGTTTACAAGCTTCCAAAGAAGGAGCCTTCACCACACTCCGGGGCAGAGAGTTCCACTGCTGAACGGCTCTCACAGTCAGGAAGTTCTTCCTCGTGTTCAGATGGAATCTCCTCTCTTGTAGTTTGAAGCCATTGTTCCTCCATTGCGTCCTAGTCTCCAGGGAAGCAGAAAGGAAGCTTGCTCCCTCCTCCTCCCTGTGGCTTCCTCTCACATATTTATACATGGCTCTCATCATATCTCCTCTCATCCTTCTCTTCTTCAGGCTAAACATGCCCAGCTCCTCAAGCCACTCCTCATAGGGCTTGTTCTCCAGACCCTTGATCCTTTTAGTAGCCCTCCTCTGGACACATTCCAGCTTGTCAATATCTCTCTTGAGTTGTGGTGCCCAGAATTGGACACAATGTTCCAGGTGTGGTCTCACCAAAGCGGAATAGAGCATGGGGAGCATTACTTCCCTAGATCTAGACACTATGCTCCTCTTGATGCAGGCCAAAATCCCATTGGCTTTTTTTGCCGCCACATCACATTCCTGGCTCATGTTTAACTTGTTGTCCACGAGGACTCCAAGATCTTTTTCACATGTACTGCTCTCGAGCCAGGCATTGTCCCCCATTCTGTCTCTTTGCATTACGTTTTTCCTGCCAAAGTGGAGTATCTTGCATTTGTCACTGTTGAACTTCATTTTGTTAGTTTTGGCCCATCATCTCTCTAATCTGTCAAGATCACTTTGAGTCCATCTCCTGTCCTCTGGAGTCTTGGCTCTCCCTCCCAATTTGGTGTCGTCTGCAAACTTGATGATCATGCCTTCTAGCCCTTCATCTACGTCATTAATAAAGATGTTGAACAGGACCGGGCCCAGGACGGAACCCTGCGGCACTCCACTCGTCCCTTCTTTCCAGGATGAAGAGGAGGAAGCCTTGGGGAGAATCACCCTCTGGGTTCGTCCATTTAACCAATTACAGATCCACCTCACCGTAGTTTTGCCTCGCCCACATTGGACTCGTTTCCTTGCCAGAAGGTCATGGGGGACCTTGTCAAAGAAGGCCTTACTGAAATCCAGACACGCTACATCCACGGCATTCCCCGCATCTACCCAGCTTGTAGCTCTATCGAAAAAAGAGATCAGATGAGTCTGGCATGACTTGTTTTGGATAAATCCATGTTGACTATTAGCAATGACCACATTCCTTTCTGAGTGTTTGCAGACCACTTCCTTCACAATCTTTTCCAGAATCTTGCCTGGTATTGACGTGAGGCTGACCAGACGGTAAGGATTGTTAAGGAAGTATGTTCGGACAGGTAGCTTAGGCCAGAACCGTTTAGGGCTTTATAGGCTATAGCCAACTCTTTGAATTGTTCTTGGTAGCAGACTGGTAGCCTGTGAAGCTGACGCAACATGGGAGTTGTATGCTCCCTGAGCTGTCACCTTAGACCCCGATTGGCCACACAACTGACCAGGGTGACCTAAGAAATCATGGCAATACTCAGGAATAGTCAGGGTTTTGCCTACACTGTTGAATTAATGCAGTCTGCTGTCACTTTAACTGCCATTGCTCAATGCTATGGCATCTTGGGAGCTGTAGTTTGGGGAGGCATTAGCATTCTTTTGCAAATCAATCTTTGCAAACCTACAGCTCCCAGGACTCCATAGCATTGAACCATGGCTGTCAAAGGGGCCTCCATTTGTATTAATTCTGCAGCAGGGATGCACCTGATGTTCAGGTAAACTGTTATTGAAAGGCAAGAGGGTCTAAATCGAATCCTGGAGCCCTGTTAGCTTGGATTACGAGCCGTAAAACTATCCCTTGCAATTTGTGATCAGAATACTAAATATCAGAGCGGCAGCGAAATCAAAGAAAATGACGACAAAGAAGAAGAAGAAGTTGCCAAGAAGCTTTCAGCTATTAAAGAGGAAGAAGAGATAAGTGTGTCTCTTTCCATCTCCTGTACCTTTGGGTCTCATTTCGACGTGATATTTTACCAGCGCCAGTCATTTCGTGCAATTATGAAGTATTGCAAAAAATAGCGGCAACAAATCAGTGGGTGTCTTTTGTCACTTGGCAACAGTCAAGGAGGTTGACAAGCGGGAAAGTCCTCCCAAGATGGGACCAGAGGAGCCAGAGAACATGGCTTGATCTCCTCTTTATCCCCTCCTTCCTCTGCCCTTGGCACCTCTCCCACCACAAGGAAATGACCAGGAAATCGATAAGGAGAAATGGTGAGGTCAGGATGGTGTCTTTTCCCAGGCAGGAGGCTTAATTTTGAGACCAATTTGCTGGAGGTTGAGTAGAACTGGCAGCAAATTAATTAATTAAATCCAACATAAGAGTGGAGGACAGGCAGAGGGACCGGGGACCCCCCCTTGAGGGTCTCCCTATGGGCACCCGGCTCTCCACCAACTTGCTCCACCAACTCACCAACAGGGAGAAATGTGCACTATGACACCAGCCACTTCATAATAGAATCATAGAATCAAAGAGTTGGAAGAGACCTCCTGGGCCATCATCCAGTCCAACCCCATTCTGCCAAGAAGCAGGAATATTGCATTCAAATCACCCCTGACAAATGGCCATCCAGCCTCTGCTTAAAAGCTTCCAAAGAAGGAGCCTCCATCACACTCCCTCCGGGGCAGAGAGTTCCACTGCTGAACGGCTCTCACAGTCAGGAAGTTCTTCCTCATGTTCAGATGGAATCTCCTCTCTTGTAGTTTGAAGCCATTGTTCCATTGCGTCCTAGTCTCCAGGGAAGCAGAAAACAAGCTTTCTCCCTCCTCCTCCTCCCTGTGGCTTCCTCTCACATATTTATACATGGCTATCATATCTCCTCTCAGCCTTCTCTTCTTCAGGCTAAACATGCCCAGTTCCCTAAGCCGCTCCTCATAGGGCTTGTTCTCCAGACCCTTGATCATTTCAGTCGCCCTCCTCTGGACACATTCCAGCTTAGTGTCAATATCTCTCTTGAACTGTGGTGCCCAGAATTGGACACAATATTCCAGATGTGGTCTAACCAAAGCAGAATAGAGCATGGGGAGCATTACTTCCTTAGATCTAGACACTATGCATTAAATACTACTGAGCCACCCACTTAAGAAACACCAACCTACTGTATTCGAGTGTAGGGTAGAGAAAGGGGTTGCAAATGGTTATTGCACCTTGGGAGTGATCTTGGACTCATCGCTGAGCCTGGAGACCCAGGTTTCGGTAGTGGTCAGGGCAGCATTTGCACAGTTAAAGCTTGTGTGCCCATACCTTGGGAAGCCTGACTTGGCCACAGTAGTCCACGCTCTGGTTACATCCTGTATAGACTACTGCAATGTGCTTGACATAGGATAGCCTTTGAAGACTGTTCTGAAGCTTCAAATGGTCCAACGAGAGGCAACCAGGTTGCTAACTGGAGCAGCGCTCAGGGAGCACACAACTCTGGGTTATTGCTATTGTTTTAATGTTTATTGCTTGTTTTAGGAGTTTTATTGTTGTATTTGTTATGCTGTTGTTTTATTGATGTGTTGGGCCTTGGCCTCTTGTAAGCCGCAATGAGTCCTAAAGAAATGTTAGCGGGGTATAAATAAAGGATTGTTGTTGTTCATTCGTTCAGTCGTCTCCGACTCTTCGTGACCTCATGGACCAGCCCACGCCAGAGCTCCCTGTCGGCCGTCACCACCCCCAGCTCCTTCAAGGTCAGTCCAGTCACTTCAAGGATGCCATCCATCCCTCTTGCCCTTGGTCGGCCCCTCTTCCTTTTACCTTCCCCTTTCCCCAGCATCATTCCCTTCTCTAGGCTTTCCTGTCTCCTCATGATGTGGCCAAAGGACTTCCACTTTGTCTCTAGTCTCCTTCCCTCCAGTGAGCAGCCGGGCTTTCTTTCCTGGAGGATGGACTGGTTGGATCTTCTCGCAGTCCAAGGCACTCTCAGCACTTTCCTCCAACACCACAGCTCAAAAGCATCGATCTTCCTTCGCTCAGCCTTCCCGAAGGTCCAGCTCTCACATCCGTAGGTGACTACGGGGAAGACCATGGCTTGGACTAGGCAATGGATCTTGGTTGCCAGTCTGATGTCTCTACTCTTTACTATTTTATCGAGACTGGACATTGCTCTCCTCCCAAGAAGGAAGCGTCTCCTGATTTCCTGGCTACAGTCTGCATCTGCAGTCATCTTCCCACCTAGAGATACAAAGTCTGCAAATGGTCCAACAAATGGCAGCCAGGTTGCTAACAGGAGTGGCCCTCAGGGAGCACACAACCCCTTTGTTGCGCCAGCTCCACTGATAATAATAAAGGATTATTATTATTATTATTATTATTATTATTATTATCTCCCTGGGGAGGGTGTTCCATAGCCGAGGGGCCACCACTGAGAAGACACTGTCTCTCATCCCTGCCAGACGTACTTGTAACCAAGGCAGGACCAAGAGCAGGGCCTCCCCAGATGATCTCAAAGTCCTCAATGGTTCATGAGGGGAGATGTGTTTGGACAGGTAAGTTGAGCCAGAACTGTTTAGGGCTTTAAAGGCCTAAGCCAGCACTTTGAATTGTGGCCGGTAGCAAACCGGCAGCCAGTGGAGCTGGCACAACAAGTGGGTTGTGTGCTCCCTGAGGGCCACTCCTGTTAGCAACCTGGCTGCCATTTGTTGGACCATTTGCAGCTTCTGAACAGTCTTCAAAGGCAACCCCACGTAGAGTGCGTTGCAGTAGTCTATACGAGATGTAACCAGAGCGTGGACCACCATGGCCAAGTCAGACTTCGCAAGGTATGGGCACAGCTGGCGCACAAGTTTTAACTGTGTGGGGCTCCAGGTTTAGTCATGAGTCCAAGATCACACCCCTGCTGCTAACCTGTGTCTTCAGGGGGAGCGTAACCCCATCCAACACAGGCTGTAACCCTATATCCTGTTAGGTCTTTTGACTGACCAGGAGGACCTCTGTCTTGTCTGGATTCAGTTTCAATCTGTTTGCTCTCATCCAGACTGTCACAGCGGCCAAGCACCGGTTCAGGACATGGACAGCCTCCTTAGTAACAGGTGGGAAGGAGTGACAGAGTTGGATGCCATCTATGTACAGATGACACCATACCCTAAAATATCAGATGATCTCCCCAGTGGCTTCATGTAGATGTTGAACAACATGAGGGAGAGAATTGAACCCTCTTAGGAACCCCACAAAACAATGGTTGTGGTGTTGAGCAGGTGTCCCCCAGTGGCATCACCTGAGTGCTTAGATGGGCTCTAAGATCTGTCATGGAGACCCTCCTCTTGGTCCCACCTCCATCACAAGTGTGGTTGGCCCCTGGAGCCCCCTCCAACTTGATGACTCTATGCTCTTTCCTCTACCCTTCGGCTCCGCAAAGAATTTTGCAAAAGCATTTGTTTTCCTTCCTGCTGCAAGAAAGAAATCAAACATGACACGGACAATTACCAGGAGGTGTATTTGGGGTGGGGGGTGGAGGCACCCTTAAAATGCAAACATAAAAATAAATTAAGATTCAACCGTGGGCTCCCTCTCCGTGCGACGTGCAATTTCATTCACTGAGAGAGGAGGCCAAGGGGCGAAGCAATGGCGGGGCTGCGCTCCATCTTGGAGGGTCCCCCGGCTACGCCAGTCACTTCGTTTTAAGGCCGCAATTATAATTAGCTCCCATTTTAAATAAATAAATAAACTGGGGTATAAATTGTCTGGAGGCAATGTTCTAACCCAGAGTTGCAAGCGGCTGTGGTTAAACAGTTTCAATCTGTCGGAAGCCGCCAACTGTTCCAGGCGGTGGTGGAGTCTGGCAGGCTGTTTGTCAAATCCAAGGGACTTGGGATAAACAAAGGGCAATTATGATAATGGAGAAGGAAAGGACAAGAGCACGGCCCAAGACACCCGTCCAGCAAACTCTGGACCTGCGGGCAAAGCAATCCCTCCGCAAACGCATACTTTCCGCCTCCCGGTCTTCCAGGGCTTGTTGCTGTTGACCGCTCTTAAGTTGGCTTCAACTTGTGACCGCTCCATAGATATGGAAATCTATCGAGTGCCCACAAGCTGGAGCCAACTCATGTTGTAATCATGAATTTTAAACCCATGCCTTGTGTTCACGAC
Organism: Anolis sagrei; assembly: GCF_037176765.1. Classification (NCBI taxonomy): domain Eukaryota; kingdom Metazoa; phylum Chordata; class Lepidosauria; order Squamata; family Anolidae; genus Anolis; species Anolis sagrei. Next base: position 343,795,484 of record NC_090021.1, read on the forward strand.
ATCTTCATCTTGTTCTGTGGATTTTGATATTTGTTTGTAGAAATACGTTTTCATATGTGTATTTTATATAATGTCCATGTGTTTCATAGAATCATAGAATCATAGAATCAAACAGTTGGAAGAGACCTCATGGGCCATCCAGCCCAACCCCATTCTGCCAAGAAGCAGGAATATTGCATTCAAAGCACCCCTGACAGATGGCCATCCAGCCTCTGCTTAAAAGCTTCCAAAGAAGGAGCCTCCACCACACTCCGGGGCAGAGAGTTCCACTGCTGAACGGCTCTCACAGTCAGGAAGTTCTTCCTCATGTTCAGATGGAATCTCCTCTCTTGGAGTTTGAAGCCATTGTTCCATTGTTTTTAGTAGGGCTGGGCGGTTTCGTTCGTTAATTTCGTAATTCATTATTAATTCGTTATTTTTTTTGATAACGAAGCGATATTGAACCATTCAGCAGCAACTAAAAAATGAAACGAATTTTTCAATTCGTTTCGTAATTGTTTCGAAATCGTTTCGAAATCGTTTCGTTATTATTTCCGCATGTCTGGTGCAAGTTTTATAGTTGTTGTTTGTTTTATCAGTGAAAAAAATATATAATTATCACACCAACAGTCAACAACAGAGGGAGAGGGAAGCTTCAGAAGTTCCCCTTGTCCCATTTGGAGGGTTTTTTAGCGCGGTCGCGTCCGCCATTAACGAATCAATTCAGGAGCAGGATTCAAAACGATCTTGACAGATTAGAGAGATGGGTCAAAACTAACAAAATGAAGTTCAACAGTGACAAATGTAAGATACTCCACTTTGGCAGAAAAAATGAAATGCAAAGATACAGAATGGGTGATGCCCGGCTCAAGAGCAGTACGTGTGAAAAAGATCTTGGAGTCCTCGTGGACAACAAGTTAAACATGAGCCAGGAATGTGATGTGGCGGCAAAAAAAGCCAATGGGATTTTGGCCTGCATCAAGAGGAGCCTAGTGTCTAGATCCAGGGAAGTCATGCTCCCCATGCTCTATTCTGTTTTGGTTAGACCACTTTACCTGGAATACTGTGTCCAATTCTGGGCACCACAATTCAAGAGAGATATTGACAAGCTGGAATGTGTCCAGAGGAGGGCGACTCAAACGATCAAGGGTCTCGAGAACAAGCCCTATGAGGAGCGGCTTAGGGAACTGGGCATGTTTAGCCTGAAGAAGAGAAGGCTGAGAGGAGACATGATGAGAGCCATGTATAAATATGTGAGAGGAAGCCACAGGGAGGAGGAGGGAGCAAGCTTGTTTTCTGCTTCCTTGGAGACTAGGACGCGGAACAATGGCTTCAAACTCCAAGAGAGGAGATTCCATCTGAACATGAGGAAGAACTTCCTGGCTGTGAGAGCCGTTCAGCAGTGGAACTCTCTGCCCCGGAGGGAGTGTGGTGGAGGCTCCTTCTTTGGAAGCTTTTAAGCAGAGGCTGGATGGCCATCTGTCAGGGGTGATTTGAATGTAATATTCCTGCTTCTTGGCAGAATGGGGTTGGACTGGATGATGGCCCTTGAGGTCTCTTCCAACTCTTTGATTCTAGGATTCTATGTTTTGGCCTTCAACTCCCAGAAATCGTAACAGCTGGTAAACTGGCTGGGATTTCTGGGAGTCATAGGCCAAAACACCTGTAGACCCACAGGTTGACAACCACTGATCTAGAGATTCCAAGAGAGATCCTCCAGCTCAATTCTCTACTCAAAACCTTCCTAGCTGCTTAGAGCTTCCTAAAAAGATCACACCAACTTAATCTGCAGAAGTTAAGCCTGGAATAGTTGCCTTTAGGGGCTCCTTTAGGTTTTCCTGCTTCTTGGCAGAATGCGGTTGGACTGGGTGGCCCACAAGGTCTCTTCTAACTCAATTTTTAAATTTTATTTATCATGTCAGGAGCAACCAAACAGTTTTATTGCATTTTTAATAAACAAACTCAATGATTCTATGATTCTATTATTGGGTTTTGATGAGCAAAGGTTCAAGGACTCAAAAAAAGGCCCAGAAAAGCAAGCATCAGGAGGCCAAACCAAGAAGTCCAGGTGAGAAGACTTGAAAGACACAGCCTTCTCAGTCTGGAATATCCGCATGCAAAATCAGTTGAAAACAATACAGAATGGGAGTCAAAGAACATTTAATAACAAGCAAGTTAAGCCCTCCCACGGGTGCAGATTTGGAGGAGACCCATTGGAGCTTGTCTGGTCACCCTGGACTTTGCTAGAGCTTCCGTTCTCCATACATGTGTTTTTCAGCGTGGGATAACACGGAACTTGTACGGCTGAGGGCAATTGTCCATTCTTCCTTCCAAGGGGGAGAGGTCGATGTCCTGGGGGTCCATGAGAGGCTTCAGCTTGAAGTTCTGGAGGATGGAGGTGAAGAACAGGAAGAGCTCCATGCGGGCCAAACCTTCTCCTGCGCAGTTCCGTTTGCCTGCAAGGAGACCCAGGAAGGAAGGAAGGAAGGAAGGAAGGAAGGAAGGAAGGAAGGAAGGAAGGAAGGAAGGGAGGGAGGGAGGGAGGGGAGAAACAGGGAAGGGGGTCACCAAGGGAGTGTAGGAGACACTCAGCAGAATCCAGTCTGAAGAGCAAGGGAAGCAGAAGCCTCACTCTGTTCTGTTTTGGTGAGGCCTCCTCATCTGGAAACCCCTCTCCAGTTCAGGAACTCTGACAAGAAGGTACGTGACTAAAGAAGAGTGACCAAGATGCCCAGAGGTCTTGAAACCAAGCCAAAGAAGGAGACTCCATCACACTCTGAGGGTCTTGAAACTAAGTCAAATAAGGCAATACGTCCCACTGTTGAACAGCTCTTACCGTAAGGATGAATTCCCTTTTATGGTTTCAACCAAATGGGGGTGTGTGTGTATGTGTGTGTATGTATTCACACACATACACACACTAGCTGTACCCGCCAAGCGTTGCTGTGGCCAACCTTCCCTCCCTCTTTATCTCTTTTTTTCTCTCCTTCCTACCTTCCCTCTTTCTTTCCCTTCTTTCTTCCCCCTCTTTCTACCTGTTTCTTTTCCCACTTCCTTTGGTCTTTGGTTCCATCCTTCCTTGTCTCTTTTCTTCCTTTCTTCCCTCCCTCTTTCTCTCTTTTGTTCCTTCCTTCCTTCCTTCTTTCTCTCTTTCACTTTATTTCCTTCTCTCCTTCCCTCCTTCTCTCCCTCCCCCCCTTTCTCTCCCTTCCTTCCTTCCTTCCCTCCCTCCCTCCCTCCCTCCCTCCTTCCTTCCTTCCTTCCTTCCTTCCTTCTCTCCTTCCTTCCTTCCTTCCTTCCTTCTCTCCTTCTCTCCCTCCCTCCCTCCCTCCCTCCTTCCTTCCTTCCTTCCTTCCTTCCCTCCCTCCTTCTCTCCTTCCTTCCTTCTCTCCTTCCTTCCTTCTCTCCTTCCTTCCTTCTCTCCTTCCTTCCTTCCTTCCTTCCTTCCTTCCTTCCTTCCCTCCCTCCCTCCCTCCCTCCCTCCCTCCCTCCTTCCTTCCTTCCTTCCTTCCTTCCTTCCTTCCTTCCTTCCCTCCTTCTCTCCGTCTCTCCTTCCTTCCTTCTCTCCTTCCTTCCTTCCTTCCTTCCTTCCTTCCTTCCTTCCTTCCTTCCTTCCTTCCCCTTTCTGTGTATGTGTTTTGTGTGTGCATATATGTGTGTATATATTTCTGTATATATTTGTGTACATGTGTATATATGTGTATTTGTGTACATATGTGGTTTTGTGTGTGCATTGTCATATATATATTGGGTTTTTTTTGCTTTTTAAGTCCCTTCCACTGTGTTTTCCAGTGTTTTTATGAGTGATGGTCACTCGTTGGCCTGAGAGGTGTCTTGTCTCCAAATTTGGTGTCAATTCGTCCAGTGGTTTTTGTGTTATGTTAATTCCACAAACGAACATTACATTTTTGTTTATATAGACTAGCTGTCCTCTGCCACACGTTGCTGTGGCCCAGTCTGTATATATATATCTTTTGTGTGTGTGTGTGTGTATGAGTATATGTGTGTGTATATGTTTGTGTACTTATGTGGTTTTGCGCATGCGTTGTAATGTATTCTTTTATTTTTTGGATTTTAAGTCTCTTATGCTATGCTATTCAGTGTTTTTATGAATGATGGTCACTCATTGTCCTAATAGGTGTATTGTGTCCAAATTTGGTGTCAATTCGTCCAGCGGTTTTTGAGTTATGTTAATCCCACAAATGAACATTACACACACACACACACATATCTCAGTTTTATGCCTCCCATTGACCTGTATGACATGATTTCTGTCAGGTTTTACAATGTATTGTAATGTAATATAGCTGAGTCATGCACTGCTAATGAACTTCTATTGGAAATGCTGAGTCATGCATTAACTGTATATAGGACATCATTTGGGGAATGTGTTCTGGCCTAGTCCAGGTGATTGTGAATCATGTAATCTTGGGTCAATGAGTTGGGAACCAATCAGTGATTGCTATGTGTAAATGAATTGTATATAAGGAAGTCATGTACAGTGTGTATTTCTCTCCTTGTGCTGTGATGTTGTTCGTCGAAGGCTCTATGTAATTGATTAAAAGAACCTGTTTGCTAAGACAAGATATAACTGTAATGTCATCTAGACTGGGGGAAGGATAATGGTAAAACTGACAATGGCCGGGCATGTGCTCAAGTGTCTATAAAAGGTTCCAGAGTGGCTGCAGGCTGTGGGAGCAGTTGACTGAAAATACTGTGCAGGAAGAAGCTACTGGAAAGCACTGAAGTTGTGCAACTGATCTGCTGCTGAATCGTGAAGTTAATCTCAACAATTTCAAAGGGGTCATGACACATGGATGTCAAGATCCAGTTTCCAGGCCCTTGGTGTTGGTGTCGTAAGACATTGATAAGAAGTCTGCAGCTGTTGACCTTGGAAGACAACGGCTTACAGTGTTGCGGGAATATTGACCGGGGTTTTGACTTGGCGGGAATTGTCCTTTCAAATGAGGGGGAGTGTATATAAGGAGCGACCAGCGGCTGCTGGTCAATCTCGGCTTTTCATATGTCCATGTATCCAGTAGTAAAGATTGTCTTTGATACCAGAGTGCAGTCCTGTGTTTTCATTGGGAACAACTGCTGTGAGCTGATACCTCAAGACTGGTAGGATGGGGACAAGGGTCCTGTGAGAACCTTTTCATTTTCCAGTGGGAAAAAAAATCCATCAAGTGGGTTTTTTTTTGGGGGGGGGGGCATTAATTATATATTGTTTAATATCCTTTGATTGCCACTCTGGCCATCATGGGTGCACAACATTGTGGCCAATAGCTCAAGGCTAGTGTTAAGGGCTCTCTTTGGTCTGCATGGGACAAGTGGGTCTGGTTGTCCCTTGTGGTTTCTTCCAATGGTATGTTTCTATGGTTCAATATCTACCTCCCAACCATGTGAGGGACAAGTGGGACAAGTGGGTCTGGAGATTCCATCTGAACATTGGGAAGAACTTCCTGACTGTGAGAGCCGTTCAGCAGTGGAACTCTCTGCCCCGGAGTGTGGTGGAGGCTCCTTCTTTGGAAGCTTTTAAGCAGAGGCTGGATGGCCATCTGTCAGGGGTGATTTGAATGGAATATTCCTGCTTCTTGGCAGAATGGGGTTGGACTGGATGGCCCATGAGGTCTCTTCCAACTCTTTGATTCTATGATTCTATGATTCTATGATTCTATGATTCTATGATCATGGGTGCACAACATTGTGGCCAATAGCTCAAGGCTAGTGTTGAGGGCTCTCTTTGGTATGTATGGGACAAGTGGGTCTGGTTGTCCCTTGTGGTTTCTTCCAATGGTATGTTTCTATGGTTCAATATCTACCTCCCAACCATTCTGCTTCCTTGGAGACTAGGATGCAATGGAACAATGGCTTCAAACTACAAGAGAGGAGATTCCATCTGAATATTAGGAAGAACTTTCTGACTGCGAGAGCCATTCAGCAGTGGAACTCTCTGCCCCGGAGTGTGGTGGAGGCTCCTTCTTTGGAAGCTTTTAAGCAGAGGCTGGATGGCCATTTGTCAGGGGTGATTTAAATGCAATATTCCTGCTTCTTGGCAGAATGGGGTTGGACTGGATGGCCCATGAGGTCTCTTCCAACTCTAGGATTCTAGGATTCTATGATTCTATGTGAGGGTTCATTCCCAGCAATGGGCAACTCAGAAGACATAAAGGAGCTTCTCAGCCATAGGATTCCCCAGCCCACTGCCCAATGGGAGAAGGAGAAACTTACCTGCTGAGAAGGGCACGAAGTAGTTGCTCTTCCTGAAGGTCCCGTCCTTGTTGAGGAAATGTCCTGGGTCAAACTCAGTGGGGTTGGGAAATTCCTTGCCATCGTACAACACCGAGATCAGAGCAGGCATGACGGTGGTGCCCTGCAAAGAGTACAGGAATTGGTGAAATAACAACACTATGTAACGTAACTTTGGATTTTTTTATGTTCCTGGTTTGAAAGTGTTATTTCCTGTTTAACTGTGTGGTCATTACTTGGAAAGTAGTTGTTGGTTGAATTGGTTGTTGGTTGAATTGCTTGAGACTCAATGAAAAACCAGAGCAAAATGTATTGCAGGATGGACCACAAAAACAGTAGAACCAATTAGGAGATGACATTGTTAACCCAGGAACAAAAATTGTGCTGCATTGGAAATTTCAATACTTTTATTTATTTATTTATTTATTCATTTATTCATTTATTTTATTATTCAAACGTATATGCGGCCACTCCCCTTGGGCTCGGAGAGGCTTGCAAGAATGGCTAAAATCTAACACAATTTAAAAACAGCAATATCAGAGATCAAAGGCCTGTTGAAACAGGTATGTCTTACATGCCCTGCGGAAAGCGGATAAGTCCCGCAAGGCACAGACTTCAGGCGGCAGAGTGTTCCAGAGTGATGGTGCCACTGCTGTGAAGGCTCTGCGTCTGGTTGCTGTTAGACGCAAGGTCTTGACACTGGGAATTTCCAACAAATCTTGGTCCTCAGAGCGGAGGGATCTCTGGGGTTGGGAGGGGGTGAGGCGGTCCCTCAGATACATCGGCCCCAGACCATGCCAGACCTTCAAGGTGAGTACCATCCCTTTGAAAGTGATCCGGTGCTCAATGGGTAACCAATGCAGCTGCAGTCAGATTGGGGTGATGTGGCATCTCATCAGAATTCCCACAAGAAGCCGAGCAGCTGCGTTTTGTACCAACTTTTTTAACCATTGTCTTGTGGGGTCCCGCAGGGCTCAATATTGTCCCCCATGTTATTTAACATCTACATGAAGCCGTTGGGAGAGATCATCCGGAGTTTCGGGGTGCGGTGTTATCTGTACGCAGATGACGTCCAACTCTGTCACTCCTTCCCACCCACTACTAAGGAGGCTGTCCAGGTCCTGAACCGCTGCTTGGCCGCTGTGTCGGACTGGATGAGGGCTAGCAAATTGAAACTGAATCCAGATAAGACAGAGGCACTCCTGGTCAGTCGAAAGGCCGAACAGGGCATAGGGTTACAGCCTGTGTTAGACGGGGTTACACTCCCCCTGAAGACGCAGGTACGCAGCTTGGGTGTGATCCTGGACTCTTCGCTAAGCTTGGAACCCCAAGTTTCGGCGGTGTCCAGGGGAGCATTTGCACAACTCAAACTGGTGCGCCAGTTGCGCCTGTACCTTGGGAAGTCTGACTTGGTCACGCTCTGGTTACATCCCGGATTGATTACTGCAACGCGCTCTACGTGGGGTTGCCCTTGAAGACTGCCCGGAAGCTTCAGATGGTCCAGCGCTCGGCGGCCAGGTTGCTAATGGGAGCGGCACTCAGGGAGCATACCTCTCCTCTGTTGAGCCAGCTCCACTGGCTGCCAATCTGCTACCGGGCACAATTCAAGGTACTGGCTTTAGCCTATAAAGCCCTAAACGGTTCTGGCCCTGCTTACCTCTCCGAACGCATCTCCACCTATGAACCAACCAGAACATTAAGATCGTCTGGGGAGGCCCTGCTCTCGGTCCCGCCTGCGTCACAGGAGCGCTTGGCGGGGACGAGAGACAGGGCCTTCTCAGTGGTGGCCCCTCGGCTATGGAATGCCCTACCAGCAGACATCAGACAGGCACCTTCGCTGCTGATGTTTCGGAGAATGGTTAAGACCTGGCTTTATGAACAAGCGTTTGGTTAAGCAGTGCAACCAATCATAGGAAGACAGTAAATGGAACATAGGAATGGCACAAGGATTATGAGAACGGATCTGATTTCAACTGAGGCGTTATGTTATGTCTGTTTTGTTGATCTGTCTTGTTGATTGTTAACTGTTGTGGATTGAGGCTGTTGATCCTGTTTGTTGCATTGTTATGTTTTAATTGCACTGACACTGCTTGATAATTGTACCATGTAAACCACATTGAGTCGCCTGTTAAGGGCTGAAAAATGCGGTATAGAAATAAAGCAAATAAATAAATAAATAAATAAACTTGAGCTTCCAGATCACCGACAGAGGAAGGCCAATGTAGAGGGCGTTACAGTAGTCCAGTCTTATTTATTTATTTATTTATTTACTTCAATTGTATACCGCTATTCTCAGCCTTTTAGGCGACTCATAGCGGTTAGCAACAATCAAACAAAGCAAAAACAAAGCAAAGCAATCAAAGCAAAATTTAATGCGACATCAACAAGGTACTTAAAAACAATTGTCACAGTAGCAGACTAAACAATTAAACAGTAGTAAACATTCAAGTGGCGTCTCATAACTAGAATCATGATCTAAACTCGTCATCCGTAGTTCCATTCCTAAATTCATTGCACTGCCTATTCAAACGCCTGTTCAAATTAACCAGGTTTTCACTTTTCTTCGGAATACCATCAATGAGGGAGCCAATCTAATGTCCGTGGGAAGGGCGTTCCACAGCAGAGAGGCCACCATCGAGAAGACCCTGTCTCTCGTCCTCGCCAGCCGTGCCTGTGTTGCAAGCGGGATCGAGAGCAGGGCCTCCCCGGAAGATCTCAAAGTCCTAGTGGGTTCGTAGGCAGAGATGCGGTCGGATAGGTAACTTAGGCCAAAACCGTTTAGGGCTTTATAGGCCAAAGCCAGCACTTTGAATTGAGCCCGGTAGCAAATTGGTAGCCAGTGGAGTTGGCGCAACAGAGGAGTTGTGTGCTCCCTGAGTGCCGCTCCTGTTAGTATCATGGCTGCCACACGTTGGACCAGTTGAAGCTTCCAAGCCGTCTTCAAAGGCAACCCCACATAGAGAGTGTTGCAGTAGTCTAAACGGGATGTAACCAGAGCGTGGACTACCGTGGCCAAGTCAGACTTCCCAAGGTACGGGCGCAGCTGGCGCACAAGCTTTAACTGTGCGAATGCTCTCCTGGTCACCGCCGAAACCTGAGGTTCCAGACTCAGCGATGAATCCAAGATCACACCCAAGCTGCGAACCTGTGTCTTCAGGGGGAGTGCGACCCCTTCCAACACAGGCTGTAACCCTATGCCCTGTTCGGCCTTGCGACTGACCAGGAGTACCTCTGTCTTGTCTGGATTCAATTTCAATTTGTTCGCCCTCATCCAGACCGTCACAGCAGCCAGACATCGGTTCAGGACCTCGACAGTCTCCTTAGTAGCAAGTGGGAAGGAGTGACAGAGTTGGACATCATCCGCGTACAGATGGTACCGTACTCTGAAACTCCGGATGATCTCTCCTAGCGGCTTCATGTAGATGTTGAACAACATGGGAGACAGTATTGAGCCCTGAGGAACCCCACAAGACAAAGGTTGTGGGGTTGAACAGGAGTCTCCCAGTAACACCTTCTGAGATCGACCCTCTAGGAATGACCGGAGCCACTGTAAAACAGTCCCTCCAAGACCCATCCCCATGAGGCGTCCCAGAAGGATACCGTGGTCGATGGTATCGAAGGCCGCTGAGAGGTCCAGCAGCACCAACAGGGACACACTCCCCCTGTCGAGCTCCCGGCGCAGATCGTCCACTAAGGCGACCAAGACTGTCTCAGTTCCATGCCCCGGTCTGAAACCAGACTGTGCCGAATCCAGATAATCCGTGTCTTCCAAGAATACCTGGAGTTGTGAGGCCACCACACGTTCCAGGACTTTGCCCAAAAAGGGGAAATTGGAAACTGGCTGATAGTTGTTGAATTTAGTGGGGTCCAGTGATGGTTTTTTCAACAGCGGTTTTATTATAGCTTGTTTTAAGCTCGCTGGAATCTTGCCTTCCTAAAGGGAGGCATTAACCACCACCGTAATCCACTCAGCCAATCCCCCTCTGGCCTCCTTTAGAAGCCAGGATAGGCAGGGGTCTAGGATGCATGTGGTAGGCCTCATTCCTCCAAGTATCTTGTCCTCATCGTCGGGTTTCACCCATTGAAATGAATCCAACAAAACTTGACAAGCAGGTGCTTGTGTTACATCCTCAGAGACTGCCATTAACATGGTATCCAGACCAGAATGGATCAAAGCAACTTTGTCTGCAAAGAACCGAGTAAAAGCTTCACAGTGAGTAGCCGAATTGTCAGGGCTCCCACCCTGGATGGTGGGATTTAAAAGACTTGAAACAGCTCAGCCGGACGGTTCTTTGCAGACGCAATAGTGGCCACAAAGAAAGAAAGACCGTGTTCGATTTGGCTCGCTCGGATCCGAACGCCACACGCTCTCTAGTTCCCTCTTCCTTAGCTTCATCGCTGCCAACTCCTCGGTAAACCAAGGGGCTGGTTTAGCTCAGCTACTTGAGAGGGGACGTTCTGGAGCGATCGTGTCTATTGCCCTAGTCATTTCCCCATTCCAGAGAGTGACTAGGGCATCGACAGGATCACCTACCGAGGAGGCGGGAAACTCCCCAAGAGCCGTCAGGAATCCATCCGGATCCATAAGCCTCCTGGGGCGGACCAACTTAATGGGCCCACCACCTCTGCAGAGGTTAGGGGCTGAGTAAGCCTAAATCTGACCAGGTTGTGGTCGGTCCATGGCAACGGAGAGATGGTCAGCTCCTCAACACTGCCACCTTCCTCCCATCCCTGACAGAAAACCAAGACCAATGTGTGTCCTGCACTGTGAGTGGGGCCAGATACCTGTTGGGACAGTCCCATGGTTGCCATGGTAGACATGAAGTCCTGAGCCACCCCCGATAGCGCAGCCTCGGCATGGACATTGAAGTCCCCCAGCACAAGGAGCCGCTGGGACTCCAATGCCAAGCCCGAGACCACCCCCGCTAGCTCAGGTAGGGAGACTGTAGTGCAGCGAGGTGGACGGTACACTAGCAGAATCCCTATTCTGTCCCGGTCACCCACCCTCAGGTGGACGCATTCAAAATTTGTTGACTGCGGGATGGGGCCCCTGGTCAGAGGGATGGAATCTCTATAGACCACTGCAACCCTGCCTCCCCGCCCTCCGGATCTCGGTTGGTGCTGCACGGAAAAACCTGGCGGGCAAAGCTGGGTCAAATTCACGCCTCCAGCTTCATCCAACCAGGTCTCCGTAATGCACGCCAGATCTGCCCATTCATCCAGGATTAGATCCTGGATGAAAGTTGTTTTTCCATTGACAGATCTGGCATTCAGCAGCACCACCTTCAATCCAGAGGGACCGCCCTCCTGGTTACACCAGTTTACCGTATCAGGAGACTGATTTGGAATTACTAATGTTGTTACAGTCTTGAGATGACCGTGGCCTGGATCACCGTAGCTAGGTCGTCCCTGGACAGGGAGGGGGCCAGCCGTCTAGCCTACTACAGGTGAAAGAAGGCGGTTCTGCTCACGGCGGAGACCTGGGCCTCCATCGTCAGCAGAGGGTCCAAAAGGACTCCTAGACTCTTGACCAACGATGACGGGCATAGTGCCTCGCCATCCAGGGTAGGCAGCTGGATGTCCCCACTGCCCGGTCAACCCAGCCTTAGGATCTCCGTCTTTGCTGGATTCACCCTCAACCTGCTGGCACGCAGCCACCCAGTCACGGCCTCGAGGCACTGATGGAAACAATCGGGTACAGAGTCCGGTCAGCCTTCCATCTTCAGCACCAGCTGAGTGTCATCAGCATACTCGAACCAGCTGAGCAAGTGGTCGCATATAGGTGTTAAACAACAGAGGGGAGAGAATGGCCCCTGAGGAACCCCACAAGAGAGAGGAGGGGGACCTCTCAGAGAACAGGCCTCCCCTCTCCACTCGCTGTCCACGGTTGTGAAGAAAAGAGGACAGCCAATTTAAAGCTGCCCCCCTGACTCCAACAGCAGCAAGGCTGTGATCAAAAGATTGTGGTCAACTGTGTCAAATGCTGCTGAGGTGCTGGGGTGCAGGTAGGGTTGGGGATGTGGATTTTTCAGGTCAGACAGTGACTAAATTGTCAAGATAAAAATAGGAAATAGGATTTCTAGTCCTACTGGATGCCAAGTAGAGCAATGCCCTTTGAGGACCCTTCCCAATGTTATGATTCTGCTGTGGAAGTGTCTTCTTCTGGGAGGAGAAGCAGAGAACTCACTTTTGGAATGACGTATCCTCTGAATGACGTGTCTTTGACCACGGAATGTGGCACGGACATTGGAGAAAGAGAGACGAACCTCTGGATCTCATGGATGACGGCATCGGTATAAGGCATCTGTCCACGGTCAGCCATGCTGGGCATTCGGGAGCGGCCAACCACCCGGTCAATCTCTTCCTGCACTTTCTCTGCCAGGAGATGCATGAGGCTCAATGTCAAGAAAGAAGCATCCAGAAAACATCAGAGAAATCATGCAAACTCTGGCTCATGACAAGAGAGCAAGAAATGCCCAGGAAGCCTCCAAAGAAGGAGCCTCCACCACACTCTGGAACTCTCTGCCCCGGAATGTGGTGGAGGCTCCTTCTTTGGAGGCTTTTCAACAGAGCCTGGATGGCCATCTGTCAGGGGTACTTTGAATGTGATTTTCCTGCTACTTGGCAGAATGGGGTTGGACTGGATGATGGCCCACCAGGTCTCTCCCAAGTCTAGAGAGTGGCTGCACTATCTAGAGTTTCTAAGTTTGCATCCCAGATCAGTGTGAATTTTCCCTTCATATATAGTAAGCCACGAGCTTCCATGTTTTGTATGAATGGCCATCAAAAGAGACATACCATCCAAAAGTAGAATCACACCATCCACAAATGTGGGTGTCTGTCTACACCTTTATGTCCATCAAAACTACCTAAGCTGATCTTCGAGGCTGCAACATTTGAGTCCCCAAGTGTGACGGACAGTCTTGGATCTTTTCCAAAGTTGTTTTTTGTTGGCCATTTTGGTGGATGTGTTCTGGATTTCTATATGTTTGGTCTGAACATGAGGAAGAACTTCCTGACTGTGAGAGCCGTTCAGCAGTGGAACTCCCTGCCCTGGAGTGTGGTGAAGGCTCCTTCTTTGGAAGCTTTTAAGCGGAGGCTGGATGGCCATCTGTCAGGGGTGATTTGAATGCAATATTCCTGCTTCTTGGCAGAATGGGGTTGGACTGGATGGCCCATGAGGTCTCTTCCAACTCTATGATTCTATGTTTCTTTTGATCATTTGCACTAAAGTTCCCCATGTAACTTGATTTAACTAAGAAATCCAAGTGATAGTGGGCGGTGATTTGTCCCTCAAGACACTATCAATCTCAGAATGCCTTAGATATTGGTTCTGTTTATTTCAGATATATAGGTTCTGTCTCTTTTGGGCGGATGTCAAACTGAGCTAGCTTTGTAGTGAAGACATGGCCAGTTCTATGCGAAGTCAACAAAGCCACCTGCCTTCCCGGAAAGAGCCTGGACTCCCTCCAATCAGCTGAATTAGTTGGTTCCAAAATTCCCTTAGTTGGTCACAAAGCAGTCGCCTATAAACACCTTCTTCTTAATGTCTTACACAACTTCAAAATCAGCTGAACAATCCAGAGATCGGAAACCTGGAATTAGAAGTGCAGCCACTACCTGGACCTCTTTTCACTCCAAATGTGTTGGACCAGAATTATGGAATCATAGACTCATAGGGTTGGAAGAGACCACGTGGGCCATTGAGTCCAATCCCCTACCATGCAGGAAAAGGATAATCAAAGTATCCCTGACAGATGGCCATCCAGCCTCTGTTCAAAAGTTTCCAAGGAAGTAGAAAGCAAGAGTTGGAAACTTGGTGAAAGCAGCTGGCCTGGATCATCTCCATCTCTTTTGCCTTCAACCAGAACTAGAAATCCAACAACTTCCAGGACCTATTTTCAACCTAATGGTGACTCCAGGTTCTGATCACAGTTAATCTGCAGAAGCTAAGATTGTGGTGGAACCTGTTGTGCTGAAGTCTCCACATCTTTCTTACCTTCTATCTCTGGGTACTTCTGGAGGATCAAGAACCCATATCGAAGCGTTGTGCTGGTCGTTTCAGTTCCTGCACCAAACAATTCCAGGCTGCAGGCGACCATGTTCTCCATGGTGAGCTCAAAGGTCTCATTCTGCTTCTCCTGGTGATACACACAACACAACCAGTTGACTCAGCCCAACTGTGCTTAGTGAAGTCTAGGAAATACCAATGGAGGTCTTTCTGTGGCTGAGTCTTTAGAATAAAAGGAGCTCTCTCTTCCTTCCAGGTCCAGTGCCCTGGTCTCCGAGAGAGAAAAGAAGAGGCAGGCACAGCTCCACAAGGTCTGGTCTTCTACTGGCTTTGACCCCATGACCTTGACACACACACAAGCATATTCTCAGAGCCGAGCATCCCTCAGGTCATTTCAGGAGGTGTGGATGTGGCCTTCAAGTTACTTACAAATTTTTGTGGCCTCATAAATCCAGGTTTTCAAAGCAGAAAATGCTCAGAAATGTCTGTGGGTCATTTCTCTGAAATTTAGCTTTCAGCTTTGGTACTTATTGGTGGCCTCCCATCCAATTATTCAACAGGCATAGCCCTGCTTGGCTTTTAGAATCAAATGGGAGATGGTACTTGAACCTGACGTATATTGTGGTGTGTGTGTGTGTGTGTGTCAGAGAGAGAGAGAGAGGGGGGGGATCTATCTATCTATCTATCTATCTATCTATCTATCTAAGTATCTATCTATTAGGGCTGGGCAACCACGGAAAAAATTGTTTCTAAACTCGATTCGTTTTTAGGGGGTTTTTGCGTTTCGATTTTTAAAAGAATTCCGAAATTTTCCTTAAATTTTTTTTGTTATTTACGAAATTTCGTAAATTACGAATCAATTACGAATCAATTTCGAAACAATTACGAATCGATTCGTTAATGGCGGGCGCGATCGCGCAATATGCTAAAAAAACCTCCAAATGAGACAGGAAGCTTCCCTCTCCCTCTGTTGTTGACTGTTGGCGTGATAATTTATTTTTTTTCACTGAGAAAACAAACAGCAACCCTAAAACTTGCACCAGACATGCGGAAATAATAACGAAACGATTTTGAATCAATTACGAATCGATTTCGAAACAATTACGAAACAATTACGAAACGAATTGAAAAATTCGTTTCGTTTTTTAGTTGCTCCTGAATGATTCAATATCGCTTCGTTATAAAAAAAATAACGAATTAATAACGAATTACGAAATTAACGAACGAAATCGCCCAGCCCTACTATCTATCTATCTATCTATCTATCAGAGTAAAATTATATGTACTCGTACGCACCAGGCAATGATGCTAATAAAGGGGAGAAAGAAGAATAAACCTCACAGACTCAGCAACTTGGGGTTCATACCATGAAATACATTATCTTTGTCTCTGTGTCACCTTTCTTATATTTGTTTGTTACAGGGTTCAATTATAAATGTCTATATATGTCTCTTTGTTGTATAACTCTGTAGTCAGTATGTAGCTTCAAAATAATCTCCAGTCAACTTTCAGGAATGTAACTTCAGTCTTGTAACCTGACACAAGACTTTAATATATTAGTTGGAACAAATAAATGTTTATTTATGGATTCTTGTGCACATAAAGCGTATTTGTTACCCAGTACTTCACTTCAGTTCCACCTTGATATTGTTACATCTGTCTTTGACTCTTACGAATACATAAAATTAGTCTCTTATTACTTCAGTACCGCAACTGAAGGCATAACACTATACAAGGATCTTCTTCCCTCTAGCTCACAGACTAGAGATTAATTCAAAATGATCCCTTTATTACTTTAATATCACGGCTGAAGACTCAAACCTAAACTAGGAACCTCTACACTTTAGCTCCCCTGGCTAGAGACTGGCTCATTCTTAAAATGTCCCCTCTTTTCTTCTTAGTTAGCTCTGCCCCTTTGCCTACTAGCCACTCTAAAATGGATACATTTCTACTGCAAAGGCTTCGCATATGCAGCCAACTCTTGGCTGCCTTTGTCATAATGTCAACATTAATAAACATAGGCAAAACCTCCATTATAATTAGTTGTTCTGTTACAATATCCTTTAAAGGGTTAATAGATGAAACAGATGAAGGAAAGGCTTTCCTAAAGGACCCTCCTCCCAAAAGAACCCCTCCATCCGGGGGTGGGATGTCTGCAAAGAGTCTCCCTATGGGGTTAGGCTCATTGCTTTGAAGCAGTCCTTGGAAATTCTCAACCGAAATGCAGAGCAAATATGTGACACTGCAGTGCTTGGAGGATGGCTCCGACTCAATCATCTGCTTGTGGATTCCGTAACTCTCCCTTACCTGGTCCATTCTGATAAAGAAGCAGTCAATGAAATCTCGAGGTGAGTTGGGGTCCAAAGTAGCCCTGTGTTCCTCGGCTTCCTCTAAAACAATATCTCTGCGTTTCATGGAGTTTTTTACCATGCGTTGAAAGGGTCCTGGGATCAAGTCCATCAGAACAGGGAAGGCATTGTAGAGCTGGAAGAGATGTGTGAAGAGGGGACATCACAGCCAGGTGGAAAGATGTGAAAGGATGTCAGGTGGAGGAGAGTCAAGGGGTTTTCTGTGACTCTAGAGCAGTGGTTCTCAACCTCCCTAATGCCGCG
Source organism: Anolis sagrei (assembly GCF_037176765.1). Lineage (NCBI taxonomy): Eukaryota > Metazoa > Chordata > Lepidosauria > Squamata > Anolidae > Anolis > Anolis sagrei. Next base: position 343,812,335 of record NC_090021.1, read on the forward strand.
ACCCCTTAATACAGTTCCTCATGTTGTGGTGACCCCTAACCATAACATTATTTTTGTTGCTACTTCACAACTGTAATTTTGCTGCTGTTATGAATTGTCATGTAAGTATCTGATATGCAGGATGTATTTTCATTCACTGGACCAAATTTGGCACAAATACCTGATACGCCCAAATTTGAATTCTATTGGGGTTGAAGGGGAGATTGATGCTGTCATTTGGGAGTTGTAGTTGCTGAGGTTTATAGTTCACATACAATCAAAGAGCATTCTGAACTCCACCAACGACTGAATTGAACCAGTCTTCGCACACAGAACTCCTATGACCAACAGTAAATACTGGAAGGGTTTGATAGGCATTGACCTTGAGTTTTGGAGTTCTAGTTCAACTACATCCAGAGAGCACTGTGGACTTAAGCAATGATGGATCTGGACCAAACTTGGCACAAATACTCAACATGCCTAAATGTGAATACTGGAGGAGGTTAAAGAAAATAGACCTTGACATTTGGGAGTTGTAGTTGCTGGGATTTATAGTTCACCTACAACCCAAGATCATTCTGAACTCCACAAATGATGGAATTGAACCAAACTTGGCACACAGAACTCTCATGACCAACAGAAAATACTGGAAGGGTCTGGTGGGCATTCTGAACTCCAACAATGAGAGAATTGGGCTAAACTTCATACACAGAACCCCCTGACCAATAGAAAATACTGTGTCTTCTGATGGTCTTTGGTGACCCCTCTGATACCCCCTCGTGACCCCCCCCCCCCAGGGGTCCCGACCCCCAGGTTGAGAAATACTGCTCTAGAGAGAGACTAAGCCACAACGGATCAAAGGATTCAAACAGCAGGGAAAGAGATCCCACCTCAACATTATGAAGAACCTCCTGAGGGCCAACAAAGACATGTGTGTGGGGAATGTCCTTGCTGGAGGTTTCTGTCAGTTATTGCATTTTGGGTTATGTAGTAGATTTCCAAAATGTATATGTCTTAATGTTAAGTGAGTTAGTTCCTGCTTCCTGTATGTGACGTATAATGCCTTGTGTGGAGTGTGAGTAGGCGTGTTCTACTGAGTATGAAGAAGAAGCCAAGTAGCCATTACTGAGTTGTCTTTTGCCACAGGCAGACGCAACCATGCAACTCTGCTATGTATATACTCTGTAAACAAAGCTAATTGGTTTATTGCTTTATGGCTGTGTGTCGGAGAAGTTTTATCACCTCGTCAACCAACAATCAACAGTTTCTAGGCACAGGCTTAAGAGTCATCTGTTTGGAGTGCTTTGATTGGGTCTTCCGGCATGGGAGAAGGGGGTTGGACTCTATGATCCTGGGCACTTCTTCTAACTCTAGGAGTCTGGGATCGGAAACCAAGAATGGCACTCCGGTCTGGGTGCAGAATCCCTTGTGGGATGAGAGCCCGGTGGCAATTCTTTGTAACCACATTAAGGTCTGGTTCCCTGGGAATGCATTGCATCTCTCTTTCCTACTTTTAATCCACGGATGCTATTTAGGTGGTAAATGCTAGGCCTGGGCGGTTTCGTTCGTTAATTTTGTAATTCGTTAAATATTCGTTAATTTTAGCAATTACAAAACGATTACAAAACTTATTTTTAAACCTGGAAGTGTTTTTAAATATCGAAACGGCAGGCGCCAAAAAATTTTGTATTTCCGTCCATTTCGGAAATACGTAAGATGGCTTGGCTAGATGCTTGCTGGGAGCTCTCCTCTCTCTCCTCTCTTAGCCAGTCAGAGGCAGAGCCTGAAAGAGGAGGAGGAGGAGGAGGAGGAGGAGGAGAGGGCGGGGAAGGCGCCGGCTGAGCAAGCGAGCGAGAGGGCAAGCAAGAGGGCGAGCGGCGAGCGAGAGGGCGAGCGAGAGGGCGAGCGGCGAGCGAGAGGGCGAGCGGCGAGCGAGAGGGCGAGCGGCGAGCAAGAGGGTGAGCGAGAGGGTGAGTGAGAGGGCGAGCGAGAGGGCGAGCGGCGAGCGAGAGGGCGAGCAGCGAGCGAGAGGGTCAGCGAGAGGGCGAGCAGCAAGCGAGAGGGCGAGCGAGAGGGCGAGCGGCGAACGAGAGGGCGAGCGAGAGGGCGAGCGGCTAGCGAGAGGGCGAGCGGCGAGCGAGAGGGCGAGCAAGAGGGCGAGTGGCGAGCGAGAGGGTGAGCGAGAGGGTGAGTGAGAGGGCGAGCGAGAGGGCGAGCGGCGAGCGAGAGGGCGAGCAGCGAGCGAGAGGGTCAGCGAGAGGGCGAGCCGCAAGCGAGAGGGCGAGCGAGAGGGCGAGCGGCGAACGAGAGGGCGAGCGAGAGGGCGAGCGGCTAGCGAGAGGGCGAGCGGCGAGCGAGAGGGCGAGTGGCGAGCGAGAGGGCCCGCCAGAGTGAGTGCCTGCCTTCCCTCCTTAATAATTTCTCCTCCCTATTCTACAAAATTAATAATTAAATTAAAAAAATATTTAAAAAATATTGAAAAAAAAAGGGCGCCATCTTTACAAAATGTTTTGTAAATATTAACGAAATTTCGTAAATACCGAACTTTTTTAAGGGAAAATTTTGTAATTATTTTAAATATCGAAACAAAAAAAAACCCCAAATACAAATCGATTTTAGAAACAAATTTTTGCGTTGTTACCCAGGCCTAGTAAATGCCCTGAATCACGGATCTGCCCTCCTCCATCCCTCTTATATCAGTGACATCTGTGGCCAAAGTGACAGAAACGGTGCAAACAGTGGGCCCATCTACACTGGCCAGTCCACCTAGATCAATTTGAAACAGATGTGCCTAGAGAATCATAGAATCATAGAATCCTAGAATCCTAGAGTTGGAAGAGACCTCCTGGGCCATCATCCAGTCCAACCCCATTCTGCCAAGAAGCAGGAACATTGCATTCAAATCACCCCTGACAGATGGCCATCCAGCCTCTGTTTCAAAACTTCCAAAGAAGGAGCCTCCACCACACTCCGGGGCAGAGAGTTCCACTGCTGAACGGCTCTCACAGTCAGGAAGTTCTTCCTCATGTTCAGATGGAATCCCCTTTCACAGAATCATAGAATCCTAGAATCAAAGAGTTGGAAGAGACCTCCAGCCCCTGTTTAAAAGCTTCCAAAGAAGGAGCCTCCACCACACTCCGAGGCAGAGAGTTCCACTGCTGAACGGCTCTCACAGTCAGGAAGTTCTTCCTCATGTTCAGATGGAATCTCCTCTCTTGTAGAAACTGGATTTCACTCTGTAATGATTAAACCCTGGAACCTGTTTGAGGTCCAGATGGAGATCACAGAGGCTGGTCTCTGAACCAGTTCCAGGTTCTGCAGTATCCATGGCTTGACAGTCTTGGAAAATGTATTTTTTCAACTTCCTTCACATGTGCAGGAATGGATATGATAGCCATGTATAAATATTGGAGACTAGGACGCAATGGAACAATGGCTTCAAACTACAAGAGAGGAGATTCCATCTGAACATTAGGAAGAACTTCCTGACTGTGAGAGCCGTTCAGCAGTGGAACTCTCTGCCCTGGAGGGAGTGTGGTGGAGGCTCCTTCTTTGGAAGCTTTGAAACAGAGGCTGGATGGCCATCTGTCAGGGGTGATTTGAATGCAATATTCCTGCTTCTTGGCAGAATGGGGTTGGACTGGATGGTGGCCCAAGACGTCTCTTCCAACTCGAGGATTCTATGATTCTATGCAGAGAGCATTCTGTGGAGGTAATGTCACCATGCAATGGGGTTTCTATCGGAGCCTGCTGATGAGCCTTAAGGGACACATTGCAGACTGTCCCCTGACTTTGCCTGTGTTGGGTTGACGGGTTCAAAGTGTACTTCAGTGGGCTTTCCCAGTGGGCATATTCTGGGTTACTTGAAGCTGCATGACATGCTCAGTGTAGATGGCTCCTAAATGGAAAATGTCACCAGCTATGAAGAAGAGTGGCCTACCTGTCCCCAAAAAGAGTTAAAAAGTTCATTGTCCTCATTTGTTGCAGTTATCAAGGTTTGAAACTTCTCGTCATTGTATTCGTAGCGCTTTCCGAAGACAATGGAGCAGATGACATTGGCGGTAGCACAGCCGAAGAGGTTGTGTGGGTCAAAGGGTTGCCCTGGAAGGAGAAAAGGAAAGGATCACCTCGTCTCAGTCCATCTCTTAGATCGCAGCTCGTTAAACTGTGAGCCCCAACCCCAAATGGGGTCCCTTTAGCTCAATACTGGGGGCCTGATACATTTGGCAACAGGAGGAGTTTTACTAATGTTAGTGGCTGTTTCAGATACTTGGCCAGATCTGTTGTGCAGCCTTTTTAGTAGACTCTGCAGAATATGCTTCAGGTGTACTTCATAAAAATGAAGAGTCATCTGTTTAGCAAGCCTTGCAAATGCTGACTGTTCTTGTTTGTTGTTTATTCGTTTAGTCACTTCCAACTCTTTCTGACCTCATGGACCATCCCATACTAGAGTTCCCTGTCATCCGTCATCACCCCCAGCTCCTTCAGAATCAAGCCTAACCCTAACCCTAACCCTCTTCTCTTTTCCTTCCACTTTCCCCAGCATCGTTGTCTTCTCTAAACTTTCCTGTCATAGAATCCTAGAATCCTAGAATCTAAGAGTTGGAAGAGACCTCCTGGGCCATCATCCAGTCCAACCCCATTCTGCCAAGAAGCAGGAATATTGCATTCAAATCACCCCTGACAGATGGCCATCCAGCCTCTGTTTCAAAGCTTCCAAAGAAGGAGCCTCCACCACACTCTGGGGCAGAGAGTTCCACTGCTGAACGGCTCTCATAGTCAGGAAGTTCTTCCTTGTGTTCAGATGGAATCTGTGGCTTCCTCTCACATATTTATACATGGCTATCATATCTCCTTTCAGCCTTCTCTTCTTCAGGCTAAACATGCCCAGCTCCTTAAGCCGCTCCTCATAGGGCTTGTTCTCCAGACCTTTTATCATTTTAGTTGCTCTCCTCTGGACACATTCCAGCTTAGAGTCAATATCTCTCTTGAATTGTGGTGCCCAGAACTGGACACAATATTCCAGGTGTGGTCTAACCAAAGCAGAATAGAGGGGTAGCATTACTTCCTTAGATCTGGACACTAGGCTCCTCTTGATGCAGGCCAAAATCCCATTGGCCTTTTTTGCCGCCACATCACATTCCTGGCTCATGTTTAACTTGTTGTCCACGAGGACTCCAAGATCTTTTTCACACATCCTGCTCTCGAGCCAGGCATTGTCCCCCATTCTGTATCTTTGCATTTCATTTTTCCTGCCAAAGTGGACTATCTTGCATTTGCACTTACCCTTTGTGTCGTGGAATTTTTCCAGGAGATACCTGGTTTCTTCCTGGATCCTCTCCTCGATGCTCTTCTTCCCCATCCCAAAGTTGCGGAGGGTGGACAAGATAAAGCGCCGGATCTGCTTCCAGTTCTCCCCATTGCTGAATACGATCCCTGGAACAGGTGAAAGAAGACCATGATGGGAGAGTAGGAAGGGTCAAGGTGAAGGAGAATGGCAACAAAACACGCGTGGATCTTATTTCGTGTACTTCTACCCCGCCCTTCTCAACCCCCGAGGGGGGACTCAGGGCGGCTTACAAAAAGGCACAATTCGATGCCTACACAGTAATACAGATAAAATATAGACAGCAATTAAAACAGTTTTAACAGGTAAAAACAATCAGTATATATCACAGTCAATAAAAACCAATCTTATGCTCAACTAGGTTCTTGTGGGTTTTTTCGGGCTATAGAGCCATGTTCTAGAGGCATTCTCTCCTGACGTTTTGCCTGCATCTATGGCAAGCATCCTCAGAGGTAGTGAGGTCTGTTGGGAAAGGTAGTCATCTGTGGAATGACCAGGGTGGGACAAAGGACTCTTCCCTGCTGGAGCTAGGTGTGAATGTTTCAGCTGACCACCTTCATTAGCATTTGAAGGCCTGGCTGAGCCTGGGAAAATGTTCTGTTGGGAGGTGTTAAGATGTGCCTGGTTGTTTCCTCTCTGTTATTTTGCTGTTGTAATTTTAGAGCAAAACAGCAAAACAGCAGAGAGGAAACAACCAGGCACAGATTAACACCTCCCAGCAAGAGATTTTCCCAGGCTCAGGCAGGCCTTCAAATGCTAATGAAGGTGATCAACTAAACATTCACACCTAACTGCAGCAGGGAAGAGCTCCTTGCCCCACCCCAGCCATTCCACAGATATATAAACCCATTTTCCTAGTTCCAACAGACCTCACTACCTCTGAGGATGCTTGCCACAGATGCAGGCGAAACGTCAGGAGAAATGCCTCTAGAACATGGCTCTATAGCCCGAAAAAACCCACAAGAACCTAGTGATTCCAGCCATGAAAGCCTTCGACAATACTTATGCTCAACGTTCACAACTCAGTCCATAACTTCATTCCACATTTTCCATTCCTATCAGTCGTCGTTGTCCTTTATTTATCTGCCAGATTGCCCAAACGCCTGGTCCCAAATCCAAGTTTTTAATTTCCTTCTAAAGGAAAGGAGGGATGGCGACGATCTAATTTCCCCGGGGAGTGAATTCCATAGGTGAGGGGCCACCACAGAGAAGGCCCTGCTCCTCATCCCCGCCAATCTCACTTTTGATAGAGGTGGGGCTGAGAGCAGGGCCTCCCCGGAGGATCTTAAACTCTGAGGTGGGACGTAGAGGGAGATGCGTTCGGACAGATACACTGGGCCGGAGCTGTATAGAGTTTTGTAGGTCAAAACCAGCACTTTGAATTGTATTGTCGAAGGCTTTCATGGCTGGAATCACTAGGTTCTTGTGGGTTTTTTCGGGCTATAAAGCCATGTTCTAGAGGCATTCTCTCCTGACGTTTCGCCTGCATCTATGGCAAGCATCCTCAGAGGTAGTAAGGTCTGTTGGAATTAGGACAATGGGTTTATATTAGGGCTGGGCGGTTTCGTTTCGTTAATTCGTAATTCGTTAAAAATTCGTTATTTTTTTTGTTAACGAAGCGATAACGAACCATTCTGGAGCAACTTAAAAATGAAAGAATTTTTCAATTCGTTTCGTATATGCTTCGTAATTCGTTATGTATTCGTTTCGTTATTGGTTTGAGGTCATTTCGTTATTATTTCCGCATCTCTGGGGCAAGTTTTATAGTTGTTTTTTTGTTTAATTAGTGAAAAAAAATTATAATATCACACCAACAGTCAACAACAGAGGGAGAGGGAAGCTTCAGAGGTTTTTTTAGCGTATTGCGCGATCGCGGCCGCCATTAACGAATCGATTCGTTATTGTTTCGTTATTGTTTTGTAATTTTTTTTACCATTTACGAAATTTCGTAAATATTGGACTTTTTTTAAGGAAAATTTCGGAATTCTTTTAAATATCGAAACGCAAAAAAACCCCAAAAAACGAATTGACTTTAGAAACAATTTTTTCCGTTGTTACCCAGGCCTAGTTTATATATCTGTGGAATGGCTGGGGTGGGGCAAAGAGCTCTTCTCTGCTGGAGCTAGGTGTGAATGTTTCAACTGATCACCCTCATTAGCATTTGAAGGCCTGCCTGAGCCTGGGAAAATCTCTTTGTGGGAGGTGTTAATATGTGCCTGGTTGTTTCCTCTCTGTTGTTTAGCTGTTGTAATTTTAGAGTTTTTTTAATACTGGTAGCCAGATTTTGTTCATTTTCATGGTCTCTTCCTTTCTGTTGAAATTGTCCACTTTGAATTGTGCTCGGAACTGGATTGGCAGCCAGTGGAGCTGACATAACAGAGGGGTGGTATGTTTCCTGTATGACGCTCCGGTGAGCAATCTGGCCGCCACCCGTTGGACTAGTTGAAGTTTCCAAACAGTCTTCAAAGGCAACCCCACATAGAGAGCGTTGCAGTAGTCTAGGCGGGATGTAACCAGAACGTGGACTACCGTGGCCAAGTCAGACTTCCCAAGGTACGGGCGCAGCTGGCGCACAAGCTTTAGCTGTGCAAATGCTCCCCTGGTCACCGCCGAAACCTGGGGTTCCAGGCTCAGTGATGAGTCCAAGATCACACCCAATTCTATGAGACAAAGGCGGGGTCGAGAGCAGGGTCTCCCCAGAAGATCTTAAACTCTGAGGTGGGACGTAGAGGGAGATGCGTTCGGACAGATACACTGGGCCGGAACCGTAGAGGGTTTTGTAGGTCAAAACCAGCACTTTGAATTGTGCTTGGAAATGGATCGGCAGCCAGTGGAGCTGATCTTCACTGTTATCTCTTCAGATTGAGGGGAAAGGGGTCAGTTTCTGTCTTTCAGTCAGTTTCCATGTATTTGGGGGTCTCTTTTACCACTTTCTGGTCACCTGTACTCCCAACTCAGGTACCATGATCCCATTCTGCACTCAGATCTACAACGGTGCACTCTTAAGTCTAGGAATCGGAGGTTATTTATAAAGGGGAGAACAAGATAGTCATCTTTATGGCCATGTTTTTTTGAAAACAGCAGCAGATATAAGAAGGAATAAGGACTTTTGGTCACAAGGCTCATTAGATCCATTACAATAAGGCAGGGGTCCCCAAACTTTTTGAACAGAGGGCCGGGTCGCAGTCCCGCAAACTGTTGGGGGGCCGGATTATAATTTGGAAAAAAAAACATGAATGAATTCCTATGCACTCTGCACATATATTATTTGCAGTGCAACCCCCCCCCCCAAAAAAAATCACAAAACAAAGACCCACACTTCTATATAAATAAAAATGTAATGTTCCTTTGTGGGATTAACAGAACTCAAAAACCACTGGACGAATTGACACCAAATTTGGACACAAGACACCTAACAACCCAATGTATGTCCTTCACACAAAAAATGATTTTGTCATTTGGGAGTTGTACTTGCTGGGATTTATAGTTCACCTACAATCAAAGAGCATTCTGAACCCCATCTAAGGTGGAATTGAACCAAACGTGGCACACAGGACTCCTGAATGGTTCAATATTGCTTCGTTATAAAAAAAATAACGAATTAATAATGAATTACGAAATTAACGAACGAAACCGCCCAGCCCTACTAAATATTATTTCCAATGGCATTTAAAATTAATATTGCAGGATCCTCCGGCTCTCTATCTATCTCTATATATCAGTGATCCATAAACATCCATTATATTCAAATGGGCATATATATTTATTTCGGTAGGACATGTGACTTGCCCAAGATAACACAGTGGGTTTGCATGATTAAGAGGGAATTGGAACCCTGGCCTCACCTGCAACCATTACATCAACCATTAAACCAGTAAATCAATCAATTACCTTTCTCTCCACCTGTTCTCTCTGTCAATGGCATTCTTGCCCTGCCAGCAAAATCATTGCCGTGGTCAATCAAGGCTTCTTTAATGGCCTCGTAGCCATACAGCACCACAGCGGGGTCCATCCCAAAATAAAGTGTAAACACCGGACCATACTGCTCACTTATCTGTGGGAAAACAAAGAGAAAGGCATATTTTCAGTGGTCACATGAGCAATAGGGTGCCATATTTGGAAAGGATGCATCATGCTGCAAGAAGATAACAGAGGAGGTGGACCTGCATATGTTGCTCTGCCCAGATGTGAATGCAGAAGTTCTCTTCCAGAAAAAGTGGTACATTTTTGATAAAATGAAAACAAATTTAAGACTATTTAAAACTATATAGCACGGAGAGATTTGAACTGAATCAAACAGGCCTCATCTAATAAGTCTTGGTTTTAATTGGAGCCAAAATGACAGTGATATCACCACTACTGAGACTCAGGGAACAATTCTTAGAGAATTGTTGGCATGAATTTTTGTAGATGTAGAGAAAGCCTTTGACAATGTTAACTGGGTTTTTGGGTACATTTTTATAAAATGCATTTCTTTCAAGTACCTTGAATTTGATCTAGAACAGTGGATCCCAACCCATGGTCCGCAAGAACTAAAATATGGTCCATGACCTCACTGTTATTACACTGTTGCAACGAGAGCGACTGGTCTCGTGAAACCCTCTTGTAGTGCTGAGGCTTATTCGGAAAAGATGCACCATGCTGCAAGAACATAATAAAGCCCCTTCCCCGGTTCCCTATAAAGGACAAACTCCACTGCTCTTCCCCCTCGGGCTCCTCTCTCCCAAATGCACTTTCATCCCCAATTCATCCAGGGTTTGAAGCTTTTAACATTTTATCTCATTTATTTATTTATTTATTTATTTATTTATTTCGAGGTTTTATATAGCGACCCTCTCACCTTCAAAGAGGGATTCGGACCGGTTCACAACATGTGTTAACATACAAAAATATACAATAACAACACAATGCAACATCATTACACGATTAAAATATAAGCACCATAAACATTAAAAACTTTATAATCACAGTTATAAGAGCCAAATCGTCCACACAATCGCAATCCCAAACTACCGTTCTCCTATCCTCCTTTCATGTGGGCAAAGAATTAAATCAGTTGTCAAATGCCGCGTTCCACAACCAGGTCTTTGTTAGTTTCCTGAACGTCATGAAGGAGGGGGCAGTTCTGATCTCTAATGGCAGGGAGTTCCAAAGTCGAGGGGCCACCATCGAGAAGGTCCTGTCCCTCGTCCCCACCAGCCGCGCGTGTGGGACCAGAGGGACCGAGAGCAGGGCCCCTCCAGACGATCTTAGTGGTCTTGATGGTTCGTAGGGGAGAATACGTTCGGAGAGGTAAACAGGGCCGGAGTCGTTTAGGGCTTTATAGGTTAACACCAGCACTTTGAATTGTGCTCGGAAGCTAATTGGCAGCCAGTGGAGTTCGAGTAACAGCGGAGTGGTGTGCTCCCTGGACCCAGAACCCGTTAGTAGTCTGGCTGCCGTGTGTTGTACTTGCTGCAGCTTCCGGGCAGTCTTCAGAGGCAACCCCACGTAGAGAGCGTTGCAGTAATCTAAACAGGATGTAACCAAAGTGTGTACTACTGTGGCCAAGTCAGACTTCCCAAGGTACGGACACAGTTGGCGCACAAGTTTTAGTTGTGCGAATGCTCCCCTGACCACGGCCGAAACCTGGAGTTCCAGGCTCAGCGATGAGTCCAGGAGAACTCCCAGACTGCGTACTTGAGCTTTTAGGGGGAGTGTGACCCCGTCTAGCACAGGCTGTAACCCCGTACCCTGTTCGGCCTTTCGACTGACCAGTAGGACCTCTGTCTTGTCTGGATTAAGTTTCAATCTGTTGTCCCTCATCCAGTCCGTGACAGCGGCCAAGCACTGGTTTAGGACTTGAACAGCCTCCTTAGTACATCTGGCCCGCCCTCGGTGTTTGATTTCATTATGTTGTTTTATATTGTTTTATTTATCTGCTATTTTATATATTTTGTTATGATGTATTTTCCTGTTATTTTGTGTCTAATGATGTTGCATTATTTGGGACTTGGCCTCATGATAGCCGCCCCGAGTCCCTTTTGGGGAGATGGAGGGGGATTATAAATAAAGATTATTATTATTATTATTATTATTATTATTATTATTATTATTATTATTGAGATGGACCTGCATATGTTGCTCTGCCCAGATATGAATGCAGAAGTTCTCTTCCAGAAAAAGTGGGACATTTTTGATAAAATGAAAACAAGATAGGATAAACAGTAGGCTTGGGCAGTTTCGTTCGTTAATTTCGTAATTCGTTATTAATTCGTATTTAAATTAGCTTACAATCCAATATTGAGCCATGCAGGAATAGTGTGAGGAGTAATTAAGATTCAAAACAATTTTTTCAATTTATTTCGTAATTATTTCGAAATTATTTCGTAATTAATTCGTAATTATTTCGTAATTATTTTCGCATGTGTGGTACAAGTTTTATAGCTGTTGTTTGTTTTATCACACCAACAGTCAACAAAAGACGGAGAGGGAAGCTTCAGAAGTTCCTCCTGTCCCATTTGGAGGTTTTTTTTAGCATATTGCACAATCTCGTCTGCCATTAACGAATCGATTCATAATTTTACGAAATTTTGTAAATTTCGAAATTTTTTAAAGGAAAATTTTGGAATTATTTTAAAAAAACGAAATGCTAAGGCCCCCTAAAAACAAAACGAGTTTAGAACCAAATTTTCCCATGGTTACCCAAGCCTAATAAACAGTTTAAGACATGGAGAGATCTGAATTGAGTCAAACAGGCCTCATCTAATAAGTCTTGCTTTTAATTGGAGCCAAAATGACAGTGATATCAGCACTACTGAGACTCAGGGAACAATTCTTAGAGAAACATAATGAAAACCAGTTGGCATGAATTTCTGTAGATGCCGAGAAAGCCTTTGATAATGTTAACTGGGTTTTGGATACATTTTTATAAAATGCATCTCTTTCAAGTACCTTGAATTTGGTCTAGAACAGTGGATCCCAACCCATGGTCCGTGGACCACCAATGGGCTAAAATATAGGCAGAACGATGCAGCTGAAAGAATGGGAAATAATATGGCCAAAACGATTAAAATATACTTAGAATCATAGAATCAAAGAGTTGGAAGAGACCTCCTGGGCCATCATCCAGTCCAACCCCATTCTGCCAAGAAACAGGAATATTGCATTCAAATCACCCCTGACAGATGGCCATCCAGCCTCTGTTTAAAAGCTTCCAAAGAAGGAGCCTCCAGCACACTCCAGGGCAGAGAGTTCCACTGCTGAACAGCTCTCACAGTCAGGAAGTTCTTCCTCATGTTCAGAGGAGGTTCAGATGGAATCTCCTCTCTTGTAGTTTGAAGCCATTGTTCTACGTCCTATTCTCCAGGGAAGCAGAAAACAAGCTTGCTCCCTCCTCCTCCATGTGGCTTCCTTTCACATATTTATATATGGCTATCATATCCCCTCTCAGCCTTCTCTTCTTCAGGCTAAACATGCCCAGCTCCTTAAGCCGCTCCTCATAGGGCTTGTTCTCCAGACCTTTTATCATTTTAGTCGCTCTCCTCTGGACACATTCCAACTTACGCATCTGATCTTAGGGAAAATTGGCTAAAGATGTTACATCGTTGGTACAGGAGTCCACAAAAATTGGCTAGAATGTATAAGAATTTGGATAATAATTGTTGGAAATGTAAATCTCAAGAAGGTTCTTTTTATCACATTGAATTTGGCCTAGAACAGTGGATCCCAACCCATGGTATGTGGACCACAAGTGGTCCGCAAGAGCTAAAATATGGTCCGCGCCCTCACCATTACTACACCGTTGCAACTAGAGCGACTGGTCTCGTGAAACCCTCTTGTAGTGGTAAGGCTTATTACATGGTTCTCTGTGAACAAGGAGATGGTCACTACTGGATGGCAAATGTTCTGTATCAACCCTACCCACAGACTTCAGCTTGCAGCATAGAAATGATCAGTAGGGCTGGGTAACCACGGAAAAATTTGTTTCTAAACTCGATTCGTTTCCAGGGAGCGCTAGCGTTTCCAAATTCTAAATACTTCCGAAATTTTGAGATTGCAAAGTTTCGTTATTTACGAAATTTCGTTAATTTCGAATCGATTCGTTAATGGCGGACGCGATTGCGCAATATGCTAAAAAACCCTCCAAATGGGACAGGGGGAACGTCTGAAGCTTCCCTCTCCCTCTGTTGTTGACTGTGGGTGTGATAATTATACTTTTTTTCACTGATAAAACAAACAGCAACTATAAAACTTGCACCAGACATGCGGAAATAGTAACGAAACGATTTTGTAACGATTTCGGAACAATTACGAAACAATTACGAAACGAATTGAAACATTCGTTTCGATTTTTAGTTGCTCCTGAATGGTTCAATATCGCTTCGTTATCAAAAAAAATAACGAATTTTTTTTTTTACGAAATTACGAAACCGCCCAGCCCTACTAAATATTATTTCTAATGGGCATGTTGGTGTGATAATTTATTTTTTATCACTGATAAAACAAACAACAACCCTAAAACTTGCACCAGACATACGGAAATAATTACGAAACAATTTCGAAACAATTTCGAAATAAATTGAAAAAATTGTTTCGATTTTTAATTACTCCTGCATGGCTCAATATCGGATCGTAAGCTAATTTAAATACGAATTAATAACGAATTACGAAATTAATGAACGAAACCGCCCAGCCCTAATGATCAGATATTCTTCCCCATCTTCCCTCCACCTTTCTGTGTGTTTCGTAGCCTGTGAAATCCCAGAAGTCCTGCAGTGGAATCCCTAGAGCCCCCCATGAAATGGAGCAGGGCAGCCATTGACCTCAAGTAGAGAGGAGGAGGTGGGCTTCCTTGTTCCACTGACCTTGCGGAGCGCCTGGTCCAAGGGCTTGCCCTTCAGCTGCAGGGCGTTCCCAATGAGGGGCAGCGGGGTGGGGCCGGGGGGCATCTTGCCCTTCCCCTGGGCCCCCCTCTTCCAGACGGCGGAAAGGAGAAGGCAGGAGATGCAGATGACCAGGAGGACGGTGGACATCCCCAAGGGCTCCATCCCAGTGGCAAAAATCAAGGCGCAAGAGTGGACGGAGGAGGTGAAGAGTCAATTCACTCCACTGCAAAGCACAAAGGAAGTTAACATTAACCGAAGGGCATGTTTCTGTTCTTTTTTTTTTGTAAATAATGTTCTTATCATCTGGCCATGCACACTCCTGTACTTTGCTCCTTGTTCTCCCTCACTCTCTCTTTTATGAGTGTTATTGACTCTTCGGGCAACGACACAGCCCTTCTGGCGCTCCACTTAGGAAGGAAAAATGAAAGGCAAAAGGAAGGAATGGGGAACACTACAGGAAAGAGATTCAAATTGATCTTGATAGATCAGAGAGATGATGGGCCAAAACTAACAAAATGAAGTTCAACAGGGACAAATGCAAGATACTCCACTTTGGCAGGAAAAACAAAATGCAAATATATAGATATATAGCGGACAATGCCTGGCTCGAGAGCAGGACGTGTGAAAAAGATCTTGGACTCCTCGTGGACATGTGCCAGGAATGTCATGCAGCAGCTAAAAATGCCAATGGGACTTTGGCCTGTATAGTGTCTAGATCCAGGGAAGTCATGCTCCCCATTCTCTATTTTGTTTTGGTTAGCCCACACCTGGAATATTGTGTCCAATTCTGGGCACCACAATTCAAGAGAGATATTGACTCTAAGCTGGAATGTGTCAGGAGGAGGGTGACTCAATGGATCAAGGGTCTGGAGAACAAGCCCTATGAGGAGCGGCTTAAAGAGCTGGGCATCTTTAGCCTGAAGAAGAGAAGGCTGAGAGGAGACATGATAGCCATGTATAAATATGTGAGAGGAAGTCCTAGGGAGGAAAGAGCAGGCTTCCTTTCTGCTTTCCTGGAGACTAGGACACAACGGAACAATGGCTTCAAACTACAAGAGAGGAGATTCCATCTGAACATGAGGAAGAACTTCCTGACGGTGAGAGCCGTTCAGCAGTGGAACTCTCTGCCCCGGAGTGTGGTGGAGGCTCCTTCTTTGGAGGCTTTTAAACAGAGGCTGGATGGCCATCTGTCAGGGGTGATTTGAATGCAATATTCCTGCTTCTTGACAGAATGAGGTTGGACTGGATGGCCCAGGAGGTCTCTTCCAACTCTTTGATTCTAGGATTCTATGATTCCACCTAAACATGAGGAAGAACTTCCTGACTGTGAGAGCTGTTCAGCAGTGGAACTGTCTACCCCGGAGTGTGGTGGAGGCTCCTTCTTTGGGGGCTTTTAAACATAGGCTGGATGGCCATCTGTCAAGGGTGATTTGAATGCAGTATTCCTGCTTCTTGGCAGAATGGGGTTGGACTGGATGGCCCACGAGGCCTCTTCCAACTCTAGGATTCTAGGGTTCTGAAGGGAAGGGACGGAGCAGGAAGGTGAACCTCTCACAGAAAAAGCAGCCAAGATCCCTCCCATGTCTCGAAGACACACAGATTTAGGAGCACTGTGAACAAAGAGAAAGGCAAACATGAACATGGGTAAACATTCTCTACCTGCCAAGTGTGCCCGGACATGCAGGAATGCACATGATGGATGGGGCGGAGGGGTTAGAAGTTGTGCCAAGGCCACATCTGGCCTGCCAAACCCAATCGTGCACCCTATGAGTCTTTCAGTGGAGAGCCAGTGACAGAGAAAGGCCCCATTAGACATCTATGATTAGGTTACGAACAAGGAGAGTTAAACTGGCTGGTAGGCTTCGCACTGCTTTAGTGACAGGAAGTCATGGTGAAGGGTGCACGGGTGTGAAGAATCAGAGAATCATAGAATCCGAGAGTTGGAAGAGACCTCCTGGGCCATCCAGACCAACCTCATTCTGCCAAGATGTAATAAGAAATTCAATGTGCAGATTTGAGAAATGTGAATGGGCCAAAACTAACAAAATGAAGTTCAACAGTGACAAATGCAAGATACTCCACTTTGGCAGAAAAAATGCAATGCAAAGATACAGAATGGGGGACGCCTGGCTCGAGAGCAGTACGTGTGAAAAAGATCTTGGAGTCCTCGTGGACAACAAGTTAAACATGAGCCAACAATGTGATGTGGCGGCAAGCTGGAATGTGTCCAGAGGAGGGCGACTAAAATGATCAAGGGTCTGGAGAACAAGCCCTATGAGGAGCGGCTTAGGGAACTGGGCATGTTTAGCCTGAAGAAGAGAAGGCTGAGAGGAGGTATGATGAGGGCCATGTATAAATATGTGAGAGGAAGCCACAGGGAGAAGGAGGAGGGAGCAAGCTTCCTTTCTGCTTCCCTGGAGACTAGGACGCAATGGAGCCATGGCTTCAAACTACAAGAGAGGAGATTCCATCTGAACATGAGGAAGAACTTCATGACTGTGAGAGCCGTTCAGCATTGGAACTCTCTGCCCCGGAGGGAGTGTGGTGGAGGCTCCTTCTTTGGAAGCTTTTAAACAGAGGCTGGATGGCCATCTGTCAGGGGTGATTTGAATGCAATGTTCCTGCTTCTTGGCAAAATGGGGTTGGACTGGATGGCCCACGAGGTCTCTTCCAACTCTTTGATTCTATGATTCTATGATTCTATGAATGTAATAATGATGTGCGGGAATCAATGGAAGAATGGAAGGATGTATGGATGGAGTTAATAATTTTGGAAGCACTAGTATAATATTAAGGCCTGCAATGACTAACTACCTGCTTGCTGGACTTGCTAATGAGATCTGAAGAGTAAACTCTGATAAGAACGGGACAGTGATAAAGGAAATGTTTGCAACCTTCCTTATGTTAAGAAGGAAGTCAACACAAGCCTTGTGTTTGTCAACACCAATCAAGAAATCGACAACCGGCCAGGAAACTGGGATGGATCCAGGAAGGAAGACGTCTATCATTCATTTACAACTTTGGGACGACATCAGAAGAATATTCCTATAAAAGACTCAGTCTAATAATGCTCAAAGTGTGGCAGACCTGAGGAGTCTGTTCCACCCGCCATGCTCTGCTCCATGGGAAGGAGAGAGGTGGTGTATTCGGAGAGTGTCAGATATGCTCTGGGAAAGCATGATTCTGGACACTTTGGGGCTTCTTTCTCAAGGGAAGAGGAAGAAGTGCGCTTTCGGAGTCTTGGATTTTGTGCAGGGAGTCAGGTTTCTTCTGTGTGGAAAACACAGATCTGGTCCTTGGCATTGCTCTTAGGGAAAGAAGTTTTGGCATCTCAGCGTTTTGAAGTTATGGCGTTATGGAAGTTATGGAATGATGCATTGGCAGGCTGCAGGAAAGCAGGGTCTGGCCTAAGAGGAGCTTCTCCAAGGAGGGAGAAAAGGGTATGGTAATATTCTGGATGCATGTGGATGAATCCATGTACATGTGGCGTGAATGCTGAGTGAAAATGTAATTCCCCTTTGTTTGTTTGTTAACCAATGTAATTGTGAACCCAATGTAGTTGCATAGAATCTGTCTGTCTGTCTGTCCAATGTCAATTCTTTGACTAAATGTTTTCTGTAATCTGATGTATCTTCTCACACTGGAAATTGCAATAAAAAGAACCTATGGTTTAAAATCATTGAAAAGTCATTCATGACAAAGAAGCAGGAATATTGCATTCAAAGCACCCCTGACAGATGGCCACCCAGCCTCTCTTTCCAAGCTTTCAATGAAGGCGCCTGCACCACACTCCGGGGCAGAGAGTTCCACTGCTGAACGGCTCTCACAGTCAGGAAGTTCTTCCTCATGTTCAGATGGAATCTCCTCTCTTGTAGTTTGAAGCCATTGTTCCCTTGCATCCTAGTCTCCAGGGAAGCAGAAAACAAGCTTGTTCCTTCCTCCTCCCTGTGGCTTCCTCTCACATATGTATACATGGCTATCATATCTCCTCTCAGCCTTCTCTTCTTCAAGCTAAACATGCCCAGCTCCTTAAGCCGCTCCTCATAGGGCTTGTTCTCCAGACCCCTGATC
Organism: Anolis sagrei; assembly: GCF_037176765.1. Classification (NCBI taxonomy): domain Eukaryota; kingdom Metazoa; phylum Chordata; class Lepidosauria; order Squamata; family Anolidae; genus Anolis; species Anolis sagrei. Next base: position 343,830,599 of record NC_090021.1, read on the forward strand.
TGCTCCCTTCTCCCTGTGGCTTCCTCTCACATATGTATACATGGCTATCATATCTCCTCTCAGCCTTCTCTTCTTCAAGCTAAACATGCCCAGCTCCTTAAGCCGCTCCTCATAGGGCTTGTTCTCCAGACCCTTGATTATTTGAGTTGCCCTCCTCTGGACATTTCCCAGCTTCTCAACATCTCTCTGCTTTTATTTTGTGTGGACTTTGTTTTTGTGTTTGTGTATGGTTTGCAATATGTTGTGTTTTGTTGTTTGGGGTTTATGGTGAACTCCTGTATTAATAAAAAGTTTATACATCAAAAAACACCCTGCACTCCCCAAAAAAGAACAAGACCTCCCCCCCCCCCCCCCCCCAAGAGCTGTCAAGGCTTACCACAACCACAGAAAAGCAGCAGCTTTCTCCCTCCTTCACATGCCCTTTCTCTTGTGGAATCTTGGATGTCTTTGCCTGTCTCCTCCCTGCTTTTCTCCAAGTGCGTATTCTCCCTGCAATGCCTTTCCCTGCCCTTGGCCCTCCTTCTCTTGCTTTCCCTCTTCCTCCTTCCTTTTACGGCCTTCCTCATTCCTGCCTCTGCCTCCCTCCCCTTGGCAGCAGTGGCCACTGGCCAAGCCCTTGGCTCAGCCTGGGATGCAAATTGTGGAGAGCCAGGCTGCTAAAGAGCGAAAGAAGGAGTCAGATAGAAAGCAGGCAGGCAGAAAGGAAGGAAGGAAGGAAGGGAAGGGAAGGGAGAAAGGAAAGGAAAGGAAAGGAAGGAAGAAAAAAGAAAGAAAGGAAAGCAAAGGAAAAGAGGAAAAAGAAAGGAAGGGGGAGGAAGAGAGGAAGGGAAGGAAAGAAGGAAGGAAAGGAAAGGAAAGGAATGGAAAGAAGGAAAGGAAGAAAAAAAGAAAGGAAGGGTAGGGAAGGGAAGGGAAGGAAGGGAGGAAGAAAAAAGAAAGAAAGGAAAGGAAAAAAAGAAAAAGAAAGGAAGGCGAAGGAAGGAAAGAAGGAAGGAAGGAAGGAAGGAAGGAAGGGAAGGAAGGGAAGAAAAAAGGAAGGAAAGGAAAAAAGAAGGAAGGAAAGGAAAGGAAAGGAAGAAAAAAGAAAGGAAGGGAAGAAAGGGAAGGGGAGGGGAGGGAAGGGGAGGGAGGGAAGGAAGGAAGGAAGGGAAAACTAACAAAATGAAGTTCAACAGTGACAAATGCAAGGGACTCCACTTTGGCAGTAAAAATGAAATGCAAAGATATAGAATGGGGGATGCCTGGCTTGAGAGCAGTACGTGTGAAAAAGATCTTGGGAGTCCTCGTGGGGAGGAAGTTAAAAATGAGCCAGGAATGTGATGTGGTGGCAAAAAAAGCCAATGGGATTTTGGCCTGCATCAAGAGGAGCCTAGTGTCTAGATCTAGGGAAGTCCTGCTCCCCATGCTCTATTCCGCTTTGGTCAGACCACACCTGGAATCACATTGTGTCCAATTCTGGGCACCACAATTCAAGAGAGATATTGACTCTAAGCTGGAATGTGTCCAGAGGAGAGCGACTAAAATGATCAAAAGTCTGGAGAACAAGCCCTATGAGGAGTGGCTTAAGGAGCTGGGCATGTTTAGCCTGAAGAAGAGAAGGCTGAGAGGCGACATGAAGAGGACCAGGTATAAATATGTGAGAGGAAGCCACAGGGAGGAGGAGGGAGCAAGCGTCCTTTCTGCTTCCTTGGTGAAGCATTCAGAAACTTGGCAGGCTTGCAGTAGAAGATGTGGCCTACAAGTGAGGCGAGTTTCACACTGATTGATGCAACCCAGAGTAAGTTTCACCTTGCTTCCAAACACCACCACACAAGAGCTGTAGTTTTATAGTTTATTGAGGGAAAAAATCCAAGTCAAAATAAATAATAAGCATTGCAAAGTTCCAAAGATTTAGGTTAAATGCAGAATATAGTTCCAAAGATCTTGAAGTAAAACAAGAGGCAGAATCCTATAAGCAAAGTTCAAAACAGAGTCCAAGGTACAAGCAATGAGACAATTGCCCCAAGAATCTCAATGCAAGAAATCCCAAGTGTGCTGCTTTCCAGCTAAGGTATTCCATGAAGCTTTCAGGCTAATAAGCTACGTTGAACTGACACTTTCTCTTTGTTTGCAAGAAGCCTAAATACCTTACTAACATGAAAACATTATGCTCTCACCAATATGAAAGCATTGCGATGACCTTGACCCGAGCTGGCTTCTCGTCTGACGGCCAGGCGAGAACTCCGCCTGACCCGCAAATCAACACTAGCCTGCCGGGTCAGGTCACTATCAAGGCTTTCTGCACTTTCAGTATCAGCGTGGGAAGGAGGGAAAAGCCTCCCCACCTGTTCGCTATCTTCTTCATTAAAATTATTTTCTTCTGAGAACCGCTGTGTTGATTCTTCACTTTCTGTGGGAGTGTTGGGGTTCAGCCTGATCCTGATCTGTGTGAACCGGATTCTCTGATAGTTTTTCCAACTGAGCAAGCTCTCCCTGACCCTGACAGTGTGGAATCTGTTGTTGATGCAGAGGTCAGCGGGGATGAAAAGGAAACTCAACAGCTGGAGGAAAATGTTTTGGAAGTTAGCCGTGATATCACTAGCCGTGATATCTCTCCACCTGGGTTTTTTAATGAGGACCGAAGAGAACAGATAGTTAGAGACAGAAATGTTTCCCAATTTCTACAAAGGTCACATCGTTTACAGGAGAGACAGGTCCAGACGTCAAAGTCAAGGGACGTTTCAAAGAATAGCTTCTTTGGTTTAAGAGGCCTCCTGCCGGGTGCCTCTTTAGATCAAGCAACGTTTGGGACTGTGGTTGTGCCTTGGCAGAATTCCTGTGTTTCATGGCCGGTAATCCCAGAGGCTTAGTTATCAAGTTCATGGTTAGTAAAAGGCTAACAGATTCCTGGTTCTTGTATTGTGGCTTTTGAAATTTTGCTCAAGTTCAGAGATTCTACTGACTGCTGTGTTTTTCTGTGGCTTTTTGACTTTGCATTTACCTTTCTTTTGTAACCAATTTTTCATCAATAAACAAGGATTGCTTTTCCTACAGTCCAGTGTGGTGCATTTAATCTTATGGTCTCGTTTCTTGAACTGGGATGCAACAGGGAGCCTCAGAAAAAGACCTAGAAGCAGGCCCAGAGATCTGAGGCACAGAAAAAGAGCCAGGAATCTGAATCCCATCATCCTCATCGTCAGGGAACATCTCAGCCACAACACCGATAATGTTGTACCTCAGCTAGAGTTCACCTTGCTCAAGCACTCACCAGGAACCAAGCGTAGTAATAAACAGTTTATTGTTAAAGCACACACAGTAAAAAAGTTAAAAAAATCCAAATATGTAAAGCTAGGAAGAGTCCCAAAGGCCAGAGACAATCTCCAATGCAAAAGTCTAAGCATGAACATTAATCCAAGGTGCATGGAACAAACATGAGCTTGACTAATCCAAGAGTCAAGGAATAAAACATGAGCTGGAGTTCATGATAAAATCCCCAAGACTGGTAGCAAAACTTGACTAGAAAATTTGGCTTGAAGCTCAGATAGAACCGGAAACAAGGTGGGAGCTTCTTGGTCTATTTGCTACATTGCTTGATCTGAGACCTGAGAGCTATTCTTTCCCTTATTAAGGACGGCAATGCATGAAAGCATTCCGTTGTCTTTGAGGAGTCCTACTTGGCCTCTGCCTCCTTTTCCCATAGCTCAGCTTGCACCTGGAATTCTTCCCCAGCAGGAGCAGCCTTGAATCTCTGTCTAACCCCCTTCCTCCCTTCTCTGCCTGTCAGCTTCTAAAACAGGTTCGTTTTCACACAGAGAATCAATCAAATCCCTCTCCGTTCTCCCAACCAAGGAATCACCATCCTGTTCCAACATACGATCTGTCTGAACACCTCCAGAAGCATCAGACCCTGCAGGACCTTCACCCCCAACCCCTCGTCATCATCCTCGGCTGGCTGAACTACAACAGATAGATCTAAAAGTAACACAGAAATGATCCTCTGAAGTTTTCGCATTGGTGCCAGTGGACTGAATCTTTCTGATGTGAAAACATCAACCCCACCCAATTTTGGGAAATTCCCTAAAAACAGAACTGGGGGGGGGGGGGGAGGGAGCCAAAAACTGGGCACGGAAAATGGCATGGGTTTTGCTGAATTGCACAACCCTAGCATCATAGCATGAGATCCTTGACTGCTCTTTCCTCGCCAAGAACTTCAAGGTTTTACAAACTGGGTCTGTCTTCACCATGATCTCCAAACCCCCTTGCAGGACTCTCATGGGTCATCCCAATCCCACCAAGATCGATTCAATATTCTCATGAATATACATGAGTGATGATGACAATAACATTTTCTGGGCATCTCCACAGAGCTATAAGGACTTTAGAAAAAACCCTTCCAGATGTGGGAGTTGGGCTGGATGGCCCACGAGGTCTCTTCCAACTCTATGATTCTATGTGTCGAAGACATGAATAAAACACCATTACTACTTTAGCCTGAGAGGACTCCTCCAGAAATCTCTAAGCCCTCCAGTGGGATTTTCCTCATAAGAGTTCTGCTGGAGAATCTGGAGCAGTGGTTCTCAATCTGTGTGTCCTCAGATGTTTTGGCCTTCAACTCGGGGGGGGGGGGGCTTTGGGAGAACTGTGTATTGATGTTTGTGGTAGCTAGTAATGGAGATGTGTAGTTTAACTGTTATGGTATATTAATTGTTGCTGTTTTTTTATTGTCTCGTTGTTTGCTGTCTGGAAACCGCTGTGAGTCGCCCTCGGGCTTGAGATACAGCGGTATACAAGAATAGTAAATAAATAAATAAATAAATTCAACTCCCAAAAATCGTAACAGCTGGTAAACTGGCTGAGATTTCTGGGAGTCATAGGCCAAAACACCTGGGGACTCACAGGTTGACAATCACTGATCTAGAGATTCCAAGAGAGATCCTCCAGCTCAATTCTCTACTCCAAACCTTCCTAGCTTCTTAGAGCTTCCTAAAAAGATCACACCAACTGAATCTGCAGAAGTTAAGCCTGGAATAGTTGCATTTAGGGGCTCCTTTAAGTTTCCCTGCTTCTTGCCAGAATGGGGTTGGACTGGGTGGCCCACAAGATCTCTTCTAACTCAATGATGCTATTATTCTATTATTGGGTTTTGATGAGTAAAGGGTTTAAGGACTCAAAAAAGGCCCAGAAAAGCAAGCATCAAGAGGCCAAACCAGTCCAGGTGAGAAGACTTGAAAGACACAGCCTTCCCATTCTGGAATATCCGCATGCAAAATGAGTTGAAAACAATATAGAATGGGGGTCAAAGAACATTTAATAACAAGCAAGTTTAACCCTCCCACGGGTGCAGATTTGGAGGAGACCCATTAGAGCTTGTCTGGTCCCCCTGGACTTTGCCAGGGCTTCCGTTCTCCATACGTGTGTTTTTCAGCGAGGTATAACACAGAACTTATACGGCCGAGGGAAATTGTTCATTCCCCCTTCCAAAGGGGAGATGTCGATGTCCTTGGGGTCCGTGAGAGGCTTCAGCTTGAAGTTCTGGAGGATGGAGGTGAAGAACAGGAAGAGCTCCATGCGGGCCAAGCCTTCTCCTGCGCAGACCCGTTTGCCTGCAAAGAGAACCAGGAAGGAAGGAAGGAAGGAAGGAAGGAAGGAGAGAAAGAGGGAAGGGGGTCACCAAGGGAGCTGTAGGAGACACTCAGCAGAATCCAGTCTGAAGAGCAAGGGAAGCAGAAGCCTCACTCTGTTCTGCTTTGGTCAGGCCTCCTCATCTGGAAACCTCTCTCCAGTTCAGGAACTCTGACAAGAAGGTACGTGACTAAAGAAGAGTGACCAAGATGCCCAGAGGTCTTGAAACCAAGCCAAAGAAGGAGGCCCCACCACACTGTGAGGGTCTTGAAACTAAGTCAAATAAGGCACTAAGTTCCACTGCTGAACAGCTCTTATAGTCAGGATGCTTTGAATGCGATTGTTCTGCTTCTTGGCAGAATGGGGTTGGACTGGATGATGGCCCAGGAGGTCTCTTCCAACTCTAGGATTCTAGGATTGTATGATTTCCCTTTTATGGTTCCAGCCAAATGGGTTTATATATATACTTTGGTTTTATGTCTCCCGTTGACCATTATGACATGACTTCAAAGGGGTCATGAGACGTGGACATGATGGACACCTCAACACTATTAGGATGGGGACGAGGGACCTGTGAGATCCTTTTCATCATCTAGTGGAAACAAAAAATCCAGCAAGTGGTTTTTTTGGGGGGAGGGGGCATTAATTATTAGGCTTGGTTGATCAAGAAAAAAAATGGTTCTAAACTCGTTTCGTATATAGGGGCCCTGGCGTTTCGATTTTAAAATTATTTCTCAATTTTTTTTGAAAAAAAGATCAGAAATAGCAAAAATCTGAATAGATTCGGTTACTTCGTTCATGGAAAGTGCCCCTCCCCCCTGTTAGTTTAAAACCTCGCAGGTTCCCTTCCCTGGGTAGGTGATTACGAAGGGCGATGGATGACAGGGGAATGAGGTGGGCGTGGCTATGCCTAGCTCTTCTTGACGGCCACTGGGGGTGTGGCCTTCAGGAAGACCTGGGCATAGCCACGCCCACCTCACCCTTCCACATCGCCGCTTGTCACCAGGGAGGCCAGGGAAACTGCGAGATTGCACCAGTTTGCACCAGACATCCGAAAATAATTCCGAAAAATTGGTAAATTGTTTCAATTCATAATTACTCCTCACACTATTCCAGCATGGCTCGAAATTGTTTCAAAAATCATTTTAATATGAATTCATTACAATTTTAGAAGCTTCCGAACTAGATCAACCAAGCCTATTAATTATGTTTTGATTAAAATCCTTTGGTTGCCCCTCTGACCATCATGGGTGCACAACATAGTGGCCAATAGCTCAAGGCTAGTGTTGAATAGAGCCAATTAGGGACTCTCTTTGGTCTGCATGGAAAAAGGGGGTCTGGTTGTCCCGTGTGGTTTCTTCCAATGGTATGTTTCTATGGCTCAATATCTCACAGCCATGGGAGGGTTCATTCCCCACTAATGGGCAACTCAGAAGCCATAAAGGAGCTGCTGCCCAATGGGAGAAGGAGAGGCTTACCCGCCGAGAAGGGCATGAAGTAGTTGCTCTTCCTGAAGGTCCTGTCCTTGTTCAGGAAATGTCCTGGGTCAAACTCGGTGGGGTTGGGAAATTCCTTGCCATCGTACAGCACTGAGGTCAGAACAGGCATGATGGTGGTGCCCTGCAAAGAGGACAGGAGTTGGTGTAACGAAACTTTGAATTTTTTTCTGTTCCTGGCCTAAAACTGTTATTTCCTGTTTAACTGTGTGGTCATTATATTCTGGCATATAAGATGACTGGGCGCATAAGATGCCCCTCAACTTTTCCAGTTAACGTATAGAGTTTGGGATATACTTGCCATGTAAGACTACCCCTCTTCCAACACACACCACATAAACATTTCAACAGCATCAGATTTGATTTCCATATGGTCATTTTCCTATTACCGTCCCTCCTTCTCTGCCTCTCAGATCTCACATGCGCACCTGCACTGATTCTCTGCAGTCTTCAGGAGCGAGATCTGACAGGCAGAGGAGGAGGGACGGTAATAGGATACAAGGGCAGGCCAGACAGGTAAAAGAGGTGTGTGTTTCTGGGCCCAAAACCACTCTATCTCTTTTTTCCATACCCCGGGCACCCTGGATGCCTGCAGCTTGCTCCACTCTTCACTTACACCTTCCCAGTAAGGTGCCCCTTCACCTCACCATCGGGACCACATTAAGTCCACGAATCCTGATGAATGGATTTTTTTCTACTGTACTTCTACAGATTCACCCTTAATGCTTTCATACAGTTGCTGCATATGGCAGGGACATGGCCACTGCCATTTTTGAGCTCCCCCCACAATATGCAGCAACCACAGATTCTCAGACTGGAAGTTTCAGCACCCACTCTATAAGATGACTCCCAGCGTATAAGACTACTCCCGCATATAAGACGGCTCCCATGCATAAGGCTACTCCAACGTATAAGATGACCCCTGACTCTTGAGAAGATTTTCTTGGGTTAAAAAGTAGTCTTATACACCAGAATATACGGTAGTTGTTCTACTCCAAAAACTTTGTTTTTGTGGCTGCCACAAACTTGGTTGAATTGGTTGAGACTCAATGAGCAAAATGTATTGCAGGATGGACCACAAAAACAGTAGAACCAATTAGGAAATGACAATTATAACCCAAGGACAAAAATTTTGCTGTATTGGAAATTTCAATACTTTGGGGTGTTGGGATGCAGGTAGGGTTGGGGATGTGGATTTTTCAGGTCAGACAGTGGCCAAATTGTCAAGATAGAAATAGGAAATAGGATTGATAGTCCTACTGGATGCCAAGTAGAGCAATGCCCTTTGAGGGAATGTTATGGTTCTGCTGTGGAAGTGTCTTCTTCTGGGAGAAGCAGAGAACTCACTTTTGGGATGACGTATCCTCGGAATGGCGTGTCTTTGACCACGGCATGTGGGAGGGACACTGGAGAAAGAGAGATGAACCTCTGGATCTCATGGATGACGGCATCTGTATAAGGCATCTGTCCACGGTCAGCCATGCTGGGCATTCGGGAGCGGCCAACCACCCGGTCAATCTCTTCCTGCACTTTCTCTGCCAGGAGATGCATGAGGCTCAATGTCAAGAAAGAAGCATCCAGAAAACATCAGAGAAATCATGCAAACTCTGGCTCATAACAAGAGAGCAAGAAATGCCCAGGAAGCTTCCAAAAAAGGAGCCTCCACCACATTCTGGAACTCTCTGCCCTGGAGTTTGGTGGAGGCTCCTTCTTTGGAGGCTTTTCAACAAAGCCTGGATGGCCATCTGTCGGGGGTGCTTTGAATATGATTTTCCTGCTACTTGGCAGAATGGGGTTGGACTGGATGATGACCCACCAGGTCTCTTCCAAATATAGGATTCTAGTGTGGTGGAGGCTCCTTCTTTGGAGGCTTTTAAACAGAGCCTAGATGGCCATCTGTCGGGGGTGCTTCTTGGCTGAGTGTGATTGAACTGGGTGGCCCACCAGGTCTCTTCCAAGTCTAGAGAGTGGCTGCACTATCTAGAGTTCCTAAGTTTGCATCCCAGATCAGTGTGAATTTTCCTTCTCTACATAATAAGCCATGAGCTTCCATGTTTTGTGTGAATGGCCATCAAAGGAGACATGCCACCTAAAAGTAGAATCACACCATCCCCAAATGTGGGTGTCTACATCTTTCTGTCTATCAAAACTACCTGAGCTGATCTCTGAGGCTGCAACATTTGAGTCCTCAAGTGTGATTGATTGTCTTGGATCTTTCCCAAAGGTATGTTTCTTGTTGGCCATTTTGGTGGATGAGTTCTGGATTTCTTCATGTTTGGTCTTCTTTTGGACTAAACTTCCTCATGTAGCTTGGTTTAACTAGGAAATCCAAGTGATAGTTGAGGGTGATTATTCCCTCAAGACACTACCAATCTCAGAATGCCATAGTGTGGCAGCAAGCGGAAGAATGATTAAAAAAATTGGATTTAAAATGAATATAGGAAAAGAATACCTTGAAATACTGGCGAAAGAGAGTTTTGCGGCAGGGAGAAGCGAAGTGTTCAAAAGACGAAAGTAAGGGTGTAGGCTTCAGAGATCAAGGAAGTTAAATATTAACTGGAACATGACATTTGGGAAACAATAGTAAGTGAGATGTTTGTCATCAAAGGGAAGGCGCTTGGCAGCCAGACAAGGACGCTTGCGTAAGTAATTGATCTAAGACTGGAAAAGGTCAGTAAGCGGCATCTGGTGGTTCAGTGAGGCAAATAGCAGGCAACTTCAGATATATTCTAAAAGGATTACGAATATGGGAATAATTAAGATTTGAAACAATTAGAAGTACGTCATTGTGATGTATGGAAAAAGGTAATGCGTAAGGCCTCTGTTAATGATTATATCTGTGTAAATGTCAAGACAGTTCTACGCTTGTCTAGACCAGTGGATTTCTGCTATAAATATTGTAACCTGACTGACTTTCAAGTACGCTTCAGATCTTGTTCTGAGCGTCCTATCAACTTGATAGTAAATTTGCCTGGAATCAATTTGCAGTCTCCGTCTCCTTCCTGTTTGATTGTGCTCTAAAATGATCTCGGGTAAAGTATGTGCCGCAACAATAGAACTCAATTCTTTCATAGATATTGGTTCTGTCACTGTTGAGGGGTAGGCTTGTTTGATCAAGGAAAAAATGGTTCTAAACTCATTTTGGTTATAGGGGGCGATGGTGGTTCGATTCTGAAATGATTTCCAAATTTTTTCTCCAAAAAGCTTTGGATATATCCGAAATTTCCGAAATTTCCGAATTGCTTCGTCAATGGCGTTAATGAGATTTTTGCTTTTTTCTTTTTTCTCAACCCTGTCTTGTGTCTTCCCTTCCCAACCCTTCTGCACCTTGCCATCCAAGCAGCCTGAACCTGCAGCAGACCCTCTCCTCTCCTAAACTCTCCCATTCCCATCCCATCTCACACTGAAGCCACGAGGCACGCACGACCCCTTTTAAAGGGCAATGGCTGCCCTGAAGAAACTCTGCCCCTCCACACATGGTTTCTCCTCATTGGCTGGAGGCAAGCATCCCAGCATGCAAACACCTGTTGCCTCATTTCTGAATCACTTCCTGAAGTCGTAATAAAGATGGTGACAGTGGCTTCAAAATGGTAAAGAGACTGCCAAATCGTGTCGAAATCGCTTCAAAAAGGTATTAATTACGACTTTATTCTGATTTCTGATTTTTCTGGCTGACCTTAACAGGGGATGTCAAACTGAGCTAGCTCTGTAGTGTAGATATGCAATGTCACCAAAGCCACCTGCCTCCCCGAAAAAAGCCTTGACTTCCCCCAAACAGCTGAATTGTCTCAGTTGGTCGCAAAGCAGCAGTCACCCAAAAACACCTTCTTCCTAATGCCTTTCTGGAAAGAGCCTGGACTCCCCCCCCCCCCCCCCAGCAGCTGAATTAGTTGGTTCAAAAATTCCCTTAGTTGGTCACAAAACAGTCACCTATAAACACCTTCTTCTTAATGTCTTATGCAACTTCAAAATCTGCTGAACAATCCAGAGATCGGAAACCAAGAATTAGAAGGGCAGCCACTACCTGGACCTCTTTTCACTCCAAATGTCTTGGACCAGAATTATGGAATCATAGACTCATAGGGTTGGAAGAGACCACGTGGGCCATTGAGTCCAATCCCCTACCATGCAGGAAAAGGATAATCAAAGTATCCCTGACAGATGGCCATCCAGCCTCTGTTTAAAAGTTTCCAAGGAAGTAGAAACCAAGAGTTGGAAACCTGGTGAAACAGCTGGCCTGGATCATCTCCATCTCTTTTGCCTTCAACCAGAACTAGAAATCCAACAACTTCCAGGACCTATTTTCAGCCTAATGGCGACTCCAGGTTCAGATCACAGTTAATCTGCAGAAGCTAAGATTGTGGTGGAACCTATTGTCCTGAAGTCTCCACATCTTTCTTACCTTCTATCTCTGGGTACTTCTGGAGGATCAAGAGCCCATATCGGATTGTCATGCTGCTCGTTTCAGTTCCTGCACCAAACAATTCCAGGCTGCAGATGACCATGTTCTCCATGGTGAGCTCAAAGGGCTCATTGTGCTTCTCCTGGTGATACACACAACACAATCAGTTGACTCAGCCCAACTGTGCTTAGTGGAGTCTAGGAAATACCAATGGAAGCCTTTCTGTGGATGAGTCATTAGAATAAAAGGAGCTCTCTCTTCCTTCCAGGTCCAGTGCCCTGGTCTCCGAGAGAGAACAGGAGAGGCAGACATAACTCCACAAGGTCTGGTCTTTTATTGGCTTTGACCCCATGGCCTTGTGTGACGATGTGTAACTTTTATTCTTATGGTTATGTGTTGTTTAAACAGTAGTTAATAAATGGTAAGTATGTAGGATTATATTTTGTTAGAGATAGTGGCTGGTTTGGCTTGAGCAGAGTTGCCATAGCAACGGGAGCGGAGCCAACTGTCACTTCACGGGGCAGTTGTTTGAAAGTGGCAGTCTGTAAGCCGGTGAGCTACAGGGAAGACTGATTTCTCTAGTGGGAGAATCAGGGAAGAGTCTGTGACTATTAGAGTTGCAGAAAGGACTGATTTCTCTAGTGGGAGAAACAGGGAGTTAGTCTGTGACCAAAGAGTTACAGGAGAAGGCAGTTGATCCTGTGGTGTGTGGAAAACCATCAGGAATACTATAGTTAGAGAACTATAGGGAAAACTGGTTTTTTAATATTAAGAATCAGGGTTTGGCTGGGAGCCAATTCTGTTAAATAAGCCTTTTAGCTTATTTGTTTTATTAGGACAGTTGTCCAGGAAAGATACATCTGCTTATAGAAACGTCTTAAAGTCTGTACCTAAAGTCACTCATGAAACCTTACTAATGTAACCAGTCAAGATTTGTGCCTCTCGTGAAGAAAGAATTGAACAAGTTATATTCCTGTTAAATAAATTTGTTACTATTCTCCTCAAGCCTTGCCTGATACAGTTTCTCCTAAGTCAAACAGCCTACAAAAGAAGAAAGGTCAAATCAAGAACCAAATTAGAGCTACGCTATCAAATGAATAAATCCTTCTGTAACTAATAGTCCCTTTATAAACCAGCTCCTAAGCTGATGTTGATCATTGCTTTCCTCACAAATTTGGTGGCAGTAATTTTACCCTCCTTTACACCTTGACACACACCCACACATGCACATTCTCAGAGCCGAGCATCCCTCAGGTCATTCCAGGAGGTGTAGATGTGGCCTTCAAGTCGCCTACAAATTTCATAAATCCAGGTTTTTGAAGCAGAAAATGCTCAGAAATGTCAGTGGGTCATTTCTCTGAAATTTAGCTTCCAGCTTTGGAGCTTCTTGGTGGCCTCCCATCCAATTACTCAACAGTCATGGCCCTGCTTGGCTTTTAGAATCAAATGGAAGATGATACTTGAAACTGACATATATCTTAATAGATGGAACAGACAAAGGGAAGGCTTTCCTAAAGGACCCTCCTCCCAAAAGAGCCCCCTCCATCCAGGGGTGGGGTGTCCCAGGGTGGAGGGTCTGCAAATAGTCTCCCTGTGGGGTTAGGCTCATTGCCTTGAAGATGTCTTTGGAAATTCTCAACCGAAATGCAGAGCAAATATGTGACACTGCAGTGCTTGGAGGATGGCTCCGACTCAAGCATCTGCTTGCGGATTCCGTAACTCTCCCTTACCTGGTCCATTCTGATAAAGAAGCAGTCAATGAAATCTCGAGGTGAGTTGGGGTCCAAAGTAGCCCTGTGTTCCTCGGCTTCCTCTAAAACAATTTCTCTGCATTTGGCGCAGTGTTGTACCATGCGTTGAAAGGGTCCTGGGATCAAGTCCATCAGAACAGGGAAGGTATTGTAGAGCTGGAAGACATAGTGCGGGACAGGGATGTGTCAAGAGAGGTTGAAAGATGTGAAAGGATGTCAGGTGGAGGAGAGGTCAAGGGGTATTCTGTGACTCTAGAGAGAGACTAAGCCACAACAGATCAAGGGATTCAAACAGCAGGGAAAGAGATCCCACCTCAACATTAGGAAGAACCTCCTGAGGGTCAACAAAGAAATGCGGGTGGGGAATGTCCTTGCTGGAGGTTTCTAGACACAGGCTTGATAGTCATCTGTCTGGAACGCTTCAACTGGGTCTTCCTGCATGGGAGAAGGGGATTGATCCTATCTATGATCCTGGGCACTTCTTCCAACTCTATGATCCTTGGCACTTCTTCCAACTCTAGGAGTCTGGGATTGGAAACCAAGAATGGCATTCCTGTCTGGGTGCAGAATCCCTTGTGGGATGAGAGCCCAGTGGCAATTCCCTGAGAATGCATTGCATCTCTATTTCCTATTTTTAATCCACAAATGCTATTTAGGTGGTTAATGCCCAGAATCACAGATCTGCCCTCCTCCATCCCTCTTATATCAGTGACATCTGTGGCCACAGTGACACAAAAGGTGCAAACAGTGGGCCCATCTACACTGGCCAGTCCACCTAGATCAATTTGAAACTGGCATTGCAGAAACTGGATTTCAGTCTGTGATGATTAGATCATAAAGGTTTCGGGCTTGAGTGTGACCAGTATGCTGATGACACTCAGCTGGTGCTGAAGATGGAAGGCCGACCGGACTCTGTACCCGATTGTTTCCATCAGTGCCTTGAGGCCGTGACTGGATGGCTGTGTGCCAGCAGGTTGAGGGTGAATCCAGCAAAGATGGAGATCCTGTGGCTGGGTCGACCGGGCAGTAGGGATATCCAGCTGCCTACCCTGGATGGCAAGGTGCTACGCCCGTCATCGTTGGTCAAGAGTCTGGGAGTCCTTTTGGACCCTCTGCTGACGATGGAGGCCCAGGTCTCTCTCCGCCGTGAGCAGAACCGCCTTCTTTCATCTGTGGCAGGCTAGACGGCTGGCCCCCTCCCTGTCCAGGGACGACCTCGCTACGGTGATCCAGGCCACGGTCATCTCAAGACTGGACTACTGTAATGCCCTCTACATTGGCCTTCCTCTGTCAGTGATCCGGGAGCTCAAGCTGGTACAAAACACAGCTGCTCGGCTTCTTGCGGGAACTCCGATGAGATGCCACATCACCCCAATCTCTTCCTGCAGCTGCATTGGTTACCCATTGAGCACCGGATCACTTTCAAAGGGATGGTCCTCACCTTGAAGGCCTTGCATGATCTGGGGCCAATGTACCTGAGGGACCGCCTCACCCCCTCCCAACCCCAGAGGTCCCTCCGTTCTGAGGACCAAGATCTGTTGGAAATTCCCAGTGTCAAGACCTTGCGTCTCACAGCAACCAGGCGCAGAGCCTTCACAGCAGTGGCACCATCACTCTGGAATACTCTGCCACCTGAAGTCCGTACCTTGCGGGACTTACCAGCTTTCCGCAGGGCATGTCAGACATATCTATTTCGACAGCCCTTGGATCTCTGATTGTTTTTAAATTGTTTTAAATTGCTTTTAAATTTTGTTAGATTTTAGCCATTCTTGTAAGCCGCTCCGAGCCCCAGGGGAGTGGCCGCATATAAGTTCAAATAATAAATAAATAAATAATAAATAAAGCCTGGAACCAGTTTCCTTCACACATGCAGAGAGCATTCTGTGGAGGTAATGTCACCATGCGATGTGGTTTATATCGGAGCCTGCTGATGAGCCTTAAGGGACACATTGCAGACTGTCCCGTGACTTTGCCTGTGTTGGGTTGACGGGTTCAAAGTGCACTGCAGTGGACTTTCCCAGTGAGCATATTCTGGGTTACTTGAAGCTGCATTATATGGTCCGTGTAGATGGCTCCTAGAATCATAGAATCAAAGAGTTGGAAGAGACCTCCTGGGCCATCCAGTCCAACCCCATTCTGCCAAGAAGCAGGAATATTGCATTCAAATCACCCCTGACAGATGGCCATCCAGCCTCTCTTTAAAAGCTTCCAAAGAAGGAGCCTCCTAAATGGAAAATGTCACCAACTATGAAGAAGAGGGGCCTACCTGTCCCCAAAGAGAGTTAAAAAGTACATTGTTCTCATCTGTCACAGCTATCAAGGTTTGAAACTTCTCGTCATTGTATTCGTAGCGCTTTCCAAAGACAATGGAGCAGATGACATTGGAGGTAGCACAGCTCAAGAGGTTGTGTGGGTCAAAGGGTTGCCCTGGAAAGACAAAAGAAGAGATAATCTTGTCTCAGTCCATCTCTTAGATCGCAGCCCGTTAAACTGTGAGCCCCAACCCCAAATGGGGTCCCTTCAGCTCAATATTGGGGGCCTGATAAATTTGGCAACAGGAAGAGTTTTCCTAATGTTAGTGGCTGTTTCAGATACTTGTCCAGATCTTTTGTGCAGCCTTTTTAGTAGACTCTGCAGAATATGCTTCAGGTGTACTTCATAAAAATTGGGAGATTGAGAACAACAACCTTCATGAACCCTTTACACCTACGGAATTGGACATGGCTCTCAATAAATGTAAAAATGGCAAAACAGCTGGATTGGATGATCTACGGATGGAACAAATCAAGAACTTTAGTCCCAAAGCAAGGCACTGGCTGCTGGAGCTGATGAACAACTGCACTGCATCCTGTCAGATCCCCAAAATCTGGAGGAAAGCAAGAGTCATTGCCATCTTGAAACCAGGCAAAGACCGTAAGGACCCAAAAAGCTACAGACCAATCTCCCTGTTGTGCCACCTCTACAAAGTTCTGGAGAGACTTATTTTGCATAGAATTATGGAAAAAATAGACCCCTGTCTGATCCCACAGCAAGCTGGCTTCAGGAAAGGCAAAAGCTGCACATCGCAAGTGCTGAACCTGACTCAGCACAGAGAAGATGGCTTTGAAAGGCAGCAGATCACAGGAGCTGTCTTCATAGACCTGTCAGCGGCTTATGATACTGTGAACCACCGCCTCCTCCTGAGAAAAATGTATAATATCACAAAGGATGACCACCTCACCCGCCTCATAGGAAACCTGCTACAAAACAGGAGCTTCTTTGTTGAGTTCCAGGGCCAGAGATGCAGATGGCAAAAACAGAAGAACGGCCTGTCTCAGGGGAGCGTGCTTGCTCCATCCATGTTCAACATCTACACAAATGACCAGCCACTGCCAGAAGGGACACAGAGCTTCATCTATGCTGATGATCGTGCCATCACCGCTCAAGCAGGGAGCTTTGAGATGGTAGAACAGAAGCTCTCAGAAGCTCTAGGTGCTCTAACTGCCTATTACAGGGAAAACCAGCTGATCCCCAACCCATCTAAAACACAGACAGCTGAACTGTTTAAAATCTTAAAAGATGAGGCTGTCAAGGTGATGCATGCCATCTGCCAGCAAATATGGAAAACACAAGAATGGCCATCAGACTGGAAAAAATCAACTTATATCCCCATACCAAAAAAAGGAAATGCGAAAGACTGCTCAAACTTCCGTACAGTGGCCCTTATTTCTCATCATGCCAGGAAGGGAATGCTCAAGATCCTGCAAGGAAGACTCCAGCAATACATGGAGCGAGAGTTGCCAGATGTTCAAGTTGGGTTTAGAAAAGGCAGAGGAACCAGAGACCAGATTGCCAATATCCGGATGCTGGAGAATGGAGCAAGGCAGGGAGTTTCAGAAAAACATCTATTTGTGCTTCATTGACTATTCTAAAGCCTTTGACTGTGTGGATCATCATAAATGGTGGCAAGTTCTTGGTGGGATGGGTATCCCAAGCCACCTTCCCTCTCTCCTGAGGAATCTGTACAAGGACCAAGGAGCAACCGTCAGAACTGACCACAGAACAACAGACTGGTTCAAGATTGGGAAAGGTGTACGGCAAGGCTGCATCCTCTCATCCAACCTTTTTAACTGCAAGAGTTTGAATGTAGACCCTTTCAACAAGACATTGTGAGAGGAATCTCCTGGAAAGTCCACCGAATAAGTCAATGGGGATGAGGGTGGCCAAGAGAGTCCACTTACCCTTTGTGTCGTGGAATTTTTCCAGGAGATACCTGGTTTCTTCCTGGATCCTCTCCTCGATGCTCTTCTTCCCCATCCCAAAGTTGCGGAGGGTGGACAAGATAAAACGCCGGATCTGCTTCCAGTTCTCCCCATTGCTGAATATGACCCCTGGAACAGGTGAAAGAAGACCATGATGGGAGAGTAGGAAGGGTCATGGTGAAGGAGAACGGCAAAACACGCATGGATCTTGTGCGCCAGCTGAGACCGTACCTTGGGAAGTCTGACTTGGCCACGGTGGTCCACACTTTGGTTACATCCCGTTTTGATTACTGCAACGCTCTCTACGTGGGGTTGCCTCTGAAGACTGCCCAGAAGCTCCAACTAGTCCAACGTGTGGCAGCCAGAATTCTAACACGAGCAGGGTACAGGGAGCATACTACTCCTCTGTTGCGCCAGCTCCACTGGCTGCCAATTAGCTTCCGAGCACAATTCAAAGTGCTGGTGTTAACCTATAAAGCCCTAAACGACTCCGGCCCAGTTTACCTGTCCGAACGTATTCTCCCCTATGAACCATCAAGATTATTAAGATCGTCTAGAGAGGCCCTGCTCTTGGTCCCACCGGCCTCACAAGCGCGTCTGGTGGGGACGAAGGACAGGGCCTTCTCGGTGGTGGCCCCTCGACTCTGGAACTCCCTTCCACTGGAGATCAGAATGGCCCCTTCTATCTTGACGTTCAGAAAACAGGTGAAAACTTGGCTATGGGGTTTGGCTTTCGACGAGTGAATCAATATTTCTGTGATCGGATCGATGACGATGAATGATGGACAACGAATTCACTATGACGACTGACCATTGTTATTATGTGATTGCATTTTGCTGTTATAACGTTTTAATTGAATACGTTATATGATTTTTTTAATGATTGTTTTGTGATTTTATTGTTGGAAACTGGCCCGAGTCCCCCGACAGAGGGGAGAAGACCCGTATACAAAATTGCTAAATAAAATAAATAAATAAATAAATAAATGGATCTTCACTGTTATCTCTTTAGACTGAGGGGATGGGGGTCAGTTTCTGTCTTTCAGCCAGGTTCAATGTATTTGGAGGTCTCTTTTACCACTTTCTGGTCACCCAACTCAGGAACCATGGTCCCATTCTGCATCCTAATCTGCACTGGTGCACTCTTAAGTCTAGGAATCTGAGGGTATTTATTAGGGCTGGGCGGTTTCGTTTCGTTAATTCGTAATTCGTTAATAATTCGTTATTTTTTTCAATTACAAAACGATAACGAACCATTCTGGAGCAATTATTAAAAAAAACGAATTTTCAAAAACGTTTTGTAAATGCTTCGTATTTCGTTATTGTATTCGTTTCGTTATTGTTCTGAGGTCGTTTCGTTATTATTTCCGCATGTCTGGGCCAGTTTTATGGTTTAATTAGTGAAAAAAAATTATAATATCACACCAACAGTCAACAACAGAGGGAGAGGGAAGCTTCAGAAGGTTTTGGAGGTTTTTTAGCGTATTTCGCGGTCGCGTCCGCCATTAATGAATCAATTCGTTATTGTTTCGGAAATCGCTTCGTTAATTTTTTACCATTTACGAAATTTCGTAAATATCGAACTTTTTAAAAGGAAAATTTTGTAATTATTTTAAATATCGAAACAAAAAAAAAACCCCAAATACAAATCGATTTTAGAAACAAATTTTTCCGTTGTTACCCAGGCCTAGTATTTATAAAGGGGAGAACAAGGTGGTCGTCTTTATGGCCATGCTTTTGGAAAACAACAGCAAATCTAAGGAGGAATAAGGACTTTTGGTCTCAAGGCTCATTACAATAATTACAATAAGGCTTTGCATAGGGCTTTATATGTTCGCAAGGATGGAACCTTTACATCTCATGCAGCTTTTCCTTATCAGCCATCTCTATATTTACACACAGTAATGCATTACAATCATGAACAGAAGATCATAATATGAACACAAAGTCACATGCATCATAGGAAAATGATTCTATTTTAATATTGGCATATTTGAATATATTTTAAATTTTATATTAATGCTTTTATGCCAAGTAGGCCTGGGTAACAACGGGAAAAAATGTTTCTAAACTCGTTTTGTTTTTAGGGGTCCATCGCGTTTTTTTTTAAAGAATTCTGAAATTTTCCTTTTAAAAATTTCGAAATTTACGATATATCGTATAATTACGAATCGATTCGTTAATGGCGGACGTGACTGCGCAATATGCTAAAAAACCCTCCAAATGGGACAGGAGGAACTTCTGAAGCTTCCCTCTCCCTCTGTTGCTGATTGTTGGTGTGATAAAACATACAACAACTATAAAACTAGCACCAGACATGCCAAAATAATTATGAAATAATTACGAAATAATTTCGATATAATAACGAAATAATTACGAAATAAATTGAAAAAATTGTTTCGAATCTAATTTACTCCTCACACTATTCCTGCATGGCTCAATATTGGATCGTAAGCTAATTTAAATACGAATTAATAACGAATTACGAAATTAACGAACGAAACCGCCCAAGCCTAATGCCAAGCTGCTTTGAGTCCCTTTTGGGGAGATAAAGCGGGGTAATAATAACGATAATAATATGAACACAAAGTCACATGCATCATAGGAAAATGATTCCATTTTAATATTTGCATATTTGTATATTTTGTATATTTTAAATTGTATATTATTGGTTTTATGTCAAGCTGCTTTGAGTCCCCTTTGAGGTGGTAATAATAATAATAATAATAATAATAATAATAATAATAATAGGCATTTCAAATTAATTATTGCAAGATTCTCAATCTCTCTCTCTATCTCTATATATCAGTGATCCATGATGGACATCCATTATATTCAAGTGGGCATATATTTATTTCGGTAGGACATGTGAGAGCCGTTCAGCAGTGGAACTCTCTGCCCCGGAGGGAGTGTGGTGGAGGCTCCTTCTTTGGAGGCTTTTAAGCAGAGGCTGGATGGCCATCTGTCAGGGGTGATTTGAATGCAATATTCCTGCTTCTTGGCAGAATGGGGTTGGACTGGATGGTGGCCCAGGATGTCTCTTCCAACTCTTGGATTCTATGATTCTATGTGACTTGCCCAAGGTAACACAGTGGGTTTGCACGACTAAGAGGGAATTGGAACCCTGGTCTCACCTGCAACCATTAGATCAATCATTAAACCATTAAATCAATCAATTACCTTTCCCTTCACTTGTTCTCTCTGCCAATGGTATTTTTGCCCTGGCAGCAAAATCATTGCCGTGGTCGATTAAGGCTTCTTTAATGGCCTCATAGCCATACAGCACCACAGCGGGGTCCATTCCAAAATAAAGTGTAAACACCGGACCATACTCCTCACTTATCTGTGGGAAAACAAAGAGAGAGGCATATATTATTATTATTATTATTATTATTATTATTATTATTATGCCCAAAGAAACCTACAACGACCCATTCCACTTCAATGTCTGTGAGCCTCTTGCTAAGTAGGCCTGGGGTTTGCAACTCAGAGAGGGAGATGACGAACTCTCAGGCAGAGAAATCTTGCTTCTTCCCAAACGATGGAACCTGAGATTCCACAGGAAGAAGCCATAGCACTGAACTGGGATTGTGCAGTGTGGACCAGGAATTTCCCCCAAGAGCTTTAGATGAGTGTTTCTCAACCTTCCGAATGCCATGACCCCTTAACACATGGTGTGGTGACCCCAGAGGCGGCCCTAGGTAATTTTCAATGGTAAGCAAACAGTATTTTTGGTGCCCCCCCCCCCCACCAACCAGTCATTGATATATATTTTCTGTTTGTTGTGGGAGTTCTGTGTGCCATATTTGGTTCAATTCCATCATCGGTGGAGTTCAGAATGCTCTTTGATTGTAGGTGAACTATACATCCCAGTAACTACACTTGCCACAGTTGCTCCCTTGCCTGGCTCACTTTGGGTCCGGAGGCGTGCCTGAAGACCCCGGCATGTGCACCAAAAGTCACCTCTTCTCCTGAATTTCTCCTCAGCCATTGGGACCAAGAGAGAGAGAGAGAGAGAGAGAGAGAGAGAGAGGTGGAGATGCCCACCTTTCCTGAAGGTAGGCGCATAAACAAAGGAGGGAGCGGAGGTGGGAGATACCTCCAGCCGGAGGGGCTCCCTCCCTCTCTCTCTCTCTTGGTCTCAATGGCTGAAGAGAAAGTCAGGAGAAGAGGCGACTTTTGGTGCGCATGCTGGGGGATTCAGACACGCCTCCGCACCCGAAGCGGGCCAGGCACGGCGGCTCCACCCCTTGGCCCACCCGCGGATTGGGGAGAGGAGAGGAGGCGGGTGGAGCGCCAGGGGATCGTGAAAGGGAGCCGGTCATGGGGAAGGGAATGAACATGGAGAATGATTGAGCGCCGGCTCTGCTTGTGCACCCGGTGGCCAGGTGGAGCAGGAACGAGAGGGGCGAGGCGAGGCTCAAGGGCCCGGCCCCTTTGGGAAGAGGATCGCCTGGCAGCGAGGCAAGAAAGCCGAGGCTCCCCCCGGACTGCTAGGGCTGTTGTGAGCTGAGGGGGCGCTCCTCAAGTGGCGGTCAAGGGGCATTTACAGAGGTGCCTCTGCACCCCTGGCAAAAAAAAAAGTGTTCTGCGACCGCTTACTTCGCGTAATGGACGAGCCGCCCCTGGGTGACCCCCAACCATAAAGTTATTTCCATTGCTACTTCATAATTGTAATTTTGCTATTGTTATGAATTGTAATGTAAATATCTGACCTGCAGGATGTATTTTCATTCACTGGACCAAATTTGGTACAAATATCCAATACACCCAAATTTGAATACTGGTGGGGTTGGGGAGGGGAGGAATTGTTTTTCCTATTTGGGAGTTGTAGTTGCTGGGATTTATAGTTCACCTACAATCAAAGAGCATTCTGAACTCCACCAATGATGGAATTGAACTAAACGTGGCACACAGAACTCCTGTGACCAACAGAAAATACTGGAAGGGTTTGGTGGGCATTGACTTTGAGTTTTGGAGTTGTAGTTCACCTATATCCGGAGAGCACTGTGGACTCAAACAATGATGGATCTGGACCAAACTTGGCACGAATCCTCAATATGCCCAAATGTGAACACTGGTAGAGTTTGGGGAAAATAGACCTTGAAATTTGGGAGTTGTAGTTGCTGGGATTTATAGTTCACCTACAACCAGAGAGCATTCTAAACCCCACCAATGATAGAATTGGACCAAACTTCCCACACAGAACCCCCATGACCAACAGAAAATACTGTTTGGTGCCCCCTCTGTCACCCCTTGCGACCCCCTCAGGGGTCCTGACCCCCAGGTTGAGAAACACTGCTTTAGATTCTTGGGGGAAAACTCCTGGACCAAGGACCCAACCCTACCAACAGACTTCGGAAATGGTCAGATATTCTTCCCCATCTTCCCTCCACCTTTCTGTGTATTTAGTAGCCTGTGAAATCCCAGAAGACCAGCAGCAAAATCCCTAGAGCCCCCCATGAAATGGAGCAAGGCAGAGTGGAGAGGAGGAGGTGGACTTCCTTGTGCCACTGACCTTGCGGAGCGCCTGGTCCAAGGGCTTTCCCTTCAGCTGCAGAGCATTCCCAATGAGGGGCAGCGGGGTGGGGCCGGGGGGCATCTTGCCCTTCCCCTGGGCCCCCCTCTTCCAGACGGCAGAAAGAAGAAGGCAGGAGATGCAGATGACCAGGAGGATGGTGGACATCCCCAAGGGCTCCATCCCAGTGGCAAAAAGCAAGGCGCAAGAGTGGACGGAGGAGGTGAGGAGTCAGTTCACCCCACTGCAAAGCACAAAGGAAGTTAACATTAACCAAAGGACATGTTTAGATTCTTTTTTTGTAAACAATGTTCTTATCATCTGGCCATGCACACTCCTGCACTTTGCTCCTTGTTCTCTCACTCTCTCTTTTATGAGTGTTATTGACTCTTCGGGCAACGACACAGCCCTTCTGGCGCTCCACTTAGGAAGGAAAAATGGAATGCAAAGGGACAGAATGGGGGACGATGTTGCCTGGCTTGAGAGAGGGACGTGGGAAAAAGATCTTGGAGTCCTCGTGGACAACGAGTTAAACATGAGCCAGGAATGTGATGTGGCGGCAAAAAAAAGCCAATGGGATTCTGGCCTGCATCAAGAGGAGCCTAGTGTCTAGATCTAGGGAAGTCATACTCCCCATGCTCTATTCTGCCTTTGTTAGACCACACCTGGAATATTGTGTCCAATTCTGGGCACCACAATTCAAGAGAGATATTGACTCTAAGCTGGAATGTGTCCAGAGGAGGGCGACTCAAAGTGGAGTATCTTGCATTTGTCACTGTTGAAATTCATTGTGTTAGTTTTGGGCCATCATCTCTCTAATCTGTCAAGATCCCTTTGAATCCTTCTCCTGTCCTCTGGAGTATTGGCTCTCCGTCCCAATTTGGTGTGGTCTGCAAACTTGATGAGGGGCAGGGGCAGAACCAGATCCAGGGCCCATGCCACATGCCACAAAAGGGGGGGGGGGGTGGGCCACCACGCCCCTTGCTGCCAACCCTGTTGCCTGCAACCAATAAACCTCCTGATTCCCACACACCCGCGCACGAAGAGCTGTTGCTTGTTGGGCTCTGCGCCACCTCTTAAAGGTCACTGGACGCAGGGCGATACCAGCCCCTGGCCAATGCCAGGTGCTGGGTGGGGCCGGCCACGGATTGACCAGCTGACTGCTTCCAACATGGCCAGAGGGAGGGGTGCCCCCCACCACAACAGGCCTTGCCCGGTAAAGTCGGGCAATGTATTTGAAACCATATAAAATAGAGAATATTTATTTATTTATTTATTTATTTATTTGGAAGTTTTCTATACCGGCCTTCTCACCTCAACGAGGGACTCCGGTCGGTTTACAACATATATGCAAATACAGTAATATATAAGTACAACAGAGTGTAACATCATTACAGATTAAAATAGTACAATAAAGTACAATAAAAACATCATCACCATAATTACCCAAGCCCAGTCGTCAGTACAGTCATAGTCATAGTTTTACATAGTTTTACATAGTCATAGTCACAGTTCATCATCCTCCTTCCTTGTGGACGGAGGTTATAGATTCAGTCCTTGAATGCCACATTCCAGAGTCAGGTCTTTAGTAGTTTCCTGAACGTCAGGAGGGAGGGAGCAGATCTAATCTCTAGTGCGAGGGAGTTCCAAAGCTGGGGAGCCACCACCGAGAAGGCCCTGTCTCTCGTCCCTGCCAACCGTGATTGAGAGGGTGGTGGGACCAAGAGCAGCCCCCCCCCCCCGGAAGATCTTAATAACCTTGATGGTTTATAGGGGAGAATCCGTTTGGACAGGTAAACTGGGCTGGAGTCGTTTAGGGCTTTATAGGTCAAAACCAGCACTTTGAATTGTGCACAGAAGCTAATCGGCAGCCAGTAGAGCTGGCGTAACAGAGGGGTCATATGGTCTCTGTACCCCGCTCCTGTTGGCAATCTGGCTGCCGCTCGTTGGACTGATTGAAGCTTCCGGGCAGTCTTCAGAGGCAACCCACGTAGAGAGCGTTGCAGTAGTCTAGACAGGATGTAACCAGAGCGTGGACCACCGTGGGCAAGTCAGACTTCCCAAGGTACGGGCGGACTAAAAGGTACGGGCGGACTAAATAAGCAGACTAAAAGAATATTTTAAAAATTAAACTCGTCTACAGATTGCAAAGACCCCACTTAGACCCTTGTGGCTATAAGTCAGGTTTTACAATGTATTGTAATGTAATATAGCTGAGTCATGCACTGCTAATGGGCTTCTATTGGGAATGCTGAGCCATTCATTGACTGTATATAGGAACTTCATTTGGGGAATGTGTTCTGGCCTAGTCCAGGTGATTGTGAATGATGCAATCCTGGGTTTGAGTTAAGTCAATGAGTTGGGAGCCAATCAGTGATTGCTATGTGTAAATGAATTGTATATAAGGAAGTCGTGTACAGTGTATATTTCTCCTTGTGCTGTGATGTTGTTCGTCGAAGTCAAAATGTAATTGAATAAAAGAACTTGTCTGCTAAGACAAGATATGGCTGCATGCTGTGATAAGTTTGTAATATCATCCAGACTGGTAAAACTGACAATGGTCGGGCATGTGCTCGAGTGTCTGTAAAAGGTTCCAGCATGGCTGCAGGCTGTGGGAGTTGACTGAAAATACTGTGCAGGAAGAAGCTACTGGAAAGTGCTGAGGTTGTGCAACTGATCTGCTGCTGAATTGAGAAGTTAATCTCAACACTATAATACAAAATCATGTTTTTGCTGAAGGCTGGAATGGCTTTCAGACATCTCTAGTAGGGCTGGGCGGTTTCGTTTCGTAATTTCATAATTCGTTAAAAATTCGTTATTTTTTTTGATAACGAAGCGATAACGAACCATTCAGGAGCAACTAAAAAACTAAAAGAATTTTTCAATTCGTTTCGTAATTGTTTCGAATTCGTTTTGTATTCGTTTCGTTATCATTTCGAAATCGTTTCGTTATTATTTCCGCATGTCTGGTGCAAGTTTTATAGTTGTTGTTTGTTTAATCAGTGAAAAAAAATTATAAATATCACACCAACATTCAAAAACAGAGGGAGAGGGAAGCTTCAGAAGTTCCCCCTGTCCCATTTGGAGGTTTTTTAGCGTATTGCGCGGTCGCGTCCGCCATTAACGAATCGATTCGTTATTGTTTCGAAATTGTTTCGTATTGTTTTGTAATTTACGAAATTTCGTAAATATCGAACTTTTTAAAAGAAAAATTTCGGAATTCTTTTAAAAATCGAAACGCAAAAACCCCCAAAAAACGAATGGATTTTAGAAACAAATTTTTCCATGGTTGCCCAGCCCTAATCTCTAGTATTGTTGCCTCACAAAGAAGGTCTAGGAGAGTTCCTCAACAAAAAAGCCAAAGCTGAGTTTGTGCAGTCATCCTTGACTTTCCCCAGGAAGGAGATTTTCAGCGAGGGATAACACAGAACTTATAGGGTCGGGAGAATCTGCCTATGGGTTTCACCACAGGTGTGATATCAATGTCCTTGGGGTCTGTGGTGGGTTTCAGCTTGAAGTTCTGGAGGATGGAGGTGAAGAACAGGAAGAGCTCCATGCGGGCCAGGCCTTCTCCTGCACAGATGCGCTTCCCTGCAAGGAGACACAGGAAGGAAGGGGAGAAACAGGGAAAGGGGTCATAAAGGAAGCTGTAAGATGCACTCATCTGGAAAATTATTCACAAGCTGGTATATATCTAAAGAAGAGTAACCAAGACAATCAAAGGTATGGGAATCAAACCTTATGAGGAGCAAGCTAAGAAATCTATAAATGTTGAGTTTAGAGAAGGGTGAGAGGTTTAGAATGATAGAATCTTGGAGATTGAACAGAGCGCATGACCATCTAGTCCAATGGTTCCCAACCTTCCTAATGCCGCGACCCCTTAATACAATTCCTCATTGTTGTGGTGACCCCCAACCATAACATTATTTTCATCGCTACTTCATAACTGTAATTTTGCTACTGTTATGAATCGTAATGTAAATATTAGGGCTGGGCGGTTTCGTTCGTTAATTTCGTAATTCGTTATTAATTCGTATTTAAATTAGCTTACGATCCGATATCGAGCCATGCAGGAGCAATTAAAAATTGAAACAAAATTTTCAATTTATTTCGTAATTGTTTCGTAATTGTTTCGTAATTGTTTCGTAATTGTTTCGAAATTGTTTCGTAATTGTTTCGTAATTGTTTCCATATGTCTGGTGCAAGTTTTAGGGTTGTTGTTTGTTTTATCAGTGATAAAAAGTAAATTATCACACCAACAGTCAACAACAGAGGGAGAGGGAAGCTTCAGAAGTTTCCCCTGTCCCATTTGGAGATGGGTTTTTTTGCAAATTGCGCAATCGCGTCCGCCATTAACGAATCGATTCGTAATTGTTTCGTAAGTGTTTCGTAATTTACGAAATTTTGTATATTTCGAACTTTTTTAAAGAAAAATTTCGGAATTCTTTTAAAAAACGAAACGCAAAAACCCCCTAAAAACGAATCGAGTTTAGAAACATTTTTTCCGTGGTTACCCAGCCCAAGTAAATACCTGATATGCAGGATGTATTTTCATTCACTGGACCACATTTGGAACAAGACAAAGGTACAACATAGGGAGAGGATATTTTTCTATTTTAAAATACTTTGGTGGCCTCCAATGCTCTCTTTTTTGGGACACCACGGTGGTTAATACCTCCAGATTTTTATGGGAAAGTATGAATTGCGAGCTCTCTTTGGACTGAAGCAATCCATATCTCACAGCCATGTGATGGTCCAGTGAAAGCCACAACTGGAAGGACCACAGAGCCATTTCCCCAGCAATGGACAACCCAGAGACCCAGAAAGAGCTGCTTGACCACCTGATGTCCAAGGTTGCTCCCCAATGGGAGTAAGGGGGGTCTTACCTGCTGAAAAGGGCATGAAGTAGTCACTCTTCCTGAAGGTCCCATCTTCATTTAAGAAGTGTCCTGGGTCAAACTCTTTGGGGTTAGGAAATTCCTTGTCATCATGCAGCACCGAGGTTAGAACAGGAAAGATCGTGGTGCCCTGCAGAGTTTTGGATTTTGAGACATAATGATCAAAACATGAAGACTTTGGAATTGCAAGGCCTGGGAAA
This sequence comes from Anolis sagrei, assembly GCF_037176765.1. NCBI lineage: Eukaryota > Metazoa > Chordata > Lepidosauria > Squamata > Anolidae > Anolis > Anolis sagrei. The sequence goes on from NC_090021.1 coordinate 343,858,706, forward strand.
GTGGATGATAGAGGTCAGATAGTGGCTAAATTGACCACAGCAAAACCACAGTTCCAGGCACTGCCAGGCAATCAAATGCTAATCAAGGTGATCAGTTGAAACATTCACACCTAGCTCCAGCAGACAAGAGTCCTTTGTTCCCTGGGTCATTCCACAGATATATAAACCCAATGTTCCTAGTTCCAACAGACCTCACTACCTCTGAGGATGCTTACCATAGATGCAGGCGAAACGTCAGGAGAGAATGCCTGTAGACCATGGCCATATAGCCCGAAAAAACCTACAACAACCCAGTGATTCCGGCCATGAAAGCCTTCGACAATACATTTCCAGTTGCTTCTCGTCAATTCTGCTGTCACCTGGGATTGCAACATCGACAATCTTGTTTCTTTTTCCATGATTGTGAGGTCAAGAGTGTTGTCCTCCAAAACTCAATCTGAATTCAGACGTCCCAGAGTAGTTTGGTGTGTCCATTCTCTGTAACTCTTTCCAGCTTTTGATCCCACCAGTTCTTTCTCAGGCAGATGGTGTTTCCGGCACAGGTTCCAATGAATCATCTGAGGATCGGTGTTGTGCCTCTGCTTGGAGTCTGTCTGCGCGATCTTCTTGCAGCAGCTGAGGATGTGGTCTATCGTTTCGCCTGCTTCCTTGCAGAGTCTACAGATGGAATCTGTTGTTGACTTTTCCATTCCGTCTTTGATGGCATTGCTTCCAATGGCTTGTTCTTGGGCTGCAAGAATCAGGCCCTCCGTCTCCTTTTTCAAAGTTCCATTGGTGAGCCACATCCATGTTTTTTCCTTGTCCATTTTCCTCTCAATTTTCCCCAGGAACTGTCTATGGAGAGCTTCTTTGGCCAGTTTTCGCTCTTGCTCTGCATTGTATTTTTTATGGTATTCCTGTCACGCGCTGGGCCTGTGAAAAGGTCTGTAGACAGGACGTGTTCTGTATGCCCAACGGGACGCCGGGGGTGCCTCAGATTAGAGGCCCTTTGGATTTCCCTAAAGAAAGTCTTTAGAAACTTTGAAAGTTTAACAAAGTTCTTTATCATAGAATCATAGAATCCTAGAATCAAAGAGTTGGAAGAGACCTCATGGGCCATCCAGTCCAACCCCATTCTGCCAAGAAGCAGGAATATTGCATTCAAATCACCCCTGACAGATGGTCATCCAGCCGCTGTTTAAAAGCTTCCAAAGAAGGAGCCTCTACCACACTCCGGGGCAGAGAGTTCCACTGCTGAACGGCTCTCACAGTCAGGAAGTTCTTCCTCATGTTCAGCTGGAATCTCCTCTCTTGGAGTTTGAAGCCATTGTTCCGCGTCCTAGTCTCCAGGGAAGCAGAAAACAAGCTTGCTTCCTCCTCCTCCTCCCTGTGGCTTCCTCTCACATATTTATACATGGCCCTCATCATATCTCCTCTCAGCCTTCTCTTCTTCAGGCTAAACATGCCCAGCTCCTTAAGCCGCTCCTCATAGGGCTTGTTCTCCAGACCCTTTATCATTTTAGTCGCTCTCCTCTGGACACATTCCACCTTGTCAATATCTCTCTTGAATTGTGGTGTCCAAAATTGGACACAATATTCCAGATGTGGTCTAACCAAAGCAGAATAGAGGGGTAGCATTACTTCCCTAGATCTAGACACTAGGCTCCTATTGATGCAGGCCAAAATCCCATTGGCTTTTTTTGCCGCCACATCACATTCCTGGCTCATGTTTAACTTGTTGTCCACGAGGACTCCAAGATCTTTTCACACGTCCTGCTCTCAAGCCAGGCATTGTCCCCCATTCTATATCTTTGCATTTCGTTTTTCCTGCCAAAGTGGAGTATCTTGCATTTGTCCCTGTTGAACTTCATTTTGTTAGTTTTGGCCCATCATCTCTCTAATCTGTCAAGATCCCTTTGAGTCCTGCTCTGGAGTCTTGGCTCTCCCTCCCAATTTGGTCCCGTCTGCAAACTTGATGATCATGCCTTCTAGCCCTTCATCTAAGTCATGAATGAAGATGTTGAACAGGACCGGGCCCAGGACAGAACCCTCCTGATGGCACTCCGCTCGTCACTTCTTTCCAGGATGAAGAGGAAGCATTGGTGAGCACCCTCTGGGTTCGTCCATTTAACCAATTACAAATCCACCTCACCGTAGTTTTGCCTAGCTTATTATTGCTTAGGTCATCAATAAATCAAACAAATACTTCAAGGCTTTGAATCAAGTGGTGGCTTTCTTAATCTTGTTCACAAGGGACAGGCAACTATCTTCATGAACTGTTTCCTCACTATCAGGGAAATCCTTGACTTCTACCTGGGCAATCTGTCTTAGGCTTTGCTGGCATGGGCCCCTACACCTGGTTCCAAATTGCGTTATGGTTGCCGCGAGAGGTCCTTACCATACAGAGTCCTTTAGTAGATTTCCAAGAGGAAAGAAGGCTCTGGCACCACGAGATGCAGAACGTACCTCAAGAAATGGGGCCACAAAGTGGAGTCCACGACATGCAAGTGTGGAGAAGAGCAAACCACTGACCACCTGCTGCGATGCACCCTGAGCCCAGACACATGATGCACCATGGAGGACCTTCTTGTGGCAACACCAAAGGCATTCGAAGTGGCCAGATACTGGTCAAAGGACATTTAATCAACTACCATTTCAAACTTTGTGGTTTTTTTATCTGTTTGTTTATTTTGTTCTGTTAGAAATGTAATACAATGGTCTGGTTGCCCCACAATAAATAAATAAATAAATAAATAAATATTATTATTATTATTATTATTAAATAAATAAAATAACTAGTTTAAAGTGGAAAGACAGCCTTTTTGTCTTTGTTTTGCTTCCTTGAGCTGAAAATGAAACTAACTGTGGGAGGCTTCCGAGGTTTACAAAATGCAAACGAAAAAGTATTGGGTTGTTGTAGGTTTTTTCGGGCTATATGGCCATGTTCTATTTATTTATTTACTTTATTTATTTTGCCTCTATACCGCTGTTCTCAGGCCGGGGGCGACTCACAGAGGTGTACAACATAGGAAAAAACAAATACAAGACACAGTATAAAAAACAATTCACAATCCATCAATATACCAAAACATCGTCATTACTACGAAACCATTAAGCGTCTCATCGTCCAAATCACAATCCAGTATCATTTTCCGTTCTTCCATTCCTATAGTCATTACCAATCATCGCACTTCTTGTTCGAACACCTTCTTGAACAGCCAAGTCTTTAGCTTCCTGCGGAATATCATCAAGGAAGGAGACAGTCTAATGTCCGCAGGAAGGGCGTTCCACAGCCGAGGAGCCACCACCGAGAAGGCCCTTTCTCTCGTCCCCGCCAGCCGTGCTTGTGAAGCAGGCGGGATCGAGAGCAGGGCCTCCCCGGAAGATCTCAAAGTCCTGGTGGGCTCGTAGGCCGATATGCGGTCGGATAGGTATCTTGGGCCGGAACCGTTTAAGGCTTTATAGGCCAACGCCAGCACCTTGAATTGAGCTCGGTAGCAAATCGGCAGCCAGTGGAGCTGGTACAGCAAGGGCGTTGTATGCTCCCTTCGTCCCGCTCCTGTTAGTATCATGGCTACCGCACGTTGGACCAATTGAAGCTTCCGGGCCGTCTTCAAAGGCAGCCCCACGTAGAGAGCGTTGCAGTAGTCTAAACGGGATGTAACCAGAGCGTGGACTACCGTGGCCAAGTCAGACTTCCCAAGATACGGGCGCAGCTGGAGCACAAGACTTAGCTGTGCGAATGCTCCCCTGGTCACCGCCAAGACCTGGGGCTTCAGGCTCAGCAATGAATCCAGGGTCACACCCAAGCTGCAAACCTGCGCCTTCAAGGGGAGTGCGACCCTGTCCAGCACAGGCTGTAACTCTATGCCCTGTTCGGCCTTGCGACTGACCAGGAGTACCTCTGTCTTGTTCTAGACCATTCTCTCCTGACATTTCACCTGCATCTATGGCAAGCATCCTCAGAGGTAGTGAGGTTGAAAAAGTAAGCTTTGATTCTTAAGTTTTAGGTGCGGGCCATGGCTGTGTGTTGGATATTGCCTCGTAAGTAATAATTCAGCAAATTTGATCAGACTGATGAGGACTAGCAAATAATTGCACACCACTAGTAACCATTGCACATAGAGTGTCACATTATTGAATGTTGAGGAACTATTTGTCACTGTCTCCAAGATAGCACTCCGTTTTACTGGGACCGTGGAACTGCCAGTGTATGTTGAAGTATGGATGTGTTTTAAATGTAATTTCATGCAGTAGAAATATGGATGCCATAAGATTGTATTGCTGTGGTGTATGTTTATGTTAGAGGCTGTGAGAAAGTAGCCCTGAGATACTCTCTGTGTGGAGTTATGAGAAAATTAGGGAGCATCTGGTATCTGCCAAGCAGCCACAGAATTGTTTACACTTCTACTTCCTTTGTCCTGCGTACTGTGTACTTCATGTCTGGTCGCTTACTGTAATGGATGTGTTTTGGAACTGCTCTAAGTAAATGGAACCTGCTTTGTAACCAGACGTCTCCAGAGTTCATGTTTTCTTCTAAGCCTATGCAAAAGCCTATGCAAAAAAACTTCCGCTAACGCTAACAGGAACAGCGTATTTCTGGAAGAAAAAACGGAGAACTCACTTTGGGGATGACGTATCCTCTGAATGGCGTGTCTTTGACCATGGCATGGGGGATGGCCACTGAAGCAATAGAGATAAACCTCTGGATCTCATGGATGACCGCATCTGTGTAGGGCATCTGTCCACGGTCGGCCATGCCAGGCATCCGAGAGCGGCCAACCACCTGGTCAATCTCTTCTTGCACTTTCGCTGCCAGGAGATGGATAAGGTGAAGTATCAAAAAACAAACATCCAGGGAATGTCAGAGAAATCAAACAAGAAGGATCTGCCTCAAGTCCCTTTTTAATTTTTTTATTGTTTACCCTACAAAGAATGAATGTGTGAATGCATGAAGTAAGCAATAGGCATGGTTAAGTCCAGTCAGAATCTTCGTAATCTGGAATAAATTCAGAAAAATTACCTTTTTGAATCGATTTTGAACTTTTTTTTTTTGGAAACTGAGAGTCCCTTCACCCTTCCGAAGCTAGTCTCGCTATTTTTCTTCCGACTTAGGAAGTGAGTCGGAAATGATTCAGCTTTTCCCTGCTTCTGGTCCCTGGCCTCGGCTCAAGCCAGGGAAGCCAGTTTTAAACCAAGGAAGGCTGATTTTTTTCCCCTTTGCTTTCCCCATTGCTGCCTCAAGCCAGAGAATCCAATTTTAAACCAGGGAAGGCTGAAATTCCTCCCTTTGCTTTCCCCAACAATGGACAATAAGGTGTGTAGCAAAGTGTGTAAAATATACAGTTGGTACCCCATAAGTCATATGGCCTGGAATGTGGATGTCTTAAAACTACAAGATCAGAACAACATGTTCATCAAAAAGAAAGACTGACTTTGGGCTATAAAATGCATGTTACCAACTTGTGTAGCTCTGGAGGGGTCCTCTATGAAAGATCATGCAGAGAAGAATGATTTCTGTCAAAGTGTGTTGACACAGTTTTCAAGTGTTTCTAATAGAGAGTGTGGTATTCTTTTGTAACTATAAATTACAGTTATTTTAAGACTTGAAACATTATAACTAAAATAGAAAATAGATTAAATTCAATCTATATAAAAATATAGAACGAACCGTACTATTTAAATTATTTTGTATTATGGAACTACATCTTCACCGCCCCCCCCCCCCCCCCCCAGCAAAGATTCTGGTTATGGCACTTCCCCCAAGTGATCAAGAAGCTCAATTGGTCTAATATCACACATGACCTGAGCATCAATTTAGTGTATGCAAACCAGAATTAACAATCTAGCCGCTTCCAGAACTTATTTTCAACCCAAACATATTTCCAGGATCTGGTCACTTTTAGTCTTGAACCTGTGATGGCACGAGTGGTGCCACCTATATGTAGAACTTTAATTTGCAAAGGTTTAAACTGTATAACATGCCCAAACTTGCCTAGTTTGTAAATGTACAATTGGATTGATTGGTTATTTATAGCTGTCAATCAATGTTGTTTGCACCAGTTATATTGCTTCCTCAGCTCAATTGCTTAGCTCCACCTTTTCCTGGAGGAGGGCAGAGCTTTTCCTTTTCCATTCTACCATCAGACTTTCTATCAGATAGACGTGAGAAAGAGACTTGGCTCTAAAGCCCTTAATTAAGTTACCTCTCAGTGCCAATTCTAAGGTTTTTACCCTTGGGACTCATACTTCATGCCCAGATCACCCTGGACAATGTTGAGGAGACCCAAGCGTCTTCAAACTTGCCCTGTGGCATCAAAAGGAAAACTCTATGCCTTCAACATAGGCCATTGGACTGTGGGTTGTGTTTGTCCCGACCTTCACAGCCATTGAGAAAAGAGGGAACAGGAAAAGCTTCTCAGCTGCGAAATCACCTTGGACCCAAGACAACCAGAGACTGTAATGTATATTTCCTTTACCCCTTTGAAACTTCCAGCTTATTGCCTTAAAGGGATAACTCTTTGTGGACAATAAAACCTATTTTGAGTTGTCTACAGTGTTTTGGTCCTTGGGAGTTCCAGTTTTTTAAAGGAAGGCAAGAAGCAATCCCCTGGGGGAAAGATGTCATGTCTATGTCTCTTTCACTAAGAGTTATAGCTCCCAGGCGCGATGGCATAGAACCTGTTGGTCCAAAGCCTTCACATCTGCCTTACCTTCAATCTCTGGGTACTTCTGGAGGATCAGGAGGCCATATTTGAGTGTGAAGCTGGTTGTTTCGATTCCTGCACCAAACAAGTCCATAGAGCAGTTCACCATGTTCTCCATCGTGAACTCCGAGGCCTCATCATGTTTCTCCTAGGTGTACATATCAGGATTTGTAAATTAGCTGGTATTTCTTAAGTGATAACAGGGTTAATATGGACACGGTGGTCAACACTCTGGTTACATCCCGTCTAGACTACTGCAATGCTCTTTACGTGGGGTTGCCTCTGAAGACTGCCCGGAAGCTTCAACTAGTCCAAGGAGCGGCAGCCAGTTTGCTAACAGGAGCAGGGTACAGAGACCATACGACCCCTCTGTTACGCCAGTGGAGCTGGCTGCCTATTAGCTTCCGGGCACAATTCAAAGTGCTGGTTTTGACCTATAAAGCTCTAAATGACTCCAGCCCAGTTTACCTGTTCGAACGGATTCTCCCCTATGAACCCCTTATTAAGATCTTCCGGAAATTAAGATCTTCCGGAGATTAAGATCTTCCAGAGGGGCCCTGCTCTCGGTCCCACCACCTTCGCAATCGTGTCTGGTGGGGATGAGGGACAGGGCCTTCTCAGTGGTGGCTCCGCGGCTTTGGAACTCCCTCCCACTAGAGATTAGATCTGCTTCCTCCCTCCTGACCTTCAGGAAACTAATAAAGACCTGGCTTTGGAACGTGGCATTTGAGGACTGAATCTATAACCTTTGTCCACATGAAAGGAGGATGATGAACTGTGACTGTGACTGTGACTGTATTGACGACTTGGCTTGGGTAATGTGATGATGATGTTTTATTGTACTTATATTTTAATTTGTAATGATGATGCACTGTGTTGTTTTTGTATATTATTGTATTGAACGCATGTTGTGAACCGGCCCGAGTCCCTTGTTCGAGGTGAGAAGACCGGTATATAAAAAGCTCTTGGAGTCCTCGTGGACAACAAGTTAAACATGAGCCAACAATGTGATGTGGCGGCAAAAAAAGCCAATGGGATTCTGGCCTGCATCAAGAGGAGCATAGTGTCTAGATCTAGGGAAATCATGCTACCCCTCTATTCTGCTTTGGTTAGACCACACCTGGAATATTGTGTCCAGTTCTGGGCACCACAATTCAAGAGAGATATTGACTCTAAGCTGGAATGTGTCCAGAGGAGGGCGACTAAAATGATCAAGGGTCTGGAGAACAAGCCCTATGAGGAGCGGCTTAGGGAACTGGGCATGTTTAGCCTGAAGAAGAGAAGGCTGAGAGGAGATATGATGAGGGCCATGTATAAATATGTGAGAGGAAGCCACAGGGAGGAGGAGGGAGCAAGCTTCCTTTCTGCTTCCTTGGAGACTAGGACGCAATGGAACAATGGCTTCAAACTCCAAGAGAGGAGATTCCATCTGAACATGAGGAAGAACTTCCTGGCTGTGAGAGCCGTTCAGCAGTGGAACTCTCTGCCCCGGAGTGTGGTGGAGGCTCCTTCTTTGGAAGCTTTTAAGCAGAGGCTGGATGGCCATTTGTCAGGGGTGATCTGAATGCAATATTCCTGCTTCTTGGCAGAATGGGGTTGGACTGGATGGCCCATGAGGTCTCTTCCAACTCTTTGATTCTAGGATTCTATGATTCTATGATTCTATGAACTTCTAAATAAATAAAAAATAAATTAATATCTCAGGCCTAGCCACATGTGGAAGTGCTGCATCACTGTAATTCGGATATGGAGGCGGATGCAATGGGGAAGTATAAAAGTCGTGTTCTCCCTAATTTGGGTTGATGAGGGAGGAATGGAGGTTGTTGGAGAGAATTAGAGAGATGCTGCTGGAGGAGAGAGTTTGTATATATTGTGTATGCAATATATATATATATTGCTGCGACTAAAGAAGAGGAAAAGGCATGGCCCGACTTACCGGGCCAGGGATGTTGTGGCATGGGGTGTCCTCCACCGCCATTGTCGCCTGGGGGGGCTTCTTCCTCCCAGAAGCCCCCTCGTAAGGCAGGAAGGTTTCTCGTCATCCGGCTGGGTGGCCAATTAGCCAGCTGGCCATGCCTCAAGGTGGGATAGGCTGGAGCTGGCCTCTTCCTCCTCGCGTGCAGCCCACTTAAGGCTGCCCCATGCTCCCCAGCAGGCACTGTGCCTGCATCAGCTGATCCACCCCACTTACCCTGCATGCTGTTTGCATATTTGTCTACAGTTAGCTTGTTTTGTTAGCTTGTCACGGTTACCTTTTCTCAGTTGCTTGTTTTGGTGCTACTCGTCACAAATCCTTGTTGGCGTGGAGCATGGCCCCTGGATCTGGCTTGGTATCCCCCCCACCTAGCAGAAGGGGGAACGCCTGGTGGTCTCAGGGGTGCCGAGTTTACGTTGGCCCGGTTTTGTGCCAGCGGCACTCTGGCATGTTTTGCGGTATTGGACAGCTGTGGGCTGCCCGATCCTGATCCAGGACCCATGCATGGCTGCCAACTCTTGTTCCTGTTATCAATAAATGAGTTGTGGCCATTGTTTATCCCAACATCCTTGTGTGAGTGGTTTTCTTGGGCCAGCTGTGGGAGGTGTATCGCCCATGCACAAGCAAAGCCTTCCTGCATATTTTTGGAAAGAACAACTGTGTCTCTGTGCTCTTCTTACTGCAGAAGTCTACAACAACTATCTGTGAGTATCTGGAGTTCTTAGTCTCCATCAGTAGGGTCAGGCCAACTATGGCTATATCTGCACTGTAGAATTAATGCAGTTTGAAACTATTCAGAGAACTATGTCTGAATGCTCTCTGGGAGTAATAGCTTGCACAGTCTTTTGTTAACCAGTCAAATAGCATTGGAGGAAGAAGCAGGCACAGCTCTGGCATGCCTTGGCCCAGAAACGGATGAAAGGTCCTCCTCCAGACATCCCAACTGCCACTGCCCTTGCCTCAGAGGGAGAGAGAGGAAAAGACAGGCAGAACCGCTCATGACTGGCCCAGAAAGAGATGAAAGGACCTCCTCCAGCCATCCCAACTGCCACTGCCCTTGCCTCAGAGGGAGAGAGAGGAAGAGACAGGCAGAACCGCTCATGACTGGCCCAGAAAGAGATGAAAGGTCCTCCTCCAGACATCCCAACTGCCACTGCCCTTGCCTCAGAGGGAGAGAGAGGAAAAGACAGGCAGAACCGCTCATGACTGGCCCAGAAAGAGATGAAAGGACCTCCTCCAGCCATCCCAACTGCCACTGCCCTTGCCTCAGAGGGAGAGAGAGGAAGAGACAGGCAGAACCGCTCATGACTGGCCCAGAAAGAGATGAAAGGTCCTCCTCCAGACATCCCAACTGCCACTGCCCTTGCCTCAGAGGGAGAGAGAGGAAAAGACAGGCAGAACCGCTCATGACTGGCCCAGAAAGAGATGAAAGGACCTCCTCCAGCCATCCCAACTGCCAATGCCCTTGCCTCAGAGGAAATGAAGAGCAGCTCCATCACACCTAGACACATTGAAGAGAACAAACACCTCCCCCCCCCCCAATCCATTCAGAGGAACGCACTGAGATAACCCTGGACACTTGGCTTTCTTTGGCCTTGATTCTGGGGTCTTGAACCATTCTCTGCACTGAACTTCCCCGGCAATGCCAGGAGATGTCTTGGAGTCTCTCCATCTTCAGATCAGTGCCCAACTTCAGTAACTCCCTGAATCCAGGTTTTCTTAGGTAAAGAACACTAAGGTACAGTGGCATCTCTCAACGGCTGTTGGGGGTCCCAGGATGGAGGGGCTTCCAATGGGCTCCCCAAGTGGGCAGGCTGGGCACCATGGAGAATTCCTTAGGAGTCCAATGGAAATCTATCACAGAGACACCCCTCCAGAGTCCATGTCACTAGAGTTTGGTGCCTGAGGATGGCCCCTGGTTATGGGTCCCAGGGCGCTCTCTTACCTGATCCATTCTGAGAAAGAAGCAGTCGATGAAATCCCGAGGTGAGTTGGGGTCCAGAGTAGCCCTGTGCTCCTTGGCTTCCTCCAAAATGTATTCTCTGTATTTGACATAGTTTGGTATTACGTGCTGATGGGGCCCTGGAACCCATTCCATGAGGGCAGGGAAGGCATTGAAAAGCTAGAAGAAAATATGGGAGAGGGGTTGAATTATTATTATTATTATTATTATTATTATTATTATTATTATTATTATACTGGGGGCGTGGCCTTCAAGAAAAGCTGTGTTTAGCCACACCCACCTCGTCCCTCTGCATCTCTCCCTGGCTAAGCAATGACAGCTCTTCTTGAAGGACACTGGGGGCGTGGCCTTCAAGAAGAGCTGTGTTTAGCCACGCCCACTTCATCCCTTTCCATCGCCATCAAGGAAGATAAACTGCGAGATTTTAAAACTTTGTCAAAGGTACTTAATGGTTCTGAAAATCAAAATAACTGTGGGAGACATCCCAAAATAATTCTGAACAATGGGTAAGTGGTTTCAATTTGGAATTGCTCCTCCCACTATTCCTGCATGGTTCAAAATAGGTTCAAAAGGGAATTTAATCCAAATTAATTCCAATTTAAGAAGCTTCCGAACGAACTCGACCAAGTCTAATGCCCATCCCACCAAGATCTTGCTACAATTTATTATGATCCACACAGTCAAAGGCTTTAGAATAGCCAATAAAACAGAAATCGATGTTTTTCTGAGACTTCCTGCCTTTCTCCATTCTCCAGCATCCAGAGATTGGCAATTTAGTCTCTCGTTCCTCTGACTTTCCTTATTTTCACTTAACAGGTTTAAAGCATGCTGCAGTGTGCTTTTGCTGTGTGCATAGTCTAGCTGATATGTTTTGAAGATAATCTGGAGTTGTAGTAAAGGATTAGTGCAGATGGGGCCTTAAGGAGAAATATCCCACAAGCAATGAGAGAAGAGGGCCTACCTGTCCCCAAATAGAGGTAAAAATCCTAAGATTTTCTTCAGACAAAGCAATCAAGGCTTGAAACTTCTTGTCGTCGTATCCGTAGCGCTTTCCAAAGATGATGGAACAGATGACATTGGAGGTAGCATAGGTCATGAGGTGGTGTGGGTCAAAGGGTTGGCCTGGAAGGGAGAATAAGCACAGTCTTATCTCAGTCCGTCTCTTAGATAATCAGTCAGTTTGATCCTGCTGGGAAACTCCATGGATGGGGTTGGTCCTGGTTGGACAGAAATGGATGCCTCTTTCTACCTCTTACAGGCAGTGGACAACACAGTCTCATGTTCTGGGGGACTCCTGTGTTGAGGGGACTGGCATAGATCACCTTTGGGCACCTTTCTAATTTGACTGGTGACATTTATTTATGAATTCATTCATTCAAGCCCCACTTTCTCCTTCCTGAGGAGACTGAAAGCAGCTCAGACCATGACCCACATCTTCCCATCACAGCCTCTGCATGACTTATACTTGAAGGAGAACCCGTCTTGCTCTATCTGCGTCTCGGAAGTTGTGTGGCCCTTTTTTGTCCCTGCCCACTCCATACCATACAAGAAGGACATTCTAGCCTTTGAAATCCACATCTATTACTGCTTCCATTTAGATTAGGAAAAGAAACAATGTCCTTCAAACTACAAGAAAGGAGATTCCATCTAAACCGTCCGGTCAGCCTCACGTCGATACCGGGCAAGATTCTGGAAAAGATTGTTAAGGAAGTGGTCTGCAAACACTTAGAAACAAAAGCGGTCATCGCGAATAGTCAACATGGATTTATTAAAAACAAGTCATGCCAGACTCATCTGATCTCTTTCTTCGATAGAGTTACAAGCTGGGTAGATGCGGGGAATGATTCCGTGGATGTGGCATACCTGTATTTCAGGAAGGCCTTCTTTGACAAGGTCCCCCATGACCTTCTGGCAAGGAAACTAGTCCAATGTGGGCGAGGCAACACTACGGTGAGGTGGATCTGTAATTGGTTAAATGGACAAACCCAGAGGGTGATTCTCCCCAAGGCTTCCTCCTCTACATCCTGGGAAGAAGGGACGAGCGGAGGGCCACAAGCAGGGTTCCGTCCTGGGCCCGGTCCTGTTCAACATCTTTATTAATGACTTAGATGAAGGGCTAGAAGGCAGGATCATCAAGTTTGCAGACGGGACCAAATTGGGAGGGAGAGCCAAGACTCCAGAGGACAGGAGCAGGATTCAAAGGGATCTTGAAAGATTAGAGAGATGATGGGCCAAAACTAACAGAATGAAGTTCAACAGGGACAAATGCAAGAGACTCCACTTTGGCAGAAAAGAATGAAATGCAAAGATACAGAATGGGGGACGCCTGGCTCGAGAGCAGTACGTGTGAAAAAGATCTTGGAGTCCTCGTGGACAACAAGTTAAACATGAGCCAGGAATGTGATGTGGCTGCAAAAAAAGCCAATGGGATTTTGGCCTGCAAAATAGGAGCATAGTGTCTAGGTCCAGGGAAGTCCTGCTCCCTCTGCTCTATTCTGCTTTGGTTAGACCACACCTGGAATATTGTGTCCAATTCTGGGCGCCACAATTCAAGAGGGATATTGACAAGCTGGAATGTGTCCTGAGGAGCACGACTAAAATGATCAAGGGTCTGGAGGACAAGCCCTATGAGGAGCGGCTTAAGGAGCTGGGCATGTTTATCTTGAAGAAGAGAAAGCTGAGAGGAGATATGATAGCCATGGATAAATATGTGAGAGGAAGCCACAGGGAGGAGGGAACAAGCTTCTTTTCTGCTTCCTTGGAGACGAGGATGCAATGGAACAATGGCTTCAAACTACAAGAGAGGAGATTCCATCTGAACATGAGAAAGAACTTCCTGAGTGTGAGAGTCGTTCAGCAGTGGAACTCTCTGTCCTGGAGTGTGGTGGAGGCTCCTTCTTTGGAAACTTTTAAACAGGGGCTGGATGGCCATCTGTCAGGGGTGATTTGAATGCAATATTCCTGCTTCTTGGCAGAATGGGGTTGGACTGGATGGCCCATGAGGTCTCATCCAACTCTTTGATTCTATGATTCTAGGATGGAGAGTGAGTCTTGGGGGCTCTGTGTGCCAAGTTTGGTCTTGATTGGTCATTAGATGAGTGTTGCAGAAGTCTTGGGAAGTGCGTTGAAGTTTTTGAAGTCCCATCATCCATAGTCTGTACTCCCCCAAACCTCACCAGAATATTGAGTTGGCCATGGGGGCTCTCTGTGCCAAGTTTGGTCTTTATTGGTGTTTGGATGAGCGTCGCTGTGGTTTCAGGAAGTGAGTGAAGGTACTGCAAGTCACATCATCTATCGTCCGTCCTCTCTCAAGCAGCACCGGGATGTAGAGTGGGTCATGGGGGCTCTATGTTATTATAGATATAGATATAGATAGATATAGATATAGATATTATGGCTGGGCGGTTTCATTTCGTTAATTCGTAATTCGTTAATAATTCGTTAATTTTTTCAATTACAAAACGATAACGAACCATTCTGGAGCAATTTTAAAAAAAACGAATTTTTAAACACGTTTTGTAAATGCTTCGTATTTCGTTATTGTATTCGTTTCGTTATTGTTCTGAGGTCGTTTCGTTATTATTTCCGCATGTCTGGGGCAAGTTTTTGTTTAATTAGTGAAAAAAAATATAATATCACACCAACAGTCAAGAACAGAGGGAGAGGGAAGCTTCAGAAGTTTTTGGAGGTTTTTTAGCGTATTTCGAGGTCGCGTCCGCCATTAACGAATCAATTCGTTATTGTTTCGGAAATCGATTCGTTAATGTTTTGAAATTTTTTTCACATTTACGAAATTTCGTAAATATCGAACTTTTTAAAAGGAAAATTTTGTAATTATTTTAAATATCGAAACAAAAAAAAAACCCAAATACAAATCGATTTTAGAAACAATTTTTTCCGTTGTTACCCAGGCCTAATAGATATAGATATAGGTATAGATATAGATATAGATTACGCCACATGTGTAAGCAGGAGGGGAAGTCCCTAACCCTATGTATGGGAATCCCTGTGCCTAGAAGATCTATAAAACTAAGATGCATGCATGAGTTTGTATTTAGAGCCTTTCGACAAGACATGCCAGGAGGAATTTCCTGGAAAGTCCTTGGGGTGAGGATGAGCAAGAGAGTCCACTTACCCTTTGTATCATGGAGTTGCTCCAGGAGATACTGAGCTTCCGTCTGGATCCTCTCCTCAATGCTCTTCTTCCCCATCCCAAAGTTGCGGAGCGTGGTCAAGGAAAAACGCTGCATCTGCTTCCATGTCTTCCCATTGCTGAATGCCATCCCTGGAATGGATGAAGGAAGAGACCATGATGGGAGGGTAGGCAGGGTCAAGGTAAGTGTGCTGGTGCGGCTGTACCAGGAGCTCCAAAATCCCTTTCATTCTTTGAGCGTTTGCACGTGCTTGTTCTGGCCATGCATTTTGCAGTTGGATGGTTCCTGCAAGGCTGCAGTCATGGGGCTAGCCACCTGTCTATCATCGTTAAGTTTTAGTTCCGCCCTTTTTTCCAGGTTCAGGAGGGAAAGTTTTAGTTCAGTCTTACAGTTGGAAGCCTAGTTACAGGATATGAAAGTTTTCTACCTGTAGAGAAGCTTTGTTTCTTACAAAGTCCGGGGGGGGGGGGGGGGGGACAGTCCCAAAAGCTCTGGCTGGGGAATTTACAGCCTCACAGCTTTAAGAACAGTCTCTAAAGAAAGGCTTTTAAGAGAAATAGCTTTACAGCACAACCCTTGTTGGGGTTGGAGAAACAGACCTACAACTTTCGTGGGAAAAATCCTAAGGACTCTAGCTGAAATTCTTCAGAGGTTTGACTGGTACCCAAGAAGCAATTTGGAGCCGGGAGTAGGACCCACACCAGCAAAGCCTAGAAAGTAGATCTAGGAGGGGTCAAAAAAGGTTTTCCTCGTAAAGGAAAGAAATAGTTCTCCAAGCAAGTTGCCTGTCCATTGTAGACAAGTTAAGAAGCATTTGTTTGATTTGTTGAAGATCTAAGATTGTTTGTTGAAAACCTAAGCAATAATAAAGAACTTTGTTAAACTTTTACGCTTTTAAAGACTTTGTATAGGAAAACCCATAGGGCGTCTCACTCGAGGCACCCCGGCTTCTCACTGGGCACAAAGAGCACGTCCTGTTCAAAAGCCAATTGCTATAGGCGACAGCACAGTAAGGGGAAATGGCCAAATAAACATGGATCTTCACTGTTATCTCTTTAGACTGAGGCATTGAGGGTCTCAACTTGGGACTCTCAACTTGGGAACCATGGTCCAAATAGCCACCCATACGCCACTGAAGCACTCTTAAGTCTTGTAATCTCAGGAGGGAGCAACAAGAAGTCACAAGTGGAGTGCCACAGGGTTCCCCCCTGTGCCCGGTCCTGTTCAGCATATTTATTAATGACTTAGATGAAGGGCTAGAAGGCAGGATCATCAAGTTTGCAGACGACACCAAATGGGGAGGGAGAGCCAAGACTCCAGAGGATAAGAGCAGGAGTCAAAGGGATCTTGACAGATTAGAGAGATGATGGGCCATAACTAACACAATTAAGTTCAACAGTGACAAATGCAAGATACTCCACTTTGGCAGGAAAAACGAAATGCAAAGATACAGAATGGGGGACGATGCCTGGCTCTAGAGCAGAACGTGTGAAAAAGATCTTGGAGTCCTCGTGGGGAGGAAGGTAAACATGAGCCAACAATGTGATGTGGCGGCAAAAAAAGCCAATGGGATGTTGGCCTGAATCAATAGGAGCCTAGTGTCTAGATCTAGGGAAGTCATGCTCCCCATGCTCTATTCCGCCTTGGTTAGACCACGTTACCTGGAATATTGTGTCCAATTCTGGGCACCACAATTCAAGAGAGAGATTGACAAGCTGGAATGTGTCCAGAGGAGGGCGACTAAAATGATAAAGGTTCTGGAGAACAAGCCCTATGAGGAGCGGCTTAAGGAGCTGGGCATGTTTAGCCTGAAGAAGAGAAGGCTGAGAGGAGATATGATAGCCATGTATAAATATGTGAGAGGAAGCCACAGGGAGGAGGAGGGAGCAAGCTTCCTTTCTGCTTCCTTGGAGACTAGGACGCAATGGAACAATGGCTTCAAACTACAAGAGAGGAGATTCCATCTGAACATGAGGAAGAACTTCCTGACTATGAGATCCATTCAGCAGTGGAACTCTCTGCCCTGGAGTATGGTGGAGGCTCCTTCTTTGGAAGCTTTTAAGCAGAAGCTGGATGGCCATCTGTCAGGGGTGATTTGAATGCAATATTCCTGCTTCTTGGCAGAATGGGGTTGGACTGGATGATGGCCCACCAGGTCTCTTCCAATTCTTTGATTCTATGATTCTATTTTATATTCCAGTTCAAAGCAGAAAATGGGGGCTTTTATTCAGCTGTGTGGAATGGGCCTAAGAGGGGATTTTGACCCTGCTCCAACCTGAAGAGAGAAATCTGAAATGCATACCTTTTCCTTGACGGACTTTATCTACCAATGGTATTTTTGCCCTGGCAGAAAAGTCATGGCCCTGGTCAATCAGAGCTTCTTTGATGGCCTCATAGCCATGCAGCACCACAACTGGCTCCGTCCCCAAATAAAGTGTAAACACGGGTCCATACTTCTCACTTATCTGGAAAAAAATGAAGAAAGAGACATACCGCAAGTGGTCATATGACCAAATTTGGAAATGAATACATCATGCTCTAAGAAGTCTATAGGTGAGGCAGAGGTGATATGAAATCTGGAAAAACCCCTAGTTCGGATGGTTTTATTATAATTTCTTGTAAATGGCTAGAAGACCATTTGGGTTTCCCATCACAATAAATAAAGAACCCTATCAAAAATGATTTAAAAAATAATCTCACAGTTTCTGGTGAAAACGATAGAAAAGTTGCTGCAAGAGATTCTCTGTTCAATCTTTCATGGATAGTGTGAAACATGGAGTTCTGTTTGCTATTAACGACACTCTGCTTCAAGGACTTCCAGTGCAAGTTAATGGTGGCTGGACTGACTCTTTGTGAGCTTCCAGAGAGCCAGAGGCAGCCCTAGGTAATTTTCAAATGTAAGCAAACAGTATTTTGGTGCCCCCCCCCCCCCACCAATCACTGATATATATTTTCTGTTCATCATGGGAGTTCTGTGTGCCATATTTGGTTCAATTCCACGATTGGTGGAGTTCAGAATGCTCTTTGATTTTAGGTGAACTATACATCCTAGTAACTACAACTCGCTTATGTCAAGGTCTATTTTGCAGACGACACCAAACTGGGAGGGAGAGCCAATATTCCAAAGGACAGGAGCAGGATTCAAAACAATCTTGACAGATTAGAGAGATGAAGGGCCAAAACTCACAAAATGAAGTTCAACAGTGACAAATGCAAGAGACTCCACTTTGGCAGAAAAAATGAAATGCAAAAAGACAGAATGGGGGACGAAGCCTGGCTCGAGAGCAGTACGTGTGAAAAAGATCTTGGAGTCCTCGTGGACAACAAGTTAAACATGAGCCAGGAATGCGCTGTGCCGGCAAAAAAAGCCAATGGGATTTTGGCCTCAGGCATCAAGAGGAGCGTAGTGTCAAGGTCCAGGGAGATATAGACAAATTCAAGAGAGATATTGACTCTAAGCTGGAATGTGTCCAGAGGAGGGTGACTAAAATGATCCAGGGTCTGGAGAACAAGCCCTACGAGGAGTGGCTTAGGGAACTGGGCATGTTTAGCCTGAAGAAGAGAAGGCTGAGAGGAGATATGATAGCCATGTATAATAAATATGTGAGAGGAAGCCACAGGGAGGAGGAGGGAGCAAGCTTGTTTTCTGCTTCCCTGGAGACTAGGACGCAATGGAACAATGGCTTCAAACTACAAGAGAGGAGATTCCATCTGAACATGAGGAAGAACTTCCTGACTGTGAGAGCCGTTCAGCATAGAATCATAGATTCAAAGAGTTGGAAGAGACCTCATGGGCCATCATCCAGTCCAACCCCATTCTGCCAAGAAGCAGGAATATTGCATTCAAATCATCCCTGACAAATGGCCATCCAGCCTCTGCTTAAAAGCTTCCAAAGAAGGAGCCTCCACCACACTCCGGGGCAGAGAGTTCCACTGCTGAACGGCTCTCACTGTCAGGAAGTTCTTCCTAATGTTCAGAAGGAATCTCCTCTCCTGTAGTTTGAAGCCATTGTTCCATTGCGTCCTAGTCTCCAAGGAAGCAGAGAACAAGCTTGCTCCCTCCTCCTCCCTGTGGCTTCCTCTCACATATTTATACATGGCTATCATATCCCCTCTCAGCCTTCTCTTCTTCAGGCTAAACATGCCCAGTTCCCTAAGCCGCTCCTCATAGGGCTTGTTCTCCAGCAGTGGAACTCTCTGCCCCGGAGTGTGGTGGAGGCTCCTTCTTTGGAAGCTTTGAAACAGAGGCTGGATGTCCATCTGTCAGGAGTGATTTGAATGCAATATTCCTGCTTCTTGGCAGAATGGGGTTGGACTGGATGGCCCATGAGGTCTCTTCCCACTCTAGGATTCTATGATTCTATTTTTCCCCAAGAGCTCCTCAAGAGCGCCCCTGGGCAAAATCAACTGTACTGCAAAGGCTTACTTTGCGTAATGGGTTGAGCCGCCCCTGCTCCTTCCCCAGCTGTAGACAGAGAGAGTAGGAGACAGCAAAACTTGCAGGGCGGCATCCGATGGCACAATAGAGACCCACTTCTCAAGAGAGAGCCTCTGACTTGCCCTGACAGCCACCCAAAGAGTACAGCGGGTTGCAAAACGGCAAGCTGTGTTTCCAACAGGGAACGCAGCACAACAGCAGACCACTCACATCTTAAAATAAACAAGAGAAAAGGATGAAAGAAGAGAGGAGAGCTCAACGAATCGCGAGTTCATAGAATAAGCCTAATAATAATAATAATAATAATAATAATCATCATCATCATCATCATCATCATAGAATCATAGAATCAAAGAGTTGGAAGAGACCTCATGGGCCATCCAGTCCAACCCCATTCTGCCAAGAAGCAGGAATATTGCATTCAAATCACCCCTGACAGATGGACATCCAGCCTCTGCTTAAAAGCTTCCAAAGAAGGAGCCTCCATCACACTCCCTCGGGGGAAGGCAGAGAGTTCCACTGCTGAACGGCTCTCCCAGTCAGGAAGTTCTTCCTCATGTTCAGATGGAATCTCCTCTCTTGTAGTTTGAAGCCATGGCTCCATTACATCCTAGTCTCCAAGGAAGCAAAAAACAAGCTTGCTCCCTCCTCCTCCCTGTGGCTTCCTCTCACATATTTATACATGGCTATCATATCTCCTCTCAGCCTTCTCTTCTTCAGGCTAAACATGCCCAGTTCCCTAAGCCGCTCCTCATAGGGCTTGTTCTCCAGACCCTTGATCATTTTAGTCGCCCTCCTCTGGACACATTCCAGCTTGTCAATATCTCTCTTGAATTGTGGTGCCCAGAATTGGACACAATATTCCAGGTGTGGTCTAACCAAAGCAGAATAGAGCATGGGGAGCATGACTTCCTTAGATCTAGACACTATGCTCCTATTGATGCAGGCCAAAATCCCATTGGCTTTTTTTGCCGCCACATCGCATTGTTGGCTCATGTTTACCTTCCTCCCCACGAGGACTCCAAGATCTTTTTCACACGTACTGCTCTCGTGCCAGGCGTCCCCCATTCTGTATCTTTGCATTTCATTTTTTCTGCCAAAGTGGAGTATCTTGCATTTGTCAGTGTTGAACTTCATTTTGTTAGTTTTGGCCAATCATCTCTCTAATCCGTCTAGATCCCTTTGAGTCCTGCTCCTGTCCTCTGGACTATTGGCTATCCCTCCCAATTTGGTGTCGTCTGCAAACTTGATGATCCTGCCTTCTAGCCCTTCATCTAAGTCATTAATAAATATGTTGAACAGGACCGGGCCCAGGACGGAACCCTGCTTGTGGCACTCCACTCGTCACTTCTTTCCAAGATGAAGAGGAAGCATTAGTGAGCACTCTCTGTGTGCTCACTAATTATTATATTATTATAATAATAATAATAACTTTATTTGAACCCCACCACCCTCTCCCCAAGGGACTCGGTGCGGCTTACATGAGGCCGAGCCCACAACACATCAATAAACAGAAGCAATAACAATAAATCAATACAAAACAGTTGAAATAAACTCAAAAACAAAAAATACACAATAAGCAATAAACGATAACAATATCAAAAACATACAGCATTTAAAAACCAATGGCCGGGCCAAATGTAAAATTCAAATTTTAAATTTAAAAAAGTGCTGAGCATGAACAAGGTAAGGCAAATTATTATAGGGTTTTTGGAGAAAGATGAGGGCGCGCTGACAATCCTAAGTGCGTTACGAGGGCATATTGTTGAGAGATTCTCCTTAGTCTGGGAAGCCACACTGGAACAACCATGTTTTCAGGCTCCTCCTAAAGACTGCCAGTGTTGGGGAATGTCTGATGTCCTTGGGGAGTGAGTTCCAGAGTCGAGGGGCCACAACTGAGAAGGCCCTCTCCCTCATCTCCACCAATCGCGCCTGCCATGGAGGTGGGAGCATGAGCAGGGCCTCTCCAGATGATCGGAGAGATCATGTGGGTTCGGTCACAGAAATGCGGTCACGCAGGTCTCAACTGCAGGTCTCAACAGGGTCTCAACTGTTCAGGGCTTTGTAGGTAAGAACCTGCACCTTGAATTGGGAAAATGAATGGCAGCCAGTGGAGCTCCTTAAGTAGGAGCTCCTTAAATAGGAGCTCCTTAAACATAAATCATGATATGCCCAAATTACAACTAATAAGAATATCTAAAGCCAAGTAGAAGGAAAAAAAATAGAAGAAATCAGAAATGAAAATAGTTATAATCCCCATTGCAAGTTCAATTGCTAAATCACATCTGAGAGCAAAAGAAAAATAAACAAGAAGAAGGAAGAAGAGGAAAGACAAAAGAGTCGGGAGGAGTACAGACGTGTGAGAAAAGGAACTATTGCGGAAAGACCATAAATAGATTAGCCTTGAACGTCAGATGTTGTGTCTATGAAGGGCCCTTCTTTAAAGAAAGAAGAATCATAGAATCCTAGAATCCAAGAGTTGGAAGAGACCTCCTGGGCCACCATCCAGTCCAACCCCATTCTGCCAAGAAGCAGGAATATTGCATTCAAATCACCCCTGACAGATGGCCATCCAGCCTCTGCTTAAAAGCTTCCAAAGAAGGAGCCTCCACCACACTCCGGGGCAGAGAGTTCCACTGCTGAACGGCTCTCACAGTCAGGTAGTTCTTCCTCATGTTCAGATGGAATCTCCTCTCTTGTAGTTTGAAGCCATGGCTCCATTGCGTCCTAGTCTCCAGGGAAGCAGAAAGGAAGCTTGCTCCCTCCTCCTCCCTGTGGCTTTCACGCCGTCCAAAGGAAACTGAAAGAGAGGAACGGAGCAGCCTCACTCAACTTGGTGCTCCGCCCCTTCACATGCCTGGGCTAGCAAACTAGCTGGCCCAAACCGTCTGCCTCCTTCAAAATGCTTGCGGGTCAGGCGGAGATCTTGCCTGGCCGGCAGACGAGAAGCTAACTCGGGCCAAGGTCTTCGCAATGCTTTCATGTTGGTGAGAGCATAATGCTTTCATGTTAGAAAGGTATTTAGGCTTCCTGCAAACTAAGGGAAAGCATCAGTTCAATGTTGCTTATTAGCCTCAAAATGCCCTCCCGCATCTTAAGCTTTGCTTGGCTGAGGGTGGGGCTTTTACCTGTGTTAACAGGACTGTCCACCTGGTTTTCTGGCCAGAAAATAAAATCTGGTTGTTTTCACCTGATCCCGTTCATAGAATCATAGAATCAAAGAGTTGGAAGAGACCTCCTGGGCCACCCAGTCCAACCCCATTCTGCCATGAAGCAGGAAAATTGCATTCAAATCACCCCTGACAGATGGCCATCCAGCCTCTGTTTCAAAGCTTCCAAAGAAGGAGCCTCTTTGGAAGCTTTTAAACTTTGCAATCATATTAGCCCCAGGATTACCCAACTTGTAAAGAAGATGCAAGCCCAAAAATCACATTGATGCAAACTGAATTTAATTCTTTTTTATATTATTCTGTTTAACCAAAATGTTAAAGGTTTTGACTAAAATTTACTTTCAGTTCAAGACAGTTTATTATTCTTGAAACTTGTGGTCCCTGCTAGCAGCAAAAGCAATCAAAGTGGTCTCTGGTCAAAAAAGGTTGGGAACCACTGGTTTCGAGGGTGTGTTTATCAGGTTTGCATGGCATCAAATTGGAAAGAATAGCTAAGCCATAGCTAGTTCTCTAGAAGACCTCAAAATGGCTTTAACGAATCTGAGAGCGGCGTCAAAAGCAAGAATGAATTTCAATACAGAGAAATGTATTGAGGGGATGGTGGTCCTGCTTCTTCCACTGACCTTGGAGAACTCCTCATCCCAGTGTTTGCCCTTCAGCTGCAGAACATTCCCAACGATGGGCAATGGAGTGGGGCCGGGGGGCATTTTCCCTTTTCTGTACACCTTGCTATTCCAGATGGCAGAAAGAAGAAGGAGGGATATTATCCCGATGACCAGGAGAGCCGTGCACGTCCCCAAGGGCTCCATCTCAGTCTGCAGAAGCAAGAAGGGTCCCAAATCCAAGGACGGAGAAGGCTTGGAGTCACTTGGCTCCACTGCAAAGCAAAGGGATAGTCAACATTCACCAATGGGCATTTCCCTGTTCTTTTTTCCCTGAATATTGTACGCAAATGTTTATATAATCCCCATCTGTGGGTTGTTGTAGGTTTTTCCGGGTTATATGGCCATGTTTTAGAGGCATTTTCTCCTGACGTTTCGCCTGCATCTATGGTACGCATCCTCAGAGGCCGTGAGGTCTGCTGGAAGTAGGAAAATGGGTTTATCTATCTGTGGAATAACCAGGGTGAGACAAAGGACTCTTGTCTGTTGGAGCTAGGTGTGAATGTTTCAGCTGACCACCTTGATTAGCATTTGATGGCTTGGCAGTGCCTGAGGGAATCTTTTGTTGAGAGGTGATTAGATGTGCCTGATTGTGCCTTGTTTTTGTAAGCCGCCCTGAGTCCCCTTCGGGGTGAGAAGGGCGGGGTAGAAGCAACCTAAATAAATAAATAAATAAAAATTGTTTACTCTCTGTTGTTTTGCTGTTGTAATTTTAGAGTTTTTAAATATTGGTAGCCAGATTTTGTTCATTTTCATGGTTTCCTCCTTTCAAATGCTAAATCAAATGCTAATTAAGGTGGTCAGTTCATAGAATCATAGAATCATAGAATCAAAGAGTTGGAAGAGACCTCCTGGGCCATCCAGTCCAACCCCCTGCCAAGAAGCAGGAATATTGCATTCAAATCACCCCCGACAGATGGCCATCCAGACTCTGTTCAACAACTTCCAAAGAAGGACCCTCCACCGCACTCCGGGGCAGAGAGTTCCACTGCTGAACGGCTCTCACAGTCAGGAAGTTCTTCCTCATGTTCAGATGGAATCTCCTCTCTTGTAGTTTGAAGCCATTGTTCCACGTCCTAGTCTCCAAGGAAGCAGAGAACAAGTTGAAGCATTCCCACCTAGCTCCAGCAGACAAGAGTCCTTTGTCCCACCCTGGTCATTCCACAGATATATAAACCCTTTTTCCTAGTTCCAACAGACCTCACTACCTCTGAGGATGCTCGCCACAGATGCAGGCGGAACGTCAGGAGAGAATGCCTCTAGGCCATGGCCATACAGTCCGAAAAAACCTACAACAACCCAGTGATTGCGGCCATGAAAGCCTTCGACAAGCCCTATGAGGAGTGGCTTAACGAGCTGGGCATGTTTAGCCTGAAGAAGAGAAGGCTGAGAGGAGATATGATAGCCATGTATAAATATGTGAGAGGAAGCCACAGGGAGGAGGAGGGAGCAAGCTTGTTTTCTGCTTCCTTGGAGACTAGGACGCAATGGAACAATGGCTTCAAACTACAAGAGAGGAGATTCCATCTGAACATGAGGAAGAACTTCCTGACTATGAGAGCCGTTCAGCAGTGGAACTCTCTGCCCCGGAGTGTGGTGGAGGCTCCTTCTTTGGAGGCTTTGAAGCAGAGGCTGGATGACCATCAGTCAGGGGTGATTTGAATGCAATATTCCTGCCTCTTGGCAGAATGGGGTTGGACTGGATGATGGCCCAGGAGGTCTCTTCCAACTCTTCGATTCTAGGATTCTATGATTCTATGACAATACATTAAATCCCCATCGGAATTATAATCTAGTTATGCACAATTTTGTGTCTATTCCTTGCCCTCCATTTTGCTCTTGTTCCTGTCTTTTGGTGCAACGATGCAACCATTCTCGTCCCCAGTTCCGAAGGACTGAGCAGGAAGGTTAACCTCTTGCAGAAAAAGCAGCCAGGATCACAGCAACACATTAAAGATGCTCAGATTTAGGAACTCTATGAGCCAATGTTACGGCAAGTCTGGAAGGGCACCAACATTCAGCAGGTGCACGGAAAGTGATCTTGAGAAAGTCAGAATGTGTGTTTGTGGGCATGCAGGGATGAACACAGGTAGGGTATGAGGGTAGGAAGTGCATCTGGTATCACACCCGGCCTACCCAACCCAATGGTGCCCCTCAGAAATCCCTGACACCCCTCACCCAAAGAAAGAGCCCCCCACCTTCAGAGCTGGTAAGGCTTACCTCAACCATGGAAAGGAAGCAGCTTTCTCTCTGCTTCTCTCCCTCTGACACACATTCCCTTTATGAGGTGAGATCCTGTTTGTCTTCATTTCTCTTCTCCTCTTCCTCTTCCTCAATGCCTTGTCTTCTCTGCATTACTCTCATGAATAACTTTCAAAAACTTTAAAGCATAGGTTCTTTTCTCTTTTTTTGCAATTTCCAGTGTGAGAGGGTAGATCAGGTTACAGAAAAACATTTAGACGAAGAATGACATACAGACATTCCTTACTTCCCTGAAGACTAGGACGCGGAACAATGGCTTCAAACTACAAGAGAGGAGATTCCATCTGAACATGAGGAAGAACTTCCTGACTGTGAGAGCCGTTCAGCAGTGGAACTCTCTGCCCCGGAGTGTGGTGGAGGCTCCTTCTTTGGAAGCTTTTAAGCAGAGGCTGGATGGCCATCTGTCAGGGGTGATTTGAATGCAATATTCCTGCTTCTTGGCAGAATGGGGTTGGACTGGATGGCCCATGAAGTCTCTTCCAAATCTAGGATTCTATGATTCTATGATTCTATGACATACGGATTCTATGCAACTACATTTATTTATTTATTTATTTATTTATTTAAAAGTTTTATATACCGACTTTCTCGCCTCTCTTGAGGGACTCAGACCAGTTTCCAACCCCCCCCCCCCAAAAAAAATACATACAGTCAATAAAACATCGTACTTCATACTGCAATAAAACATTAAAACATTAAAACAGCAATTACATTCAATAAATACAATGGTCAGTCGTCCCACTAAATTTGATGTTCATCATCCTCCATCCATATCTCAGGGTGTTGGCTCACTCATCGAATGCCTGTCTCCATAACCACGTCTTCACCTGTTTCCTGAATGTCAGAATAGACGGGGCAGTTCTGATCTCCAGTGGGAGAGAGTTCCAGAGTCGAGGGGCCACCACCGAGAAGGCCCTGTCCCCCGTCCCCACCAGACGTGCTTGCAAGGCCGGTGGGACCGAGAGCAGGGCCTCTCCAGACAATCTTAATAATCTTGATGGTTCATAGGGGAGAATACATTCGGAGAGGTAAACAGGGCCGGAGTCGTTTACATGCAACTACATTGGATTCACAATTACATGGCTAACAAACAGACAAAAGGGAATTACATTTTCACTGAGCATTCACACCCCATGTACACACACATTCATCCTCAGACATACAACAGGTCACAGGTTCGAATCCAGGGAGAGGCGGATGAGCTCCCTCTATCAGCTCCAGCTTCTCATGCGGGGACATGAGAGAAGTCTCCCACAAGGATGATAAAAACATCAAATCATCCAGGCGTCCCCTGGGCAACGTCCTTGCACACAGCCAATTCTCTCACACCAGGAGTCACTTGTTGTGGTTCAGCACCAGCATGATGGGAATGAGAGTAGTGCAGATGTGGGCTTGCAGTTTTCTCATGAATCTAGAGACAGGCCTGTGTCTTCACGAGAATGGAATGTAGCTGATAAGTCAGTTGCTGGGAAGCAAGGTCATGCTGGCCAGGTGGTGAGAAGGAGTTCACGGCTTGCAGCGAAGTGTTGAGCTCATCTGGTGGGAAAACTGCTCGTTAGCTGCTTGTTTGATGTTTGCTGTTTTGATGTGTAACGTATAAGTAACCTGCCTTGGAATTGATCCGGTGTCAGTTTCAACGTTGCGATATGGCTCGCTTTAGCTCCGGCTCGGGGGCTTGAGGCTTGGAAACAGCCTGCTTCATGTAACCTTATGCTACTTCCTGGTTTTTATTCTGCTGCTTTGCTTCATGTCTCCTGCTTGGACTCAAAGGGATTTTATTGGATTTTTTACCTTGCACCACTGATCTTTTTACTGCTCATACTTTGATTGTTTCAATAAACTTCCTACCTCACAAGTTTGGCTGGTTTTGTCAGAGAAAGCAAGGTGAATCTTAACCTGAGGCACAACATCACTCCTGACACGACAAAAAAATAAATAAATCCTCAGACATTCAAATATGACCATATCCTTTTCTCCCTCCTTGGAGAAGCACCTCTTAGGCCAGACCCTGCTTTCCTGCAGCCTGTCAACGTAGAGTTCCAACACTTCATTAATGCCATAACTTCAAAATGCCAAAACTTCCTTCCCTAAGAACAGTGCCAAGGGCCAGATCTCTGTTTTCTACACAACAGAACCTGACTCCCTGCACAAAATCCAAGATTCCAAAAGTGCACTTCTTCCTCTTCCCTTGAGAAAGAAGCCCCAAAGTGACCAGGCTGCTCTCGTGCAAATCTGCCACTCTCCATAGGTACACCATCTTCTCATGGAGCAGAGCATAAAAGGTGGAACAGACTCCTCAGGTCTGCCACACTTTGAGCATTATTAGACTGAGTCTTTTATAGGAATATTCTGCTAATGTCATCCCAAAGTTGTAAATTAATGACAGACGTCTTCCATCCTGGATCCATCTCAGTTTCCTGGCCAGGTGTTGACTTTTCTTGATTGGTGATGATCTTATGTTGACTTCCTTCTTAACATTGTAAACATTTCTGTTATCACTGTCCCAATTCTTCTTAGAGTTTACTTTTTCAGCTGTCATTAGCAACTTTTGATTACAGTCCAGCAAGCAGGTAGTTAGTCATTGCAGATCTTAATATTATACTGGTGTCTCCGCTTCTCTCCAGGATGAAGAGGAGGAAGCCTTGGGGAGAATCACCCTCTGGATTCGTCCATTGAACCAATTACAGATCCACCTCTCCGTAGTTTTGCCTCGCCCACATTGGACTAGTTTCCTTGCCAGAAGGTCATGGGGGACCTTGTCGAAGAAGGCCTTCCTGAAATCCAGGTACGCCACATCCATGGCATTCCCCGCATCTACCCAGCTTGTAGCTGTATCGAAGAAAGAGATCAGATGAGTCTGGCATGACTTGTTTTTGATCAATCCATGTTGACTATTAGCGATGACCGCATTTGTTTCTAAGTGTTTGCAGACCTCTTCCTTAACAATCTGATATCGACGTGAGGCTGACCGGACATTGGTCATTGTTTGGGTCATCCTTTTTTCCCTTCTTGAAGATTGGGACCACATTGGCCCTCCTCCAATCTGCTGGAACTTCTCCCGTTCTCCAAGAACTCTCAAAGATGGTTGCCAATGGTTCCGAGATGACTTCCGCTAGTTCCTTGAGTACTCTTGGGTGTAGTTGATCTGGCCCTGAAAGGGGACTTGAACTCATTTAGAGCGGCCAGGTATTCCTGGACGACTAGTTTCCCAATTTGGGGTTGGATGTCCTCCAATCCCTCATCCACTCTATCTTGCTGAGGTTGAAGATGACTTTCTTTTTGTGAGAAGACCGAGGCAAAGAAGGCATTAAGTAGTTCTGCCTTTTCCCTATCATCCTCTGACAGCATTGCCCCATCTTCTCCTCGAAGAGGTCCTATCGCCTCCTTGTTTTTCCTTTTTCTACTGACATAAGAATAGAAGCCCTTTTTATTGTTTTTAATGTCCCTTCATCTAAGTCAATACTAGAGACTGCCCTGTAACGCAGTGAGAGAAAAAACTTACTTCCACTTTCCAATAAGAGAAGGCTGAGAGGAGACATGATAGCCATGTATAAATATGTGAGAGGAAGCCACAGAGAGGAAGGAGCAAGCTTCCTTTCTGCTTCCCTGGAGACTAGGACACATGGGAACAATGGCTTCAAACTCCAAGAGAGGAGATTCCATCTGAACATGAGGAAGAACTTCCTGACTGTGAGAGTCGTTCAGCAGTGGAACTCTCTGCCCCGGAGTGTGGTGGAGGCTCCTTCTTTGGACGCTTTGAAACAGAGGCTGGATGGCCATCTGTCAGGGGTGATTTGAATGCAATATTCCTGCTTCTTGGCAGAATGGGGTTGGACTGGATGGCCCAGGAGGTCTCCTCCAACTCTTTGATTCTATGACTCCATGATTCTTGGTTGTAGTTGATCTGGCCCTGAAAGGTATTCCTGGACGACTTCTTTCCCAATTTGGGGTTGGATGTCCTCTAATCCCTCACCCACTCCATCTTGCTGAGGTGGAAGATTACTTTCTTTTTGTGAGAAGACCGAGGCAAAGAAGGCATTAAGTAGTTCTGCCTTTTCCCTATCATCCCCTGTCAGCATTGCCCCATCTTCTCCTCGAAGAGGCCCTATCACCTCCTTGTTTTTCCTTTTTCGACTGACATAAGAAAAGAATCCCTTTTTATGGTTTGTAATGTCCCTGGCAAGCCTGAGCTCGTTTTGTGCTTTAGCCTTGCGGACCTTTTCCCTAATTGTTTCCCTTGCCCTGCACCAAGTCTTTCTCTTGTGAAATCCTGTTGGTTTTCATTCCTCTCTTGCTTCATTCTTCTCTAATTTCTTATCTTCTCTCCAGTACTTACTTTTGCCCGGGGTTGTTATTCTCACTAATCTCCATTCTTGGTCTTGCTCCTCTCTGTTCTTCCATGTCTCCCCTCTTGAGGAGCCTGGGTCTGCCCAACCTTCAGCCTGAGATGAGTCCTTTTGTGTGAGGTGGGGAGAGCCAGGCTTCTAAAGAGTGAAAGAAGTACAGTATAGAATCGCTTATCCAACCTTCGCTCATCCAATGTTCTGTATTATCCAATGCAGTCTCCCCCCCCCCAATCCTCAGCTGTTTCTATGTATTGTGATGTTTTGGTGCTAAATTCATGAATATAGTAATTACTAGGCTCATCTGGGGGGGCCCTGCTCTCGACCCCGCCACTCTCACAAGTGAGGCTGGTGGGGACGAGGAGCAGGGCTTTCTTAGTGGTGGCTCCTCACCTGTGGAACTCACTCCCCGGGGAAATCAGGGCAGCATCATCCCTCCTCGCCTTTAGGAGGAGGGCGAAGACGTGGTTGTGGGACCAGGCCTTTGGGCACTCCAGCAATTAAAGCAGACATTCAGGCGAGTAAGACCAGCAGGACTGATGAAGTGGAACAGGAAACTAGAACTATGAATGAGCAAACGCTGACCATGTAAAAGGAGAAATTGGGTTTGTATGGGGTTTTTATTGATTTTATTGATTTTATGGGAATAATGTATGAATTTATGTATGAATTGTTGTTAATTGTGATTTGATGTAATTTTGTGTATACTTGTTTTATGTTGCAGGCATCAAATTGTGCCTTTGCTACTGTAAGCCGCCCTGAGTCCCCTTCGGGGTGAGAAGGGCGGGGTAAAAGAACCCCAAATAAATAAATAAATAAATAGGCTTGTTTGATCCAAAAGAAATGGTTCAAAACTCATTTCGGATGTAGGGGGTGCTGGTGGTTCGATTCTAAAATCAATTCCGATTTTCACAGAAAAAAATATTCAAAAGTTTTCAAAACTCCCAAGACTTCTGAATCCTTTCGTTAATGGTTTGAAAGTGTTATTTCCTGTTTCATTGGGTGGTCTTTACTTTGAAAGTAGTTGTTTTACTCCAGGAGTGGGGGAAAGCAAGCGGAGGAAATTCCTTCCTTCTCCGGTTTAAAACTGGCTTCTCTGGCTTTAAAACCGGCTTCTCTGGCTTGAGCCAGAAGCGGTAAAGGCAAAGGAAGTAAATTCATCCTTCTCTGGCTTTAAAATAGGCTTCTCTGGCTTGAGCCAGAAGCAGGAAAAGCAAACAGAGGAGAATCATTCTTCTCTGGTTTAAAACTGGCTTCTCTGGTTGACAGAAGCGGGAAAAGCAAACAGAGCAAATTCATCCTTCTTTGGCTTTAAAACTGGCTTCTCAGGCTTGAGCCAGAAGTGGAGAAAAGCAAGCAGAGCAAATTCATCCTTTCCTGGTTTATAACTGGCTTTTCTTGCTTTAAACTTGGCTTCTCTGGCTTGAACCAGAAGTGGGAAAAGCAAATGGAGGAGATTCATTCTTCTCTGGTTTAAAACTGGCTTCTCTGGCTTGAACCAGAAGTGGGAAAAGCAAATGGAGGAGATTCATTCTTCTCTGGTTTAAACTGGCTTCTCTGGCTTGAGCCAGAAGCAGGAAAAGCAGACTGAGCAAATTCATTGTTCTCTGGTTTATAACTGGCTTCTCTGGCTTGAGCCGAGGCCAGGGACCATAAGCGAGGAAAAGCTGAATAATTTCCGACTCGCTCCCTGATTTGTAACAAAAATTGCGGAAAAAGCTTTGGAAGGGCAAAGGGACTAAAAAACTTTCCTAAAAAAGTTCAAACTTGCTTCAAAAAGGTAATTATTCTGGCTTTATTCCAAATAACGAAGATTCCGAGTGGACCTAACCATTCCTAGTAATTACTACATAACATTAGTGTGAATTGAACTGCTTTTTCTGTCGATTTGAACCTCTCTGAAGATAGCTTTATTTGCTGGCCAAAGCAAATGGTGGCAGATATGCCCTAGGGATGATAATACTGCCACACCCACAAGATGGAGTCGTGATCTTTTAGTGTTTTACAGGAATCCAAAAAGCACATTTTGATTGGTGTTAACACATTGTCCATTCAATTGGTCAACTTACCTAATCCATTTCTGATTGGCTTTCTAATACAACAGGTGACAACAACAGAACATGGAATCAACTGGAACTTCAAATCTTCTTCAAGTGACCCCCAACACACTTGGATGCACTTGGCTTATACTTTGGCTATACTTTGGTCTGAACCTATGGTCCTATATAGTGTTTCTAAAAATGTATAAAATGACATTTCCTTCACCATTGGGACACCGAGGTTTCTGTATTTATATTGGAGCTTGTCAGTGGAGCAGCTCACCTATTATTGTTATTGTTACGGCTTATTGTTATTGTTATGGCTTCAGTGATGCCTATGATATCATATTTGTGGTGTTGTGCTAAAAGTTGGAGTTCGTCTTGTTTATTTCCCATGCTCTGTGCATTAGTGTAAAGACATGTGAGCCCCTGGGATCTTCCCTTGAGCTGTTTAATTGGGATTATAGTTCTTTTGGTACTTGGTCCTCGTTGTGTTTGTGCAGACCTCTGTTCAGCCTTCTGGCAGTTCCCTGACATTGTGGGTAAAGTAGTGTTCACAAGGCTGTTGTCCCCCTCCCCCAGTGGGCCTAGTTTAAAGTGCACCTAATGAGGTTTGCGAGTCTGTGAGCAAAAAGGTGTTTTCCTACTTGTGTGAGATGTACCCCATCCCTTGCCAGTAGGCCATCCTCCTGGAAAAGCAGACCATGGTCGAGGAAGCCAAAGCATTCCTCCTGACACCATTTTCTAAGCCAGTCATTGACCTGTACTATTTTCCTGGCCCTTGTAGGACCGTGTCTTACAAGTGGGAGGAGGGATGAAAAGACCACCTGTACATTAGATTGTTTTAGCTTTGTTCCAAGAGCTCGAAAATCATTTGTGACAACACTACAAATATGATATCATAGGAATCACTGAAACCTGGTGGGATGACTCCTATCGCTGGAATGTAGATATCGAGGGCTATAACCTCTTTCACACAAACCGAACAAAGGGGAGAGGAGGCGGAGTAGCCTTATATGTCAAAAACTCATGCTGCAGAAGAGATTCCAGACAGCAATCCGGGAAACCAGCTTGAAAGCATCTGGATAAGAATCAAGGGAACTGGGACTCAAAAAGATCTCGTTGTAGGCGTCTACTACAGACCTCCAAGCCAGGAGGAAGAACTTGATGAAGTCTTCTGCCAACAGTTGACCAAACAGGCACAGAGAAGAGATGTAGTAGTCATGGGTGATTTCAACTATCCCAATATTTGCTGGAAAACAAACTCGGCCAAGAGTACAAAGTCCAACAAATTCTCGCATGCCTTGCAGACAATTTCATGGTCTAGAATATAGAAGAGGCAGCAAGGGGATTGGCTACTCTTGATCTCATCCTAACAAATGCGGAGGACCTGATCAATGCGGTTGAAGTAGTAGGATCCTTAGGGGCAAGTGACCATGTGCTCCTGCAATTTGAGGTACAAAGGAAGGCCGAAACTAAGACAAGTCAAACCCGCATTTTGGACTTTAGGAGAGCCGATTTCCAAAAAATGAAGGAAACGCTGAGCAGCATTCCGTGGACACAGATACTAAAAGATAAGAGAGTTATGGATGGATGGGAATTTCTCAAGAGTGAAATACTCTAGGCACAATTGCAAACCGTGCCAACAAAGAGAAAAAATAGGACAAGTGCAAAGAAGCCAGAATGGATGTCCAAAGAACTTCTAACTGTGCTAAGACACAAAAGAGACATGCACAAGAAGTGGAAAAAGGGAGAAATCACCAAAGAAGAATTCAAACAAATAGCCAACACCTGTAGGGAAAAGGTCCGCAAGGCTAAAGCACAAAATGAGCTCAGGCTTGCCAGGGACATTAAAAACAATAAAAAGGGCTTCCTTTCTTATATCAGTAGAAAAAGGAAAAACAAGGAGGCAATCGGGCCTCTTCGAGGAGAAGATGGGGCAATGCTGACAGGGGACAGGGAAAAGGCAGAACTACTTAATGCCTTCTTTGCCTCGGTCTTCTCACAAAAAGAAGGTCATCTTCAACCTTTGTACCTCAGAGCCCCCGGTGGCGCAGTGGGTTAAAGCACTGAGCTGCTGAGCTTGTTGATCGAAAGGTCACAGGTTCGATTCCGGGGAGCGGCGTGAGCTTCCGCTGTCAGCCCTAGCTTCTGCCAACCTAGCAGTTCGAAAACATGCAAATGTGAGTAGATCAATAGGTACCGCTCCGGCGGGAAGGTAACAGCGCTCCATGCAGTCATGCCGGCCACATGACCTTGGAGGTGTCTACGGACAACGCCGGCTCTTCGGCTTAGAAATGGAGATGAGCACCACACCCCAGAGTCAGACATGACTGGACTTAATGTCAGGGGACTACCTTTACCTTTACCTTCAACCTCAGCAAGATGGAGTGGATGAGGGATTAGAGGACATCCAACCCCAAATTGGGAAACAAGTCGTCCAGGAATACCTGGCCGCTCTAAATGAGTGCAAGTCCCCTTTCAGGGCCAGATCAACTACACCCCAGAGTATTGAAGGAACTAGCGGAAGTCATTTCGGAACCATTGGCAACCATCTTTGAGAGTTCTTGGAGAACGGGAGAAGTTCCAGCAGATTGGAGGAGGGCCAATGTGGTCCCAATCTTCAAGAAGGGAAAAAAGGATGACCCAAACAATGACCAATGTCCGGTCAGCCTCACGTCGATACCGGGCAAGATTCTGGAAAAGATTGTTAAGGAAGCGGTCTGCAAACACTTAGAAACAAATGTGGTCATCGTTAATAGTCAACATGGATTTATCAAAAACAAATCATGCCAGACTAATCTGACCTGAGTCCCTCGTCGAGGTTGAGAAGGCCGGTATAGAAAAGCTATAAATAAATAAATAAATAAATCTCTTTTTTCAATAGAGTTACAAGCTAGGTAGATGCAGGGAATGCCGTGGATGTAGCGTACCTGGATTTGAGGAAGGCCTTCTTTGACAAGGTCCCCCATGACCTTCTGGCAAGGAAACGAGTCCAATGTGGGTGAGGCAAAACTACGGTGAGGTAGATCTGGATTTGGTTAAATGGACAAACCCCGAGGGTGATTCTCCCCAAGGCTTCCTCCTCTTCATCCTGGAGAGAAGTGACAAGTGGAGTGCCACAGGGTTCCGTCCTGGGCCCGGTCCTGATCAAGATCTTTATTAATGACTTAGATGAAGGGCTAGAAGGCAGGATCATCAAGTTGGCAGACGGGACCAAATTGGGAGAGCCAAGACTCCAGAGGACAGGAGCAGGATTCAAAGGGATCTAGAGAGATTAGAGAGATGATGAGCCAAAACTAACAAAATGAAGTTCAACAGTGACAAATGCAAGATACTCCACTTTGGCAGGAAAAACAAAATGCAAAGATATAGAATGGGGGACAAGGCCTGGCTCGAGAGCAGTACGTGTGAAAAAGATCTTGGAGTCCTCGTGGGGAGGAAGGTAAACATGAGCCAGGAATGTGATGTGGTGGCAAAAAAAGCCAATGGGATTTTGTCCTACATCAAGAAGAGCCTAATGTCTAGGTCCAGGGAAGTAATGCTACCCCTCTATTCTGCTCTGGTTAGACCACACCTGGGATATTGTGCCCAATTCTGTGCTTTTTTTACCGCCACATCACATTCCTGGCTCATGTTTAACTTGTTGTCTACGAGGACTCCAAGATCTTTTTCACACGTCCTGCTCTCGAGCCAGGCCTCATCGTCCCCCATTCCGTATCTTTGCATTTCGTTTTTTTCTGCCTAAGTGGAGTCTCTTACATTTGTCCCCGTTGAACTTCATTTTGTTAGTTTTGGCCCTTCATCTCTCTCATCTGTCAAGATCCCTTTGAGTCCTGCTCCTGTCCTCTGGAGTCTTGGCTCTCCCTCCCAATTTGGTGTCGTCTGCAAACTTGATGATCATGCCTTCTAGCCCTTCATCTAAGTCATTAATCAAGATCCTGATCAGGACCGGTCCCAGGACGGACCCTGAGGCACTCCACTTGTCACTTCTTTCCAAGGTGAAGAGGAAGCATTGGTGAGAATCACCCTCTGGGTTCGTCCATTTAACCAATATATATATGATGTTGTTGTTGTATTTTGTATTGTATTATATTGTGTTATGTTTTTAATTACGTTGATAGGGCTTCGCCCCATGTAAGCCACCCTGAGTCCCTTTGGGTTGATGGAGGCAGGGAACAAAAATAAAGTTATTATTATTATTATTATTATTATTATTATTATTATTATTAAGGAGATAATAATAATAATAATAATAATAATAATAATAATAATAATAATAGAATCATAGAATCATAGAATCAAAGAGTTGGAAGAGACCTCATGGGCCATCCAATCCAACCCCATTCTGCCAAGAAGCAGGAATATTGCATTCAAATCACCCCTGACAGATGGCCATCCAGCCTCTGTTTAAAAGCTTCCAAAGAAGGAGCCTCCACCACACTCCCTCTGGGGCAGAGAGTTCCACTGCTGAACGGCTCTCACAGTCAGGAAGTTCTTCCTAATGTTCAGATGGAATCTCCTCTCAGGGTATAAATAAATACTTTATTTATACCCTGCTACCATCTCCCAAGGGACTCGGTGCGGCTTTCATGAGGCCGAGCCCACAAATACATCAATAAAAAAGCAATAACAACAAATAATACAAAACAATAAAATAAAACTCATAACAAAAAAGCAATAAACATTAACAATAACACAACAATAGTTAAAACCTATGGCTAGGCCAGATGTAATAATTAAAATTTAAAGATAATGCTGAGCATGAACAGATGAATGTGAACTAGGATAAAGTTTTCAGAGAGGGATGTGCGTGCAGACATTTCTAGATCCATAGTAAAGTGCATTTTGAGGGCATATTGTTTGGAGTTTCCTTATTCTGGGAAGGCACACTGGAACAACCATGTTTTCAGGCTCCTCCTAAAGACTGCCAGAGTTGGGGCATGCCTGATGTCCTTGGGAAGTGAGTTCCAGAGTCAAGGGGCCACCACCGAGAAGGCCCTCTCCCTCGTCACCACCAATCGTGCCTGCAATGGAGGTGGGAGCGAGAGCAGGGCCTCTCTAGATGATCGAAGGGATCATGTGGGTTCATATACGGAGATGCGGTCACGCAGGTAGGCGGGTCCCAAACCGTTCAGGGCTTTGTAGGTAAGCACCTGCACCTTGAATTGGGCCCGGAAAATGAATGGCAGCCAGTGGAGCTCCTTAAACAGGAGGGTTGACCTCTTCCTGTAAGGAGCACCAGTTAACAACCTGGCAGCCGCCCGTTGAACCAATTGAAATTTCCGGGCCATTTTCAAGGGCAGCCCCACGTAGAGTGCATTACAGTAGTCCAATCTGGAGATGCAAAGTGGCTCACAAGAGCTGTTGATTTGGTTGGCTGCCTTCTCACACCCCTCACAGCCATTGCCGCTTCATGTTCTGTCACATGCTGTTGTTGTTGTTGTTGTTGTTTATTTGTTCAGTTGCTTCCAACTCTTCGTGACCTCATGGACCGGCCCAGGCCAGAGCTTCTTGTTGGCCTCCCCCAGCACCTTCAGAGACAAGCCAGTCACTTCGAGGATACCATCCATCCACCTTGCCCTTGGTCGGCCCCTCTTCCTTTTTCCTTCCAATTTCCCCAGCATCATTCCCTTCTCTAGGCTTTGCTGTCTCCTCATGATGTGGCATTCAAAGGACTTCAACTTTGTCTCTAGTCTCCTTCCCTCCAATGAGCAGTCGGGCTTTATTTCCTGGAGGATGGACTGGTTGGATCTTCTCGCAGTCCAAGGCACTCTCAGCACTTTCCTCCAGCACCACAGTTCAAAAGCATCAATCTTCCTTTGCTCAGCCTTCCTTGTGGTCCAGCTCTCACATCCATAGGTTCCTTTGGGGAATACCATTGCAAATCTTCGTTGCCAGTGTGATGCCTCTACTCTTCACTATTTTGTCAAGATTGGACATTGTCTCCTCCCAAGAAGGAAACGTCTTCTGAGTTTCTGGCTGCAGTTTGCATCTGCACTAGTCTTTGTATCTCGAAATACAAACTCACTCCCTCTATTTCCCAGTTGTCAATCTTTGTGCACACCCAGCTCCTTCAGAGTCAAGCCAGTCCCTTCAAGCATACCATCCATCCATCTTGCCCTTGGTTGGCCCCTCTTCCTTTTTCCTTCCTTTTTCCCCAGCATCATTGTCTTCTCTAAGCTTTGCTGTCTCCTCATGATGTGACCAAAGGACTTCATCTTGGCCTCTACTCTCCTTCCCTCCAGTGAGCTTTAGTTGGGCTTTCTTTCCTGAAGGATGGACTGGTTGGATCTTCTCACAGTCCAAGGCACTCTCAGCACTTTCCTCCAAGACCACAGCTCCAAAGCGTCTACCTTCCTTTGCTCAGCCTTCCTTGTGGTCCAGCTCTCACATCCATAGGTTCCTTTGGGGAATACCATTGCAAATCTTTGTTGCCAGGGTGATGCCTCTACTCTTCACTATTTTGTCAAGATTGGACATTGTCTCCTCCCAAGAAGGGAACGTCTTCTGAGTTTCTGGCTGCAGTTTGCATCTGCACTAGTCTTTGTATCTCGAAATACAAATTTATTTATTATTTATTTCAATTACTTCTACCCCGGCCTTCTCACCCCCGAGGGGGGACTCAGGGCGGCTTACAAACGAAGGCACAAGTCGATGCCTAAATCAATAAACAAACAATACATAAAAGCAATTTAAATGATTAACAAGTTAAAAACATTAATACATAGTAAAATAGCAAAACAATCTCATGCTCAGTGTTCAGAGTCCGTTTATCCATTCCATTCCGTTCGCCCTTGTTTATCGTCAGATCTTTCCTTAGCTGCCAGAATATCCAAAAGCTTGGTCCCAGATCCAGGTCTTCAATTTTTTTCTGAATGCCAAAAGGGAAGTCGCTGTTCTAATCTCCCCGGGGAGTGAGTTCCACAGGTGAGGGGCCACCACTGAGAAGGCCCTGCTTCTCATCCCCGCCAACCTCACTTGTGATAGTGGCGAGGTCGAGAGCAGGGCCTCCCCAGACGATCTTAAATTTCGAGATGGGATGTAGAGGGAGATCCGTTCGGACAAATACACTGGGCCGGAACCGTATAGGGTTCAAACTCACTCCCTCTATTTCCCAGTTGTCAATCTTTGTCAGCCGTGTGCACACCCAACTCCTTCAGAGTCAAGCCAGTCCCTTCAAGTCTTTGTATCTCGAAATACAAATTTATTTATTATTTATTTACGAGATATGATAGCCATGTATGAATATGTGAGAGGAAGCCACAGGGGGGAGGAGGGAGCAAGCTTGTTTTCTGCTTCCCTGGAGACTAGGACACAATGGAGCAATGGCTTCAAACTACAAGAAAGGAGATTCCATCTGAACATGAGGAAGAACTTCCTGACTGTGAGAGCCGTTCAGCAGTGGAACTCTCTGCCCCGGAGGCAGGCATGTAGCCAGGGGGGGAGCTCGGGGGGCTTCAGCCCCCCCCCCCCCCGAAATTTTCATGGTGGTTCGCGAAAAGGCCTTACTGGTGCATTATTTAAACTGTTATGTTTATTCATATCATGATCTGATCACCATACTCAATATATCCCACATGCATGGGGGTATTGGGGTAATGATACAAAAGGTTTGCTAGGCTAGACCCTCTTTCACTCAGACTCAGCCCCCCCCCGAAACTCACCCCCCCCCCGAAACCCCCCCTGAAAAAAATTCAGCCCCCCCCCCCCCGAAACGAAATCCTGGCTACGGGCCTGCCCGGAGGGAGTGTGGTGGAGGCTCCTTCTTTGGAAGCTTTTAAGCAGAGGCTGGATGGCCATCTGTCAGGGGTGCTTTGAATGCAATATTCCTGCTTCTTGGCAGAATGGGGTTGGACTGGATGATGGCCCAGGAGGTCTCTTCCAACTCTTTGATTCTATGATTCTATGATTCTAAGCATACCATCCATCCATCTTGCCCTTGGTTGGCCCCTCTTCCTTTTGCCTTCCTTTTTCCCCAGCATCATTGTCTTCTCCAAGCTTTCCTGTCTTCTCATGATGTGGCCAAAGGACTTCATCTTGGCCTCTAGTATCCTTCCCTCCAATGATGCCATCCAGGCATGTAGCCGGGGGGAGGGGGGGGGGGCTTGAGGGGCTTCAGCCCCCCCAAATTTTTAGCGTGGTACATTATTTAAACTTTGTTTATTCATATGATGATCTGATCACCATGCTCAATATATATATTTTTTGATCCTGCCACTTGTAGCCAGGATCAGAAATTACACTCATTTCCTGTAACGTGGTGAGAGAGAAGGCCCACAACTTGGAGGCAACCAGAGACAACCAGAGACAACTTGGAGGCAATGAACATTTATTGTTTCCTGATAATACATTCCTGCCATAAGGCTCCTTTGCATTCACTACACACA
Organism: Anolis sagrei; assembly: GCF_037176765.1. Lineage (NCBI taxonomy): Eukaryota > Metazoa > Chordata > Lepidosauria > Squamata > Anolidae > Anolis > Anolis sagrei. Next base: position 343,898,788 of record NC_090021.1, read on the forward strand.
CATATCATAGAAGAGTCCTGACAAGACTCAAAAATGGGTTTGAAGAACAAGCATTAGAAAACAGAAATGATAAGTCTAGATGGAGGAATTCAAAGATATAGCTGCGTTCATTTGGAATATCAGCATGCAAAATCAGTTGAAAACCATATACAACAGAGAATAAGCAGACTAAAAGAATATTTAAAAAATTAATCAACTTAAACCCATCTACAGATACAGATTTGAAAGACCCCACTTAGACCCCTGAGGCTATAATACAAAACCATGTTTTCGCTGAAGGTTGGAATGGGTTTCAGACATCTCTTGTCGCCTTACAAAGAAGTCTACGATAGTAGTTGAACAAAGAAGCCAACGCTGAGTTTGTGCCGTGATCCCTGACTTTCTCCAGGCAGGAGCTCTTCAGCGAGGGATAACACAGAACTTATAAGGCCGGGGGAATCTGCTCGTGGGTTTCACCAGAAGTGTGACATCAATGTCCTTGGGGTCTGTGATGGGTTTCAGCTTGAAGTTCTGGAGGATGGAGGTGAAGAACAAGAAGAGCTCCATGCGGGCCAGGCCTTGCCCTGTGCAGTTCCGCCTGCCTGCGAGGAGACCCAGGAAAGAAGGAGAGAAACAGGGAAAGGGGTCAGAAAGGGGGCTCTAAGACGCACTCATCTGGAAACCTCTGCCCAGGACACCAAATTTCAAAATTATTCACAAGCTGGTATATGTCTAAAGAAGAGTAACTCAAGACAACCAAAGGTATGGGAATCAAATCTTATGAGGAGCAAGCTCAGAAATCTAGAAATGTTTAGTTTAAAGAAGAGAAGGGCGTGGGGTTTAAAATGATAGAATCTTGGAGATTGAACAGACCACATGACCATTTAGTCCAACCCTCTGCCTGGCAGAAAAAGCACAGTCAAAGCACCTCTGCCAGATGACCATCCAACTTCTGTTTTAAAGCCTGCAAAGGAGTTTCCACCATGCACTGAGGCAGTGAATTTCACTGTTCAACAATGAGGATGCTATTCCCAGTTGTAGAAGAACATCCTCATTATTAAACAACATCCTTGTTGTTTCTTTCGCCATTGATTTTTACCCAAATGTTCTTTACCTGGCTTCCCAGATTTACATCATATATGTTTTCACAGGTGTAAACATCCGATGTTACTGCTCCTCTGTTTCAGCCAGTTCTATTTCTCTGGAATAGGTTGTATATCTCTATTATTACATTCCAATCATGAGATTTGTCCCACCAAGTTTTGGTTATGCCAATTATATTGCATGTGCCTTGTATTAAGAGTTCAAGTTCATCTAGTTTATTTCCCATGCTTTGTGACTTGATGGAGCCATCTTTAGATATCTGAAAGGAAGTTATGACCAAAAGAGAAAAAGCTTCTCTTCTGCTGTTCCAGAGACCAAAACATTGATTAAAAATAACCAAAAGACTCAATCTAAACACAAAGAAGAAAGAACTTTTTGGGGAGAAGAGTTGTTCAACAGTGATGTCTGTATGTAGAATTTTCTTCTCTCTTTGGAGAGAGAAGAAGTTGGAGTGCTGTAATTGTGATTTCTACATGGCACGGGGTTGAACAAGATGGTCCTCCTAGCACCTTCCAATTGAGATAATACTAAGAACAACAACAGCAGCAAAAGCAACAACAACAACAACAACAACAACAAATCGTTACTTGTACCCTGCCCCTATCTCCCCAGGAGGGCTCGAAGTGGCTCACTGAAGCACTTCAGTGCCACATCTCAACCACAATAAACAGTATACAAATACACAAAAAGAAAATACCATAACTATAAAAAACAACGTATGTAAAATCCCATTAAAAATATAGGAAATATAAAATTTCCTAAAATCCAGTAAAACCTTTGCATAAACTAACTTATCAGCAATAAAGTGTGGAGTCACAGAATCGGGTCATTGGGCCAGCCAGGATTACACAGCATGGTATTGTATAATTCCCTGGGTATATATTTGCAAAGGTTTTTCTCCTGGTAACTCAACAGCAGAGGACGACTTCTGAGATCATACCGTCGAAAGTTTTCACGGCCAAAATCACTGGGGTGTTTTGTGGTTTCTAGACTGTATTGCCATATTATAGCAGCATTTTCTCCTGATGGTTCTCCTCCATCTGTGGCTGGCATCTTCAGAGGATCTAACGGTAGTAAAGCTTTACCATCATATCCTCTGAAGATGTCAGCCAGTGACAGATGCAAACAAAACATTAGGATAATAATAATAATAATAATAATAATAATAATAATAATAATTTACTCTATTTATACCCGCCACCATCTCCCCAAAGGGGACTCGGGGCGGCTCATATGAGGCCAAGACTGAAAATACAATGCAACAAAATAAAATACAAAGCAATGAAAAATTACATCGCAATAAAATACATAGAGTAACAAAATGAAATAAACAGCGCAAAATAACATATTGAAAAAGAGAACACAATGCACAAGATAAAATAATAAAACCCTCGATGAAATAGCAGTGGAAAAAGAGTATTTGTGAGCAGAGGCGGCCCTAGGTAATTTTCAATGGTAAGCAAACAGTATTTTGGCGCTGTTGTGTCTCAGAGTAAGATTCACCTTGCTCTCTATAACAAACCAGCCACAGTTGTGAGGTAGAAAGTTTATTGTGAGGTTTCTAAACAAAAGGTAGTTCATAAGCAGTGAAAAGATCAATAATACAGGTTATAATCCACTATAATCCTTATTGCCAAAGCAGGAGACTTGAACAGGAGGCTTGAAGCACAGGTACAGAATAAAGTCCATGAAATAGCATGAAGCCTTCCCCAAGGCCCGGAGCCGTAGCTAGCCAAAAAGCAATGTTGGAACTAACATTGAGCAAGCTCCAAGGCAGAGTACTTATACGTTAAACATCAAAACATTGAACATCAAACAAGCAGCTAACAAGCAGTTTTCCCACCAACTGATGATCTCAACACTTGGCTGCAATCCGTGAACTCCGTCTCAACACCTGGGCAGCGTGACCCTGATTCCCACCGACTGCCTTATCATCTGCATTCCGTTCTTGTGAGAACAGCGGCTTGTCTCTAGCTACAGGCTGTGACTGAGAAAACTGAAAGCCAACATCTGCACTTTCATCTGCACTCTCATTCCCCTCATCCTGTTCTGCACTCTCATTCCCATCATGCTATTGCTGTTGAACCACAACAGGCGCCAACCTATCATTGATATATATTTTCTGTTCATTGTGGGAGTTCTGTGTGCCATATTTGAATCAATTCCATCATTGGTGGAGTTCAGAATGCTCTTTGATTGTAGGTGAACTATACACCCCAGTAACTACACTTGCCGCACTTGCTCCCTTGCCTGGCCCGCTTTGGGTCCAGAGGTGTGCCTGAAGACCCCAGCGTGTGCACCAAAAGTCACCTCGTCTCCTGACTTTCTCCTCAGCCATTGGGACCAAGAGAGAGAGAGAAAGAGAGAGAGAGGTGGAGATGCCCACCTTTCCTGGAGGAAGCACAAAAACAAAGGAGGGAGCGGAGGTGGGAGATACCTCCAGCCGGAGGGGCTCTCTCTCTCTCTCTCTCTTGGTCCCAATGGCTGAAGAGAAAGTCAGGAGAAGAGTCAACTTTTGGTGCACACGCTGGGGTCTTCAGACACACCTCAGACATGCGGCTCCGCCCCTTGGCCCACCCGCGGATTGGGGAGAGGAGAGGAGGCGGGTGGAGCACCGGGGGATCGGGAAAGGGAGCCGGTCATGGGGAAGGGATCGAACGAGGAGAACGATTGAGCGCTGGCTCTGCTCGCGCACCCGGTGGCCGGGTGGAGCAGGAACGAGAGGGGCTAGGCGAGGCTCAAGGGCCCGGCCCCTTTGGGAAGAGGATCGCCCGGCAGCGAGGCAAGAAAGCCGAGGCTCCCCCCGGACTGCTAGGGCTGTTGTGAGCTGAGGGGGCGCTCCTCCTCAAGTGGCGGTCGAGGGGCATTTACAGAGGCGCCTCTGCACCCCTGGCAAAAAAAAGTGTTCTGCGACTGCTTACTTCGCGTAATGGATGAGCCGCCCCTGTTTGTGAGGGAGAAGCTCGTACAATGGCGTGAGGCCTTCATTAAGGATGGTGGGGGGGGGGGCAGTACGCATCATGAGGATGGCACTGGAGATGGAACAGCCAGAAATGGGATATATGGTCACTCTCCAAAGGCACATCAGAAAAGGCAAGTTTTTAGATCTTTCTTAAAGGCTGCTAGGGTGGGGGGTTTGCCTAATCTCACCAGGTAGCGAGTTCCAGAGCCAGGGAGCCACACCTAGAACAAATGCTGCTAGAACATGGCCATACAGACTGGAAACCACACAACACTCCGCTTTTTAGATTCTTTCCATCATCCACTTAGATAGGTCCAACATAGGGAGAGGCTATTTTTCTGTTTTAAAATACTTTGGTGGCCTCCAATGCTCTCTTTTTGGGACACCGCGGTGATTTCTTTTTCCAGATTTTTATAGACAAGTATGAATTGCGAGCTCTCTTTGGACTGAAGCAATCCATATCTCACCGCCATGGGATGATCAGGTGGAAGCCACAACTGGAAGGACCACAGAGCCATTTCCCCAGCAATGGACAACCCAGAGACCCAGAAAGAGCTGCTTGACCACCTGATGTCCAAGGTTGCTACCCAATGGGAGGAAGAGAAGGTCTTACCAATTCCCTACCGGGCACAATTCAAGGTGCTGGCATTAGCCTACAAAGCCCTAAACGGTTCCGGCCCCACCTACCTCTCCGAACGCATCTCCTCCTATGAACCGACACAGACATTAAGATCGTCCGGGGAGGCCCTGCTCTCGGTTCCGCCTGCGTCACAGGCACGGTTGGCGGGAACGAGAGACAGGGCCTTCTCGGTGGTGGCCCCTCGGTTATGGAATGCCCTACCAAGTGACATCAGACAGGCCCCTTCGTTGCTGGCATTTAGGAAGAAGCTCAAAACCTGGCTCTTTGAGCAAGCGTTTGGCTAATTAGCGCAAAGGCACACAGAATGACGGTAAACTGAACATAGGAACGGTATAAGGATATGAGACTGGATCTTGTTTGCGATCGAGGCATGGTATGAATGGCTGTGTGTTTGTTACTGGGTATGTTGTGTTTTAATTGTTATTGTTGTGGTAATTAATATTGTGTAAACCGCATTGAGTCACCTATCATAGGTTGAGAAACGCGGTATAGAAATAAAGCAAATAAATAAATAAATAAATTACCTGCCGAAAAGGGCATGAAGTAGTCACTCTTCCTGAAGGTCCCATCTTCATTTAGGAAGTGTCCTGGGTCAAACTCTTTGGGGTTAGGAAATTCCTTGTCATCATGCAGCACCGAGATCAGAACAGGAAAGACTTTGGTGCCCTGCAGAGTATTGGTGTTGGAGAGATAACAACCAAAACATGGAGACTTTGGAATCGCAACGCCTGGGAAAGTGGATGATAGAGGTCGGAGAGTGGCTAAATTGACCACAGCAAGATAGTTCACAACTTCATTCAGCTGGAAGGTGCAGCTAAATGTTTCTCTCCCATATTAACCAACAGAACTTCCCCGGAGGGCTTTCAGTCCAGCACAGAGATTGACTGACTAGAAATATCAGCCAGATTCAATCCTTCATTGGAACTCTGACTGGTTGCTGCAATGGAAGGACACATCTCTCCCCTGTCTATCCTGTTTGGAGCTTTCTGATGCTGAGTGGAATTCTGGGAAGCGTAGTTCAGGGCAGGGCCTTCTGCATTCTCTGGCATAGGGCTCCTTGCCTTCCCAAACTACATTTCCCAGAATTCTATGCTTTCTTTACCAGTTTGGTCGTGTCAGTTGCGACAGCTCCTGTTGTGAGAGAATTGGCCGTCTGCAAGGACGTTGCCCAGGGGACTCCCAGATGATTTGATGTATAGACTACTGCAACGCACTCTACATGGGGTTGCCCTTGAAGACTATTTGGAAACTTCAACTGGTCCAGCGAGCGGTAGCCAGATTGCTCACCGGAGCGACATACAGGGAGCACACCACCCCCCTGTTGTGCCAGCTCCACTGGCTGCCGGTTCAGTTCCGAGCACAATTCAAGGTGCTGGTTTTGACCTACAAAACCCTGTACGGTTCCGGTCCAGTGTACCTGTCCAAACGTATCTCCCTCTATGTCCCACCCCGAAGTTTGAGATCATCTGGGGAGGCCCTGCTCTCGACCCCACCACTGTCACAAGTGAGGCTGGCGGGGACGAGGAGCAGGGCCTTCTCGGTGGTGGCCCCTCACCTGTGGAATTCACTCCCCAGGGAAATTAGATCGGCGACCTCACTCCTTTCTTTCAGAAAAAAATTGAAAACTTGGATCTGGGACCAGGCATTCGGATAAGCGGGCAGCTAAAGATAGTAGGCCTGGGCGGTTTCGTTCGTTAATTTTGTAATTTGTTAAATATTCGTTAATTTTAGCAATTACAAAACGATTACAAAACTTATTTTTAAACCCGGAAGTGTTTTTAAATATCGAAACGGCAGGCGCCAAAAAATTTTGTATTTCCGTCTATTTCGGAAATACGTAAGATGGCCGCCTGGCGATGCTTGCTGGGAGCTCTCCTCTCTCTCCTCTCTTAGCCAGTCAGAGGCAGAGCCTGAAAGAGGAGGAGGAGGAGGAGTAGGAGGAGAGGGCGAGCGGCGAGCGAGAGGGTGAGCGAGAGGGCGAGAGGCGAGCGAGAGGGTGAGCGGCGAGCGAGAGGGCGAGCGGCGAGCGAGAGGGCGAGCGGCGAGCAAGAGGGCGAGCGAGAAGGCGGGCGGCGAGCGAGAGGGCGAGTGAGAGGGCGAGCGGCGAACGAGAGGGCGAGCGAGAGGGCGAGCGGCGAGCGAGAGGGCGAGCGGCGAGCGAGTGGCGAGCGAGAGGGCCCGCCAGAGTGAGTGCCTGCCTTCCCTCCTTAATAATAATTTCTCCTCCCTATTCTACTAAATTAATAATTAAAATAAAAAAATATTTAAAAAATATTGAAAAAAAAGGGCGCCATCTTTACAAAATGTTTTGTAAATATTAACGAAATTTCGTAAATACCGAACTTTTTTAAGGGAAAATTTTGTACTTATTTTAAATATCGAAACAAAAAAAAAACCCCAAATACAAATCGATTTTAGAAACAAATTTTTGCGTTGTTACCCAGGCCTAAAAGATAGGACTTTGACGATGGACAGGAATTGACTAAACGGAATGGAATTATGGAACTCTGTACGCTGAGCTTGAGATTAGTTTACTAATTGTGTTATGTATTGACTATTTTTAACTTGGTAATTGTTTTAATTGTTTTAATTGCTGTTTTGTATGTATGTATATCTGAGATAGGCATCAGATTGTGCCTTTTTTGTAAGGGCGGGGTAGAAGAAACCGAAATAAATAAATAACAAATAATTGCACACCACTAGCAACCATTCCACATAGAGTGTCACATTATTGAATGTTGTGGAACTATTTGCCCCTGTCTCCAAGATACCACTCAGTTTTACTGGGACCATGGAGCAGTGCATTTCTGGAAGAAGAAGTGGAGAACTCACTTTGGGGATGACGTATCCTCTGAATAGCGTGTCTTTGACCATGGCATGGGGGATGGACACTGAAGCAATAGAGAGGGACCTTTGGATCTCATGGATGACCGCATCTGTGTAGGGCATCTGTCCACGGTCAGCCATGCTGGGCATCCGAGAGCGGCCAACCACCCGGTCAATCTCTTCCTGCACTTTCTCTGCCAGGAGATGGACAAGGTGAAGTATCAAAAAACAAACATCCAGCAAACGTCAGAGAAATCAAACAAGAAGGATCTGCCTCAAGTCCCTTTTTAATTTTTTTATTGTTTACCCTATAAAGAATGTATGGGCGAATGCATGAAGAAGACCAGAAGGAAGCAGTAGGCATGGTTAGGTCCAGTCGGAATCTTCGTAATTTGGAATAAATTCAGAAAAATTACCTTTTTGAAGCAATTTTGAATTTTTTTTTTTAGGAAACTGAAAGTCCCTTCGCCCTTCCAAAGCTAGTCTCGCCATTTGTCTTCCGACTCAGGAAGTGAGTCGGAAATGAGCGAGGGAAGATCCTCTCTGGAACATCTAAGAGGTCGTGTGGGTTCGTAGACGGAAATGCGTTTGCGGAAATGTAGCAATATACAAGAGATTAATTTCCTTGATATAATACGGCATGCATCACCTTGACAGCATCATCTTTCAAGATTTTAAACAGTTCAACTGGGATCCCGTCGTCTCCTGCTGCCTTGCTGTTAGCAAGGCCCATTCAACCTCCCTCCTCAGGATGTCTGGTTCTAATTCACTCACCACACCGTCAAAACTATCCTCGATATTATTATCCTTCCTATACCGATCTTCTGTATAGTCTCGCCACCTTCTCTTGATCTCTTCAGCTTCTGTTTGGTCCCTGCCATCTTTGTTTCTTATCAGAATGAACCATACTATTTAAATTATTTTGTATTATGGAACTACACTTCGTGATTCGCTAAAAATAAGTTCCACCCTACCCCGCATCGCATCCCAAGATTCTGGCTATGGCACTGGCCCCAAGTGATCAAGAAGCTCAATTGGTCCATAAACATCTACCTTCTAACATCACACGCGACCTGAACATCAATTTAGTGTTTGCGAACCAGAATTAGCAATCTAGCCGCATCCAGAACTTGTCTTCAACCCAAACATATTTCCAGGATCTGGTCACTTTTAGTCTTGAACCTGTTGGTCCAAAGCCTTCACATCTGCCTTACCTTCAATCTCTGGGTACTTCTGGAGGATCAGGAGCCCGTATTTGAGTGTGGAGCTGGTTGATTCGGTTCCTCCACCAAACAAGTCCACACAGCAGCTCACCATGTTCTCCATCGTGAACTCCGAGGCCTCCTCATGTTTCTCCTAGGGATACATGTCAGGACTTGTAAATTAGCTGGTATTTCGTAAGTGATGACAGGGCTAATACCTCAGGCCTAGCCACATGTGAATGTGCTGCATCTCTGTAATTAGGATGTGGAGGCTGATGCAATGGGGAAGTGTACAAGTTGTGTTCTCCCTCATTTGGGTTGATGAGGGAGGAATGGAGGTTGTTGGAGAGTTTGTATATATTGTGAAGAGCATATTTTTGGAAAGAACAACTGTGTATGTGTTCTTCTTACTGCAGAAGTCTATCTGTGAGTAGACAACTATCTGTGAGTATCTAGAGTTCTTCGTCTCGGTTTTCTTATTGTTTAAACTACTGACAACACAGACAACACCATCAGTAGAGTCAGGCCAACTATGGCTATATCTGCACTGTAGAATTAATGCAGTTTGAAACTATTCAGAGAACTATGTCTGAATGCTCTCTGGGAGTAATAGCTTGCACAGTCTTTTCTTAACCAGTCAAACAGTATTGGAGGAAGAAACAGGCACAGCTCTGGCGTGCCTAGGCCCAGAAACGGATCTAAGGCCCTCCTCCAGCCATCCCAACTGCCACTGCCCTTGCCTCAGAGGGAGAGAGGAAAAGACAGGCAGAACCACTCATGACTGGCCCAGAACCAGATGAAAGGTCCTCCTCCAGCCATCCCAACTGCCATTGCCCTTGCCTCGGTGGGAGAGAGGAAAAGACAGGCAGAACCACTCATGACTGGCCCAGAACCAGATGAAAGGTCCTCCTCCAGCCATCCCAACTGCCACTGCCCTTGCCTCAGTGGGAGAGAGGAAAAGACAGGAAGAACCGCTCATGACTGGCCCAGAACCAGATCAAAGGTCCTCCTCCAGACATCCCAACTGCCACTGCCCTTGCCTCAGTGGGAGAGAGGAAAAGACAGGCAGAACCGCTCATGACTGGCCCAGAACCAGATGAAAGGTCCTCCTCCAGCCATCCCAACTGCCATTGCCCTTGCCTCGGTGGGAGAGAGGAAAAGACAGGAAGAACCGCTCATGACTGGCCCAGAACCAGATGAAAGGTCCTCCTCCAGCCATCCCAACTGCCACTGCCCTTGCCTCAGTGGGAGAGAGGAAAAGACAGGCAGAACCGCTCATGACTGGCCCAGAACCAGATGAAAGGTCCTCCTCCAGCCATCCCAACTGCCATTGCCCTTGCCTCGGTGGGAGAGAGGAAAAGACAGGCAGAACCGCTCATGACTGGCCCAGAACCAGATGAAAGGTCCTCCTCCAGCCATCCCAACTGCCACTGCCCTTGCCTCAGTGGGAGAGAGGAAAAGACAGGAAGAACCGCTCATGACTGGCCCAGAACCAGATCAAAGGTCCTCCTCCAGACATCCCAACTGCCACTGCCCTTGCCTCAGTGGGAGAGAGGAAAAGACAGGCAGAACCGCTCATGACTGGCCCAGAACCAGATGAAAGGTCCTCCTCCAGCCATCCCAATTACCACTGCCCTTGCCTCAGTGGGAGAGAGGAAAAGACAGGAAGAACCGCTCATGACTGGCCCAGAACCAGATGAAAGGTCCTCCTCCAGACATCCCAACTGCCATTGCCCTTGCCTCAGTGGGAGAGAGGAAAAGACAGGCAGAACCGCTCATGACTGGCCCAGAACCAGATGAAAGGTCCTCCTCCAGACATCCCAACTGCCACTGCCCTTCCCTTAGTGGGAGAGAGGAAAAGGCAGGAAGAACCGCTCATGACTGGCCCAGAACCAGATGAAAGGTCCTCCTCCAGACATCCCAACTGCCACTGCCCTTCCCTCAGTGGGAGAGAGGAAAAGACAGGCAGAACCACTCATGACTGGCCCAGAACCAGATGAAAGGTCCTCCTCCAGACATCCCAACTGCCACTTCAAATTGGTGGCCAGCTTCAGTAACTCCCTGGATCCAGTTTTTCTTAGGTAAAGAATACTAAGGAACAGTTGCATCTCTCAGTGGCTGTTGGGGGTCCCAGGACGGAGGGGCTTCCAAGGAGCTCCCCAAGTGGGCAGGCTGGGCACCTTGGAGAATTCCTTAGGAGTCCAATGGAAATCTATCACAGAGACACCACTCTAGAGTCACCAGCTGTCACTAGTATTGGGTGCTTGAGGATGACCTTATGGGTCCCAGGGCTCTCTCTTACCTGATCCATTCTGATAAAGAAGCAATCGATGAAGTCCCGAGGTGAGCTGGGGTCCAGCGTAGCCCTGTGCTCCTTGGCTTCCTCCAAAACGAATTCTCGGCATTTGGCATTGTTTGGTATTACCTGCTGATGGGGCCCTGGAACCCATTCCATGAGGGCAGGGAAGGCATTGAAAAGCTAGAAGAAAAGATGTGGGGTGGGTGGGGGGGGGGGGTTGAATTATTATTATTATTATTATTATTATTATTATTATTATTTAAAACGTTTATATCCCAATCTTCTGAACCTCTGTAGAGGGACTCAGACCGGCATGTTAAGAGGGGACATAAGAGCCAGGTTCAAGTATTTCTTCATCTCTCTTATACCATTGCCAATGATGATGATGATGATGATGATGATGATGATGATGATCTGAAACACAACAAGATGCGTCCACAGGAGACAAGACCACTCTGCTGGCTGTTGTATTGGATCACATGTCGGACACTTTCCAAGTGTCTAGGACTGTGTGATGTGTAGGCACTGCACCCAGTGTGCCCCTCACCACGGGGACCATGATGATGATGATGATGATGATGATGATGATGATGATTATTACTATTATTTCAAACACAACAAGATGAGTCCACAGCAGACACACTGCTGGCTGTTGTATTGGATCACACGTTGGACCCTTCCCAAGTCTAGAACTGTGTGATTAGAGAGATGAATGGCCAAAACTAACAAAATGAAGTTCAACGAGGACAAATGCAAGATACTCCACTTAGGCAGGAAAAACAAAATGCAAATATACAGAATGGGGGACGATGAGGCCTGGCTCAAGAGCAGCACGTGTGAAAAAGATCTTGGAGTCCTCGTGGGGAGGAAGGAAGGGGAACATGAGCCAGGAATGTGATGTGGCAGCAAAAAAAAGCCAATGGGATTTTGGCCTGCATCAACAGGATCATAGAATCATAGAATCCTAGAATCCTAGAGTTGGAAGAGACCTTCTGAGCCATCATCCAGTCCAACCCCATTCCGCCAAGAAGCAGGAATATTGCATTCAAATCACCCCTGACAGATGGCCATCCAGCCTCTGTTTAAAAGCTTCCAAAGAAGGAGCCTCCACCACACTCCGGGGCAGAGAGTTCCACTGCTGAACGGCTCTCCCAGTCAGGAAGTTCTTCCTTATGTTCAGATGGAATCTCCTCTCTTGTAGTTTGAAGCCACTCTTCCATTGCGTCCTAGTCTCCAGGGAAGCAGAAAACAAGCTTGCTCCCTCATCCTCCCTGTGGCATCATATCTCCTCTCAGCCTTCTCTTCTTCAGGCTAAACATGCCCAGCTCCTTAAGCCGCTCCTCATAGGGCTTGTTCTCCAGACCCTTGATCATTTTAGTCGCCCTCCTCTGGACACATTCCAGCTTAGAGTCAATATCTCTCTTGAATTGTGGTGCCCAGAATTGGACACAATATTCCAGGTAAAGTGGTCTAACCAAAGCGGAATAGCTTTGAAACAGAGGCTGGATGGCCATCTGTCAGGGGTGATTTGAATGCAATATCCCTGCTTCTTGGCAGAATGGGGTTGGACTGGATGATGGCCCAGGAGGATGATGGCCCAGGAGGCACAGTCTTATCTCAGTCCATCTCTTAGATAATCAGTCCTGTTCGATCCTGCTGGGAAACTCCATGGATTGGGATGGTCCTGGTTGGACAGAAATGATCCATCATCTGGATATTGGCAATTTAGTCTCTCGTTCCTCTGCCTTTTCTAAACCCGGACTTTCCCCTGACTTTCCTTATTTTCACTTAACATGTTTAAAGCATGCCGCAGTGCGCTTTTGCTGTGTGCATAGTCTAGCTGCTATGTTTTGAAGATAATCAGGAGTTGTAGCCAATGATGAGTGCAGATGGGGCCTTAAGGAGAACTATCACCCCACAAGCAATGAGAGAAGAGGGCCTACCTGTCCCCAAATAGAGGTAAAAATCTTCACATTATCTTCAGACAGGGCAATCAAGGCTTGAAACCTCTTGTCGTCGTATCCGTAGCGCTTTCCAAAGAGGATGGAACTGATGACATTGGAGGTAGCATAGGTCATGAGGTAGTGTGGGTCAAAGGGTTGGCCTGGAAGGGAGAAATAGCACAGTCTTATCTCAGCCCATCTCTTAGATAATCAGTCCTGTTCGATCCTGCTGGGAAACTCCATGGATGGGGTTGGTCCTGGTTGGACAGAAATGGATGCAGTGGACAACACAGTCTCATATTCTAGGAGACTCCTGTATTTGAGGGGACCGGCATAGATCACTTCCAATTGGACTGAGGAAGTGGTGACATTTATTTATGAATTCATTCATTTAAGCCCGACTTTCTCCCTCCTGAGGAGACTGAAAGCATCTCAGACCATGACCCACATCTTCCCATCACAACCTCTGCGTGACGTGTACTTGAAGGAGAACCTCTCTTGCTCCATCTGCACCTTTGGAAGTTGTGTGGCCCTGTTTTTGTCCCTGCCCCTTCCATACCATACAGGAAGGACATTCTAGCCTTTGGAATCCACATTCTGACATGTGAGATTCAGGAGTCAGAAATGGTGGACACCACCTTGATTAAGAATGAACGTTGAGCTGATGATTGCTCATTTTGGAAGCTGTCATAGGAAAGCCACACTTGCTCGGGTTCCCCTCAACTTTTTAAAGATGTCGAATGCCTGAGCATCTATCTGGGCTTAGAATATCTGACGCCCAAGAGTCTCTGAAAAGACCAAGCCACAGAATGTTCAACCTCCAGATGGGAAATTCTTGAACTCCGGGTTGCTGGAGCGTACAAGGAATCAGTTAGTGTGTGTGCCAACTGTAAAAAAGGATGCATGAAGCTGATTGGTTGGACAATCCCTGGACATCTACACTTTCACCCCTGCATACAGACAACAACATAAAACACACACCAAGAGGAGGTAATTACCAACCCCCAGATGGAACAAACACGAAATCTTCCAGTCTCATGCACAAGCTGTGGAATGTTCAGATTTTTCACACTACAATTACTCAATTATATTTACCCCAAGTGTAAACAGATCACTCACATGGAACACAGGATCCAACAACTTGAGGACCGTATTAAGACCCTTAAGGGCATTCAAGAACTCGAGCCGTTCTTAGACACGGCACAGCATGCTGTCCTAGACACGCAGCCCATATCACATCAACATTATGGGGAGGCTCAAGAGATCACCTCAGATGTGGACAACCCTCAGGCTTGGAGGAATGTCACCCTTAGAAAGAGACATAGGACCCGGAAGCCTCCTCAGAATACTTCTTCTCAGCTGCAGTTACACAATAGATTCCAAATTCTCACACAGCTATCACTTGACCAAGAAACACAACACATTGAGGAAGACCAGAATGGCTTAGATACTGATCAGTGGCTCGTCCTTGACCAGTGTGAGGGGGATAGCCCTGTTTGGGACAACACTTCACAACATTCACACTTACACAATCATGCAGGTGTACCATCCCCAACCATAGACCAGGTGCAACAGGAACACATACAGGAGAACGCTAGGCTCTTGGATGAATCCCAATGGATTGTCCTTGATGAATGCACTGGGGATGTCGAGGAGGAGGACAACACTTTACACCTACACAATTCACACCAACAGGATCACTTTTCTGGGGACCTACACACTACAATGGAATCTCCTTCCTTGTAGTTTGAAGCCATTGTTCCATTGCGTCCTAGTCTCCAGGGAAGCAGAAAACAAGCTTGCTCTCTCCTCCCTAGCACTTCCCCTTGCATATTTATACATGGCTATCATATCTCCTCTCAGCCTTCTCTTCTTCAGGCTAAACATGCCCAGCTCCTTAAGCCACTCCTCATAGGGCTTGTTCTCCAGACCCTCGATCATTTGAGTCGCCCTCCTCTGGACACATTCCAGCTTAGAGTCAACATCTCTCTTGAATTGTGGTGCCCAGAATTGGACACAATATTCCAGGTTTGGTCTAACCAAAGCAGAATAGAGCATGAGGAGCAGGACTTCCCTAGATCTAGACACTAGGCTCCTATTGATGCAGGCCAAAATCTCATTAAAGGACATTATGTGAATTCATGCAAATGATCATATTGTACATATGTTGTCCTAAATCAAGAAGAGTAAACTACTAGTTCTTTACTCTTTACCTGCATGGCAAGTGTGAACAGCACGTGATTTATGTTACATTATGCCATATGGGTGAGCAGGAGGGAAAGTCCCTTTTATGGGAATCCCTGTGCCTAGAAGATCTATAAAACTAAGATGCATGCATGGGTTTGTATTTAGAGCTTTTCGACGAGACATGCCAGGAGGAATTTCCTGGAAAGTCCTTGGGGTGAGGATGAGCAATAGAGTCCACTTACCCTTTGTATCATGGAGTTGCTCCAGGAGATACTGAGCTTCCTCCTGGATCCTCTCCTCAATGCTCTTCTTCCCCATCCCAAAGTTGCGGAGGGTGCTCAAGGAAAAACGCTGCATCTGTTTCCATGTCTTCCCATTGCTGAATGCCATCCCTGGAATGGATGAAGGAAGAGACCATGATGGGAGGGTAGGCAGGGTCAAGGTAAGTGTGCTGGTGCGGCTGGACCAGGAGATCCAAACTCCCTTTCGTTAGGTTCTTGTAGGTTTTTTGGGCTATAGGGCCATATTCTAGAGGCATTTCTCCTGACGTTTCGCCTGCATCCATGGCAAGCACTACCTCTGAGGATGCTTGCCATAGATGCAGGCGAAA
This sequence comes from Anolis sagrei, assembly GCF_037176765.1. Taxonomy (NCBI): domain Eukaryota; kingdom Metazoa; phylum Chordata; class Lepidosauria; order Squamata; family Anolidae; genus Anolis; species Anolis sagrei. Next base: position 343,914,540 of record NC_090021.1, read on the forward strand.
CGTCAGGAGAAATGCCTCTAGAACATGGACCTATAGCCCGAAAAAACCTACAAGAGCCTAGTGATTCCCTTTCGTTCTTTGAGCGTTTGCATGTGCTTGTTCTGGCCATGCATTTTGCAGTTGGATGGTTCCTGCAAGGCTGCTGTCATGGGGCTAGCCACCTGTCTATCATCTAGGCCTGGGCGGTTTCGTTTCGTTAATTCGTAATTCGTTAATAATTCGTTAATTTTTCCAATTACAAAACGATAACGAACCATTCTGGAGCAATTATTTAAAAAACGAATTTTTAAACACATTTTGTAAATGCTTCGTATTTCATTATTGTATTCGTTTCGTTTTTGTTCTGAGGTCGTTTCGTTATTATTTCCGCATGTCTGGGCCAGTTTTATGGTTTAATTAGTGAAAAAAAATTATAATATCACACCAACAGTCAAGAACAGAGGGAGAGGGAAGCTTCAGAAGGTTTTGGAGGTTTTTTAGCGTATTTCGCGGTCGCGTCCGCCATTAACGAATCGATTCGTTATTGTTTCGGAAATCGATTCGTTAATTTTTTACCATTTACGAAATTTCATAAATATCGAACTTTTTAAAAAGGAAAATTTTGTAATTATTTTAAATATCGAAACAAAAAAAAACCCCAAATACAAATCGATTTTAGAAACAATTTTTTCCGTTGTTACCCAGGCCTACTATCATCGTTAAGTTTTAGTTCCGCCCTTTTCAGGAGGGAAAGGGAACCATTTTAGTTCAGTCTTACAGTTGGAAGCTCAGCTACAGGACGTGAAAGAAGCTTCGTTTCCTACAAAGTCAGGAGGGAAACAGTCCCAAAAGCTCTGGCTGGGGAATTTGCAGCCTCACAGCTTTAAGAACAGTCTCTAAAGAAAGGCTCTTAAGAGAAATAGCTTTACAGCACAACCCTTGTTGGGGTTGGAGAAACGGACCTACAACTTTCGTGGGAAAAATCCTAAGGACTCTAGCTGGAAATTCTTCAGAGCTTCTTGGGTACTCAGGTACCCAAGAAGCAATTTGGAACCAGGAGTAGGGCCCACACCAGCAAAGCCTAGAAAGCAGATTGCCCTGGGAGGGGCCAAAAAAGGTTTTCCTCGTAAAGGAAAGAAATAGTTCTCCAAGCAAGTTGCCTGTCCATTGTAGACAAGTTAAGAAGCATTTGCCTGCTAACCCCCGAAATAACGAGACCACACAACAATATTTGGATTTGAAATATGGGCAACTTTTATTAATTGTTGCCTGTTTAACTTTGGCTGTATCTCAATTTTATGGATCTTGACCTTGGTGGCAAAGCCGAGGTAGCGTCTCATAGAATCATAGAATCATAGAATCAAAGAGTTGGAAGAGACCTCATGGGCCATTATCCAGTCCAACCCCATTATTCCAAGAAGCAGGAAGATTGCATTCAAATCACCCCTGACAGATGGCCATCCAGCCTCTGCTTAAAAGCTTCCAAAGAAGGAGCCTCCACCACACTCCCTCCGGGGCAGAGAGTTCCACTGCTGAACGGCTCTCACAGTCAGGAAGTTCTTCCTAATGTTCAGATGGAATCTCCTCTCTTGTAGTTTGAAGCCATTGTTCCATCGCGTCCTAGTCTCCAAGGAAGCAGAAAACAAGCTAGCTCCCTCCTCCCTGTGGCTTCCTCTCACATATTTATACATGGCCATCATATCTCCTCTCAGCCTTCTCTTCTTCAGGCTAAACATGCCTAGTTCCCTAAGCCGCTCCTCATAGGGCTTGTTCTCCAGACCCTTGATCATTTGAGTCACCCTCTTCCTCTGGACACATTCCAGCTTGTCAATATCTCTCTTGAATCGTGGTGCCCAGAATTGGACACAATATTCCAGATGTGGTCTAACCAAAGCAGAATAGAGCATGGGGAGCATGACTTCCTTAGATCTAGTCTCTGTCCGGAATACCTCTGTGCTAGTTAGCGTAATACACCCGGGTCCCCTGGACACCCAACCCATGTACCTCTGAAGGAAATGTGTCGGAGAAATCCCTCTCAGAGTATCCGAGACCATAATCTCTCTAATTTTAGGCCATTATAATTCCCTTCACCTAATCAAATTGATTGGGTGAAAGAAGAAAGCGCAAAAGCCGGGTTGCAGCTAAACATCAAAAAAACCAAGATCATGGCAACAAGAATGACTGACAACTGGGACATAGAGAAAATGTGGAGGCCGTGACAGGGTTTGTATTTCTAGGCGCAAAGATGAGTGCAGATGCAGACTGTGGCCAGGACATCAGGAGACGCTTCCTTCTTGGGAGGAGAGCAATGTCCAGTCTCGATAAAATAGTCAAGAGTAGAGACATCAGACTGGCAACCAAGATCCATTGCCTAGTCCAAGCCATGGTCTTCCCTGTAGTCACCTACGGATGTGAGAGCTGGACCTTAGGGAAGGCTGAGCCAAGGAAGATCGATGCTTTTGAGCTGTGGTGTTGGAGGAAAGTGCTGAGAGTGCCTTGGACTGTGAGAAGATCCAACCAGTCCATCCTCCAGGAAAGAAAGCCCGGCTGCTCACTGGAGGGAAGGAGACTAGAGACAAAGTGGAAGTCCTTTGGCCACATCATGAGGAGACAGCAAAGCCCAAAGAAGACAATGATGCTGGGGAAAGTGGAAGGCAAAAGGAAGAGGGGCTGACCTAGGGCAAGATGGATGGATGGCATCCTTGAAGGGACTGGACTGACCTTGAAGGAGCTGGGGGTGGTGACGACCGACAGGGAGCTCTGGCGTGGGCTGGTCCGTGAGGTCACAAAGAGTCGGAGACGACTGAACGAATGAACAACAACAATCAAATTGAACCTTAGGTGAGTGTTTTAGTTAATGGCCTTCACCCCTGAAGGGTGTGTCTTGGGCGTACACCAAATTATTAGCTTTTCTGAATTATTTATCGTGACCACCTATTTAAAGCCAAACCATCCCAATTTGCCTTGTAACAGTATAGGGAAGGCAAAAAACCCTCTCAGAACGTAAGAGGGGAAAAATTCCTACCCGGTCCCCTAATGGCAACCCTAATATACTGTTTAATGGGCGGGAGTGGTGGGTTGACGCTCAGCTTCAGAATGAGGAAAGGGGCGGGCCAGTGTTGAGAGCCTGGCTCCGCCCCCTGTAAAGTAGTTCCATCCGGAACTATATTTGCTCTCTTCATGGGAAGAGGCTTCTTGTTTGATTTGTTGAAGATCTAAGATTGTTTGTTGAAGTCCTAAGCAATAATAAAGAACTTTGTTAAACTTTTAAGTTTTTAAAACTTTGTATAGGAAGACCCATAGGGCCTCTCATTCGAGGCACCCCGGCTTCCCGCTGGGCACAAAGAGCACGTCCTGTTCAAAAGCCAATTACTATAGGCCCAGCGCGCGACAGCACAGTAAGGGAAAATGGCCAAATGCGCATGGATCTTTGGTGTTATCTCTGAGGGATTGAATGTCTCAACTTGGGACTCTCAACTTGGGAACCATGGTCCAAATAGGCACCCATATGATGCCACTGAAGCACTCTTAAGTCTTGTAATCTCAGGAGGGAGCAACAAGGCTTTCTGTTAGTCTTAAGCTATTTCTTAACAACAATAGGTATACAATTGTATGTTCCCCTTTGAGAGAAACACAGACTTTTGGTGAGGAGCCCATTACATCAGTTTCATAAAGGCTGTGTGGAATGCTTCATATTTTCATAAGGACTGAATTTTTGCATTTTCTTCATTTCCTTAGGAGGCATTCCTATATTTACACATTGTTGTTGTTGTTCATTCGTTTAGTTGTCTCTGACTCTTTGTGACCTCATGGACCAGCCCACGCCAAAGCTCCCTGTCGGCCGTCACCACCCCCAGCTCCTTCAAGGTCAGTCCAGTCACTTCAAGGATGCCATCCATCCATCTTGCCCTTGGTCGGCCCCTCTTCCTTTTTCCTTCCACTTTCCCCAGCATCATGGTCTTCTCTAGGCTTTGCTGTCTCCTCATGATGTGGCATTCAAAGGACTTCCACTTTGTCTCTAGTCTCCTTCCCTGCAATGAGCAGTCGGGCTTTCTTTCCTGGAGGATGGACTGATTGGATCTTTCAAAGTCCAAGGCACTCTCAGAACTTTCCTCTATATTTACACATAGAGTACCATTAACTTCCTAAATGTAAGATATGTAAGATATGCCACCAACATTGCATCCACAAATAACTGCCCAAGAGAATTGTTTCGAGTGGTCACGACTTGTAAACCCTGTTCATCCAGGGACTCCTGACAGATTGGCAGTTCATTCTGAAGAGTTTGCCAGGTTCTTTGCGGAAAAGTCACTCTGAACTTCTCTGATTTGACCCCAGTGTTAATGTGCTCTCTGTGAATGTGTGTGAGGCATCTGCTTGTCCTTGGTGAATGGATTCTTTCCAACTTGAGGACGTGGACAAGATCCTGGGAGGAATGAGGCCGACCACTTGTTCTCTGGACCCTTGCCCATCCTGGCTATTAAAGTCGGCCAAGGGGAGACTGGTGGAGTGGGTGAAAGTACTGGTCATTATCTACAAAGCCCTAAATGGTTCGGCTCCATGCTATTTCTCTAATCACACCTCCCTATAGAGGCCATTTTGTGCACTGCGGTCAATGGAGTCTGAGGGAACACTCAAACCATTAGACTTATTCTTAAAATGTTTGTGACTTGTCCAAGATTACTTAATGGGTCTCCATGACTAAGGGCCCTTCCACACAGTGATATAATTCAGATATCAAGGCAGAAAATCCCACAATATCTGGTTTGAACTGGGTTATCTGGGTCCACACTACCATATATTCCAGTTCAAAGCAGAAAATAGGGTTTTTTATTCAGCTGTGTGGAATGGGCCTAAGAGGGGATGTGCTGGTGCAGCTGTACCAGAAGCTCCCACTTTATTTGCCTTGAATTAAATGTTTGCTTGCAGTCCAAGGCTTGGGATTCTGCAGCAGGGTGGCTTCCTGTTAAAGTTTGCAGTTATAGGGCAGGCCACCTGTCCATCATCATTAGGTTCCTTAGTTCCGCCCCCTTTTGGGGTTTGAGAAGGGAAGGGAGCCATTTCAGTCAGTCACGCACAAGGAAGCTAGTCTATAGGACGCAGACCAGCTCATCCCTTAGGAAAAGCTTCATTCCTCAAGATCATCCGGGGATCGTCCGGGGATCATTCAGGGAAATAGAAACAGAAGGAAAAGATCCCAAAGGCTCTGGCTGAGAGCTCACAGCCTCTCAGCTTCACAGCACCAGAGGGGAAAACAGTAGGGCTGGGCGGTTTCGTTTCGTAATTTCGTAATTCGTTAAAAATTTGTTATTTTTTTATAACGAAGCGATATTGAACCATTCAGGAGCAACTAAAAAACGAAACGAATTTTTCCAATTCGTTTCGTAATTGTTTCGGAATTGATTCGTTATTGATTCGTTATTGATTCGTAAATGTTTCGTTATTATTTCCGCATGTCTGGTGCAAGTTTTAGGGTTGCTGTTTGTTTTCTCAGTGAAAAAATATATAATCATCACACCAACAGTCAACAACAGAGGGAGAGGGAAGCTTCAGAAGTTTTTTTAGCGTATTGCGCGATCGCGGCCGCCATTAACGAATCGATTCGTAATCGATTCGTAATTGTTTCGTAATTGGTTTTTTGATTTCCGAAATTTCGTAAATATCGAACTTTTTTAAAGGAAAATTTCGGAATTCTTTTAAATAACGAAACGCAAAAAACCCCTAAAAACGAATCGAGTTTAGAAACAAATTTTTCCGTGTTTGGACAGCCCTAGAAAACAGCCCTGAAGTTCCCACAGGACAGCATTACAGAACCACGGAATTCCTATTGAAATATCTTCAAGCCTTGGCTGGTAGGTTTACTCGATGTCCAGACGCATTTGGGATCGGTAGTAAGACCCAGACCAGCGAGGCCCAGATGAGATACAGCCTGGGAGAGATCATAAAGGGTTCTTCCTCATGCTGAGAAAATACAGTGAATCCAAGTCAGTGCCAGTCTCTTAAAGACTAGAATAAGAAAGCCTTGAAGGATTGTTTGAAGATTTGTTATCTGTTAGGCGAGGGCGGTTTCGTTCGTTAATTTTGTAATTCGTTAAATATTCGTTAATTTTAGCAATTACAAAACGATTACAAAACTTATTTTTAAACCCGGAAGTGTTTTTAAATATCGAAACGCCATGCGCCAAAAAATTTTGTATTTCCGTCCATTTCGGAAATACGTAAGATGGCTTGGCTAGATGCTTGCTGGGAGCTCTCCTCTTTCTCCTCTCCTTAGCCAGTCAGAGGCAGAGCCTGAAAGAGGAGGAGGAGGAGAGGGCGGGGAAGGCGCCGGCTGAGCAAGCAAGCGAGAGGGCGAGCGACCCTCAGCGGGAAGGCGGCCCGTCCCTCCTTCCTCACCTTTGCGGTGGGTGTGCTTCTTCGTTCTCCCAATTCCTTAGCGGAGGGCTGTGCTTCGTTCTCCCAATTCCTTAGCGGAGGGCTGGGCTAGATGGCCTTTGGGGAGCCCTTCTCCCAATTTCGCATTGCTTCAGAGGAGCCGGGCCCGACTCGGCGGCAGCGCTTGAGGGCTCGCCAGAGTGAGTGAGTGCCTGCCTTCCCTCCTTAATAATAATTTCTCCTCCCTATTCTACTAAATTAATAATTAAATTTAAAAAATATTGAAAAAAATATTGAAAAAAATATTGAAAAAAAAGGGCGCCATCTTTACAAAATGTTTTGTAAATATTAACGAAATTTTGTAAATACCGAACTTTTTTAAGGGAAAATTTTGTAATTATTTTAAATATCGAAACAAAAAAAAACCCCAAATACAAATCGATTTTAGAAACAAATTTTTGCGTTGTTACCCAGGCCTATTATCTGTTCCTTAACAAAGACTTTGTTGTACCATTAAAGACTCCAAAGACCATCACTTCAGGAAATCCCTAACAATCTCTCTTTGAGGCACCCCGGCTTCCCACTTGGTTAAAGTCTACGTCCTATAGAATAAACACAATTTGTTCAGACTCAATGCGTGACAGAACAGGGGATTTTGACCCTGCTCCAACCTGCAAGAGAGAAATCTGAAATGCATACCTTTTCCTTGACGGACTTTATCTACCAATGGTATTTTTGCCCTGGCAGAAAAGTCATTGCCGTGGTCAACCAGAGCTTCTTTGATGGCCTCATAGCCATGCAGCACCACAACTGGCTCCGTCCCAAAATAAAATGTAAACACGGGTCCGTACTTCTCACTTATCTGGAAAAAAAATGAAGAAAGAGAGATACCGCAAGCGGTCATATGACCAAATTTGGAAAGGAATACATCATGCTCTAAGAAGTCTATAGGTGAGACAGAGGTGATATGAAATCTGGAAAAACCCCTAGTTCGGATGGTTTTATTATAATTTCTTGTAAATGGCTAGAAGACCATTTGGGTTTCCCATCACAATAAATAAAGAACCCTATCAAAAATGATTTAAAAGATAATCACACAGTTTCTGGTGAAAGCGATAGAAAAGTGCAAAAAGAATCTGCGAAGGCCACCTCCTCCAAGATGAACTGAACCACCTCAACTGGGCTCTCCAGGCCAAGGGAGACTCCACCTCAGACATCAGAAGAGCTGCAAGACCACCGAGAACAAGCCACGAGAGTCAAGATGAAGATCCACCCAGAGGAAAAGTGTTCCTGCCAGACATCAAGGGAACCACTGACCGCAGAGGGAAGCTGATGAGGAAACACAACATACGAACTATCTACAAACCCACCAAGAAAATCCAACAAATGCCACGTTCAGCAAAGGACAAGAGGGATCCCCTCACCTCTGCAGGAGTCTACCAGGGTATACCATGCAGCTGTGGACAAGTCTACAGAGGGACCCCCAAACGCAGCAGCATTGACCAAACAAGAATCAAGGAACAGGAAAGGCACTGCAGACTCCTTCAACCAGAGAAGTCAGCCATAGCAGAGCACCTGATGAACCAGCCTGGACACAGCATATTATTTGAGAACACAAAAATGCTGGACCACTCTCACAACCACCATGTCAGACTACATAGAGAAGCCATTGAAATCCACAAGCATGAGAACAAATTCAACAGAAAGGAAGAGACCATGAAGATGAACAAAATCTGGCTCCCAGTATTAAAAAATTCTAAAATTGCAACAGCAAAAACAACAGAGAGGAAACAGGCAGGGACATCTAATTACTAGGGCTGGGCAACCATGGAAAAATTTGTTTCTAAACTCGATTCGTTTTTTGGGGGTTTTTGCGTTTCGATTTTTAAAAGAATTCCGAATTTTTTCTTTAAAAAAGTTCGATATTTACGAAATTTCGTAAAATTACGAAACGAATACGATATGAATTGATTCGTTAATGGCGGACGCGACCGCGCAATATGCTAAAAAACCTCCAAATGGGAGAGGGGGAACTTCTGAAGCTTCCCTCTCCCTCTGTTGTTGACTGTTGGTGTGATATTTATAATTTTTTTTCACTTTTTAAACAGACAACAACTATAAAACTTGCCCCAGACATGCGGAAATAATAACAAAACGATTTCGAAAGAATTTCGAAACGATTTCGAAAATATTTAGAAACGAATACGAAGCAATTACGAAACGAATTGAAAAATCCGTTTCGTTTTTTAGATGCTCCTGAATGGTTCAATATCGCTTCGTTATCAAAAAAAATAACGAATTTTTAACGAATTACGAAATTAACGAACGAAACCACCAAGCCCTACTAATTACCTTTCAAGAAGAGTTTGCTCCAGGCACAGTCAGCCCATTGTATGCTAATCAAGGTGGTCAGTTGAAACATTCACACCTAGCTCCAGCAGACAAGAGTCCTTTGTCCCACCCTGGTCATTCCACAGATATATAAACCCCTTTTTCCCAGTTCCAACAGACCTCACTACCTCTGAGAATGCAGGCGAAACGTCAGGAGAAATGTCTCTAGAACATGGCCATATAGCCCGAAAAACCCACAAGAACTTAGATAGAAAAGTTGCTGCAAGAGCTTATCTGTTCAATCTTTCATAGATAGTGTGAAACATAGAGTTCTGTTTTAATAATAATAATAATAATAATAATAATAATAATAATAAACATTTATTACGGTCAATGACCAGGATTAAAAAGGTACAAGTGACAGGGTGTGCAAATGTCAGAGTTCGCACACATGTACAAGCACATAGAATCATAGAATCATAGAATCATAGAGTTGGAAGAGACCTCCTGGGCCATCCAGTCCAACCCCATTCTGCCAAGAAGCAGGAATATTGCACTCAAATCACCCCTGACAGATGGCCATCCAGCCTCTGCTTAAAAGCTTCCAAAGAAGGAGCCTCCACCACACTCCCTCCGGGGCAGAGAGTTCCACTGCTGAATGGCTCTCACAGTTAGCAAGTTCAGAGGGAATCTCTTCTCTTGGAGTTTGAAGCCATTGTTCCGTGTCCTGGTCTCCAGGGAAGCAGAAAACAAGCTTGCTCCCTCCTCCTCCCTGTGGCTTCCTCTTACGTATTGATACATGGCTATCATATCTCCTCTCAGCCTTCTCTTCTTCAGGCTAAACATGCCCAGCTCCTTAAGCCGCTCCTCATAGGGCTTGTTCTCCAGATCCTTGATCATTTGAGTCACCCTCCTCTGGACACAATCCAGCTTAGAGTCAATATCTCTCTTGAATTGTGGTGCCCAGAATTGGACACAATATTCCAGGGAAAGTGGTCTAACCAAGGCGGAATAGAGCATGGGGAGCAGGACTTCCCTGGACCTAGGCACTAGGCTCCTCCTCTTGATGCAGGCCAAAATCCCATTGGCTTTTTTTGCCACCACATCACATTCCTGGCTCATGTTTAACTTGTTGTCCTCGAAGGTTCCAAGATCTTTTTTGCACGTCCTGCTCTCGAGCCAGGCACCATCGTCCCCCATTCTGTCTCTTTGCATTTCGTTTTTTTTTTCTGCCAAAGTGGAGTCTCTTGCACTTGTCCCCATTAAACTTCATTTTGTTAGTTTTGGCCCATCATCTCTCTAATCTGGACGGGGTTACACTCCCCCTGAAGACGCAGGTTCGCAGCTTGGGTGTGATCCTGGACTCTTCGCTAAGCTTGGAGCCCCAGGTTTCGGCGGTGTCCAGGGGAGCATTTGTACAACTCAAACTCGTGCGCCAGCTGCGCCCGTACCTTGGGAAGTCTGATTTGGCCACGGTGGTCCACGCTCTGGTTACATCCCGGATTGATTACTGCAACGCGCTCTACGTGGGGTTGCCCTTGAAGACTGCCCGGAAGCTTCAGATGGTCCAGCGCTCGGCAGCCAGGTTGCTAACGGGAGCGGCACTCAGGGAGCACACCACTCCTCTGTTGCGCCAGCTCCACTGGCTGCCAATCTGCTACCGGGCACAATTCAAGGTGCTGGCTTTGGCCTATAAAGCCCTAAACGGTTCTGGCCCTACTTACCTCTCCGAACACATCTCCACCTATGAACCGACTAGAACATTAAGATCGTCTGGGGAGGCCCTGCTCTCGATCCCGCCTGCGTCACAGGCGCGCTTGGCGGGGACGAGAGACAGGGCCTTCTCAGTGGTGGCCCCTCGGCTATGGAATGCCTTGCCGGTAGACATCAGACAGGCACCCTCGTTGCTGACGTTTCGGAGAATGGTCAAGACCTGGCTTTACGAACAAGCGTTTGGCTAAGCAATGCAACTAATTAAGGAAGACGGTAAATGGAACATAGGAACGGCACAATGACTATGAGAACGGATCTGATTTCAATTGAGGCGTTATATATGTTGTTTGTTGATTTGTCCTGTCTGATTGTTAATTGTTGTGGATCAATGTCGTCGATCCTGTTGTTGTATTGTTGTGTTTTAAATGCACTGTAAACCGCATTGAGTTGCCTGTTAAGGGCTGAAAAATGCGGTATAAAAATGAAGCAAATAAATAATAATAATAAATAAATAATCTGTCAAGATCCCTTTGAATCCTGCTCCTGTCCTCTGGAGAGCTTTGATGGAAAGGACTTAACACGAGAAAGAAGGAGGAACTGAGATACCTTCTGACCATGTGAATGTCCCAACCCTAAAGAAGCACAATGCGAGAATCTATGTGACTTATGAGTTAATCAGTCATACTAAGACAGGAAGCCCTTTGTACAATTGCATTCATGTCACATAACTCTTACAGAGCCTACCACCAAAGACTTTTCTTTGCAATCATATTAGCCCCAGGATGACCCAAATTGTAAAGAAGATGCAAGCCCAAAAATCACATTGATGCAAACTGAATTTCATTTTCTATTTACAATCTTCTTTTTTATATTATTCTGTTTAACCAAAACGTTAAAGGTTTTGACTAAAGTTTACTTTTTGATCAACACAGTTTATTATTCTTGCTAGCAGCAAAAACAATCAAAGTGATCTCTGGTCAAAAAAGGTTGGGAACCACTGGTTTAGAGGGTGTGTTGATCAGGTTTGCATGATGTCAAATGGGAAGGGATGGCTTAGCAATAGATAGAATTCTAGAAGACCTCAAAATGGCACTAACGAATCTGAGAGCTGCACCAAAAGCAAGAATGAATTTCAATAGAGAGGAATGTATTGAAGGGGTGGTGGTCCTGCTTCTTCCACTGACCTTGGAGAACTCCTCATCCCAGCGTTTGCCCTTCAGCTGCAGAACATTCCCAACGATGGGCAGCGGAGTGGGGCCGGGGGGCATTCTCCCTTTTCTGTACATCTTGCTATTCCAGATGGCAGAAAGAAGAAGGAGGGATATTACCCCGATGAGCAGGAGAACCGTGCACGTCCCCAAGGGCTCCATCTCAGTCTGCAGAAGGAAGAAGGGTCCCAAATCCAAGGACGGAGAAGGCTTGGAGTCACTTGGCTCCACTGCAAAGCAAAGGGAGAGTCAGCATTAACCTTTGGGCATTTTTCAATTCCTTTTTCCTCTGAATAATGCAAGCAAACGTTTAAATAATCCCCATCTGTTTTATAATCTAGTTATGCACAATTTTGTGTCTGTTCCTTGCCCCCCGTTTTGCTCTTGTTCCTGTCTTTTGGTGCAACGATGCAACCATTCTTGTCTCAATTTCCGAAGGACTGAGCAGGAAGGTTAACCTCTTGCAGAAAAATGCAGCCAGGATCACAGCAACACATTAAGGATGCTCAGATTTGGGAACATAGAATCATAGAATCAGAGTTGGAAGAGTCCTCCTGGGCCATCGTCCAGTCCAACCCCATTCTGCCAAGAAGCAGGAACATTGCATTCAAATCACCCCTGCCAGATGGCCATCCAGCCTCTGCTTCAAAGCTTCCAAAGAAGGAGCCTCCACCACACTCCCTCTGGGGCAGAGAGTTCCACTGCTGAACGGCTCTCACAGTCAGGAAGTCCACTATGAGCCAATGATATGGCAAGTCTGGAAGGGCACCAACATTCACCAGGTGTATTGTCGAAGGCTTTCATGGCTGGAATCACTACCTCTGAGGATGCTTGCCATAGATGCAGGCGAAACGTCAGGAGAAATGCCTCTAGAACATGGCTCTATAGCCCGAAAAAACCCACAAGAACCTATTCACCAGGTGCACGGAAAGTGATCTTGAGAGAGTTAGAATGTGTGTTTGTAGGCATACAGGGATGAACACAGGCAGGGCATGGGGGTGGGAAGTGCATCTGGTATCACACCTGGCCTGCCCAACCCAATGGTGCTCCTCAGAAATCCCTGACACCCCTCACCCAAAGAAAGAGCCCCCCACCTTCAGAGCTGGCAAGGCTTACCTCAACCATGAAAAGGCAGAAGCTTTCTCCCTGCTTCCCTTCCTCTGCCCCACGTTCCCTTTATGTGGTGAGATCCTGTTTGTCTTCATTTCTCTTCTCCTCTCCCTCTTCCTCAATGCCACGTCTCCTCTGCATTACTGTCATGAATGACTTTCATAAACTTTAAAGCATAAGTTCTTTTCTTTTTATTGCAATTTCCAGTGTGAGAGGGGACATCAGATTACAGGAAAATATTTAGACAAAGAATGACATTGGACAGACAGACAGACGGATTCTATGCAACTACATGCAAGTACATTGGATTCACAATTACATGGCTAACAAACAGACAAAGGGAAATTACATTTTCACTGAGCATTCACTCCACATGTACACACATTCATCCCCAGACATTCAAATATTACTATCTCCTTTTCTCCCTCCTTGGAGAAGCCCCTCTTAGGCCAGACCCTGCTTTCCTGCAGCCTGTCAACGTACAGTTCCAACACTTCATTAAATCCATAACTTCAAAATGCCAAAACCTCTTCCCTAAGAACAATGCCAAGGACCAGAACTCTGCTTTCCACACAACAGAACCTGACTCCATGTACAAAATCTAAGACTACAAAAGTGCACTTCTTCCTCTTCCCTTGAGAAAGAAGCCCCAAAGTGAGCAGAATTATGCTTACTCATAGCATATCTGACACTCCCCACAGGTACACTGTCTCTCTCCTTCCCATGGAGCAGAGCATAGTGGGTGGAACAGACTCTTGCATTCTGCCACACTTTAAGCCGTGGAACTCTCTGCCCCGGAGGGAGTGTGGTGGAGGCTCCTTCTTTGGAAGCTTTGAAACAGAGGCTGGGTGGCCATCTGCCAGGGGTGATTTGAATGCAACATTCCTACTTCTTGGCAGAATGGGGTTGGACTGGATGGCCTATGAGGTCTCTTCCAACTCTTTGATTCTAGGATTCTAGGATTCTATGCATGGGTCCTGGATCAGGATCGGGCAGCCCACTGCTGTCCGATACCACAAGACACGCCAGGGTGCCGCCGGAACAATACCAGGCCCAACGTAAACTTGGCACCCCTGAGACCACCAGGCGTTCCCCCCTACCACTAGGGAGGATACCAAGCCAAATCCAGGGCTCATGCCCCACGCCAACCAGGAGTTGTGACAAGTAGCACCAAAAATAAGCAACTGAGAACAGGTAACCAGGATAACCTGTGCTGGACGGGGTCGCACTCCCCTTGAAGGCGCAGGTTCGCAGCTTGGGTGTGACCCTGGACTCATAGTTGAGCCTGGATCCCCAGGTTTCAGCGGTGACCAGGGGAGCATTTGCACAGCTTCGGCTCGTGCGCCAGCTGCGCCCCTATCTCGGGAAGTCTGACTTGGCCACGGTGGTACACGCTCTTGTCACATCCCGCCTGGATTACTGCAACGCTATCTACGTGGGGCTGCCCTTGAAGACGGCCCGGAAGCTTCAGCTGGTCCAGCGTGCGGCAGCCATGTTACTAACTGGAGCGGGTAGCAGGGAGCACACAACGCCCTTGTTGTCCCAGCTCCACTGGCTGCCGATTTGCTACCGGACCCAATTCAAGGTGCTGGTCTTGGCCTACAAAGCCCTAAACGGTTCCGGCCCAAAATACCTTTCTGACCGCATCTTGGCCTACGAGCCCACGAGGACCTTGAAATCGTCTGGGGAGGCCCTTCTCTCGATCCCGCCTGCATCACAGGCACGGCTGGCGGGGACGAGGGAGAGGGCCTTCTCGGTGGTGGCCCCCCGGCTGTGGAACACTCTCCCGGCACACATCAGACAGGCGCCCTCCCTCATGTCCTTTCGAAAAAGCCTTAAGACCTGGCTGTTCGAGAGGGCATTTAATTAAGTGCTAAGCAACAACATTACGGTAATGAGAACTGGAATGGTATAAGGATGATGAGACTGGCTATGATTCTACTAAGAGACGAAGCGGATTTTTATGTAGTTTGTATTTGTTGTATAGTCATATGTTGTTGATACTGGCCTCTGTAACTGTCTTTTTATGTGTACTGTACACCGGCATGAGTCGCCCGTAAGGGCTGAGAATGGCGGTCAATAAGTGCATCTAATAAATAAATAAAAATAAATAAATAAAATGATCAAGGGTCTGGAGAACAAGCCCTATGAGGAGCGGCTTAGGGAACTGGGCATGTTTAGCCTGAAGAAGAGAAGGCTGAGAGGAGATATGATAGCCATGTATAAATATGTGAGAGGAAGGCACAGGGAGGAGGAGGGAGCAAGCTTGTTTTCTGCTTCCTTGGAGACTAGGACGCAGAACAATGGCTTCAAACTACAAGAGAGGAGATTCCATCTGAACATTAGGAAGAACTTCCTGACTGTGAGAGCCGTTCAGCAGTGGAACTCTCTGCATCTAATAAATAAATAAATAATATAAATAATAACTTAACAAAACAAGCTAACTGTAGACAATTACTCGAACTGCATGCAGGGTGGGTGGGGTGGATCATCTGTTGCAGGCACAGTGCCTGCTGGGGAGCATGAGGCAGCCTTAAGTAGGCTGCCCACAAGGGAGGAGAGGCCAGCTGAAGCCTCTCCCGCCTGGAGGTGTGGATAGCTAGCCGATTGGGCCACCCGGCTGGACGGCGGGAAACCTTCCCGCCGAGCGAGGGGGCTTCTGGGAGGAAGAAGCCCCCCCTCAGGCAAAATGGCGGTGGAGGACACCCTGTGCCATAACTTCCCTGGTCCGGTCAGTCGGGCCATGCCTTTTTCGGATGTAGGGGGTGCTGGTGGTTCGATTCTAAAGTCAATTCCGATTTTCACAGAAAAAAATATTCAAAAGTTTTCGAAACTTCCAGGACATCTGAATCCTTTCATTAATGGTTTGAAAGTGTTATTTCCTGTTTCATTGGGTGGTCTTTACTTTGAAAGTAGTTGTTTTACTCCAGGAGTGGGGAAAAGCAAGCAGAGGAAATTCATAGAATCCTAGAATCCTAGAATCAAAGAGTGGGAAGAGACCTCCTGGGCCATCATCCAGTCCAACCCCATTCTGCCAAGAAGCAGGAATATTGCATTCAAATCATTCCTGACAGATGGCCATCCAGCCTCTGTTTAAAAGCTTCCAAAGAAGGAGCCTTCCTTCCTTCTCCGGTTTAAAACTGGCTTCTCTGGCTTGAGCCAGAAGCGGGAAAAGCAAACAGAGGAAATTCATCCTTCTCTGGTTTAAACCTGGCTTCTCTGGTTTGAGCCAGAAGCGGAGAAAAGCAAAAGGAGCAAATTCATCCTTCTCTGGTTTAAACCTGGCTTCTCCGGCTTTAAAACTGGCTTCTCTGGTTTGAGCCCGAAGCGGGAAAAGCAAACAGAGCAAATTCATCCTTCTCTGGTTTAAACCTGGCTTCTCCAGCTTTAAAACTGGCTTCTCTGGTTTGAGCCAGAAGCGGGCAAAGCAAACAGAGCAAATTCATCCTTCTCTGGTTTAAAACTGGCTTCTCCGGCTTTAAAACTGGCTTCTCTGGCTTGAGCCAGAAGCGGGAAAAGCAAATGGAGTAAATTCATCCTTCTCTGGTTTAAACCTGGCTTCTCTGGCTTGAGCCAGAAGCGGGAAAAGCAAATGGAGTAAATTCATCCTTCTCTGGTTTAAACCTGGCTTCTCTGGCTTGAGCCAGAAGCGGGAAAAGCAAATGGAGTAAATTCATCCTTCTCTGGTTTAAACCTGGCTTCTCTGGCTTGAGTCAGAAGTGGAGAAAAGCAAACAGAGCAAATTCATCCTTTCCTGATTTATAACTGACTTTTCTGGCTTTTAAAGTGGCTTCTCTGGTTTGAGCCAGAAGCGAGAAAAGCAAATGGAGGAGATTCATTCTTCTCTGGTTTAAAACTGGCTTCTCTGGTTTGAACCAGAAGTGGAAAAAGCAAACAGAGCAAATTCATCCTTCTCTGGTTTAAACCTGGCTTCTCTGGCTCGAGCCAGAAGTGAGAAAAGCAAACAGAGCAAATTCATCCTTCTCTGGTTTAAACCTGGCTTCTCTGGCTTGAGTCGAGGCCAGGGACCAGAAGCGGAGAAAAGCTGGATAATTTCCGACTCACTCCCTGATTTGTAACAAAAATGGCGGAAAAAGCTTTGGAAGGGCAAAGGGACTTCCAGTTTCCTAAAAAAGTTCAAAATTGCTTCAAAAAGATAATTATTCCGGCTTTATTCCAAATAACGAAGATTCCGACTGGACCTAACCATGCCTAGTCATTACTACATAACGTTAGTGTGTATTGAACTGCTTTCTCTGTCGATTTGAACCTCTCTGAAGATAGCTTTATTTGCCGGCCAAAGCAAATGGTGGCAGCTCTGCTCTTGGCATGAAAATACTGCCACACCTGCAAGATGGAGTTGTGATCTTTTATTGTTTTACAGGAATCCAAAAAGTACATTTTGACTGGTGTTAACACATTGTCGATTCAATTGGTCAACTTACCTAATCCATTTCTGATTGGCTTTCTAATACAACAGGTGACAACAACAGAAAATGGAATAAACTAGAACTTCAAATCTTCTTCAAGTGACCCCGACTCAGTTGGACGCACTTGGCTTATCTCTTAGTTGCAAATTTAAGCAAGAATGCCGTGTGAAAGGATAGGCATGAGAATTATTCCTCAAACTAAAATGGCAGCTCTCTTCAAAAGCTACACTTTGGTCTGTACCTGTGGTCCTAGATAGTGTTTCTAAAAACGTATACAATGGCATCTCCTTCACCATTGGGACACCGAGATCTCTGTATTTATATTGGAGCCTGTCAGTGGAGACCTCAACTCAGATCCTGACATCGGATCCAACCCCATTTTGCCAAGAAGCAGGAGTATTGCATTCAAAGCACCCCCGACAGATGGCCATCCAGTCTCTGTTTAAAAGCTTCCAAAGAAGGAGCCTCCACCACACTCCCTCTGGGGCAGAGAGTTCCACTGCTGAACGGCTCTCACAGTCAGGAAGTTCTTCCTCATGCTCAGATGGAATCTCCTCTCTTGTAGTTTGAAGCCATTGTCCCATTGCGTCCTAGTCTCCAAGGAAGCAGAAAAGAAGCTTGCTCCCTCCTCCTCCCTGTGGCTTCCTCTCACATATTTATACATGGCTATCATATCTCCTCTCAGCCTTCTCTTCTTCAGGCTAAACATGCCCAGCTCTTGATGCAGGCCAAAATCCCATTGGCTTTTTTTGCTGCCACATCACATTCCTGGCTCATGTTCCCCTTCCTCCCCACGAGGACTCCCAAGATCTTTTCCACAAGTCCTGCTCTCGAGCCAGGCCTCATCGTCCCCCATTCTGTCTCTTTGCATTTCTTTTTTTCTGCCAAAGTGGAGTCTCTTGCATTTGTCACTACTAAAGAGTGAAAGAAGACGTGAGATAGAATACAAGAGGGTGAAAAAGAATGGATTCTCTTTAGCTTGAATGGCTTTGCTTAAGGCTTCTGCTTTTTCTATCTTTGCATTCCAAGCTCTCTCTACTCTGTGTGTTTGAAGGGATGTCATGTTTGGAAGTATTTCCTCTTCTTTTGGATCTGAGACGTTATGGAGTTAGAGAGAAGCTTAGACCCAATTCTTGTAACTTTACAGAGTTAACTGCATCTTTGCCTGCTAAGCTCAAAATTTCTTTTGCAGCCACACAGCACTTCGCTTTCCTGCTTGCTGTGAGCTGACTCTTCAATTAAGTATCCTGTTTGTCTTTTTGGGTGCTCTGCTATTTTGGGAGATTTCCCTAACAAAGGCAACTGAGCCTGGGGAGGTGGAGCACCAGGATTTATATCCAGCTAGCAGACCTGGGTGAGTGAACAGGGCTTCATTCAGGTCTGCCCCCACTGGACCAATCAGGCTTACTCCTGATTAGTCAGGCATATCTGAACATTAGGAAGAACTTCCTGACTGTGAGAGCCATTCAGCAGTGGAACTCTCTGCCCCGGAGTGTGGTGGAGGCTCCTTCTTTGGAAGCTTTTAAGCAGAGGCTGGATGGCCATCTGTCAGGGGTGATTTGAATGCAATATTCCTGCTTCTTGGCAGAATGGGGTTGGACTGGATGGCCCAGGAGGTCTCTTCCAACTCTAGGATTCTAGGATTCTATGAAAGTTCAGAGTCTCATGGGGCAAAGGATCATAGAATCAGAATCAAAGAATCCTAGAGCTGGAAGAGACCTCCTGAGCCACCATGCAGTCGAACCCCATTCTGCCAAGAAGCAGGAATATTGCATTCAAATCACTCCTGACAGATGGCCATCCAGCCTCTGTTTAAACGCTTCCAAAGAAGGAGCCTCCACCACACTCTGGGGCAGAGAGTTCCACTGCTGAATGGCTCTCACAGTCAGGAAGTTCTTCCTCATGTTCAGATGGAATCTCCTCTCTTGTAGTTTGAAGCCATTGTTCCATTGCGTCCTAGTCTCCAAGGAAGCAGAAAACAAGCTTGCTCCCTCCTCCTTCCTGTGGCTTCCTCTCACATATTTATCCATGGCTATCATATCTCCTCTCAGCCTTCTCTTCTTCAGGCTAAACATGCCCAGTTCCCTAAGCCGCTCCTCATAGGGCTTGTTCTCCAGACCCTTGATCATTTTAGTCGCCCTTCTCTGGACACCTTCCAGCTTGTCAATATCTCTCTTGAATTGTGGTGCCCAGAATTGGACACAATATTCCAGGTAAAGTGGTCTAGCCAAGGAGGAATAGAGCACGGGGAGCATGACTTCCCTGGATCTAGACACTAGGCTCCTACTAATGCAGGCCAAAATCCCATTGGCTTTTTTTGCTGCCACATCACATTCCTGGCTGATGTTTAACTTGTTGTCCACGAGGACTCCAAGATCTTTTTCACACGTCCTGCTCTCGGGCCAGGCCTCATCATCCTCCAATCTGTCTCTTTGCATGGGCAAGATGGCCAGTAGTTCACCACTGCAAATATCTTACCCGGGATTTATCTCCAAAGGACCTTTATTGCTAATGTAAAGAAGTGATGCCATTACTAATCTTCTTGTCAAAACTGGAAGGTTTCCCTGTGTTTGCATATATAGAAACTCACATGTCAATTGCAGCCAGGGTCATAAATCTCCTGTAACAAAGTGAGAGAAAAAAACTTACTTCCCTTTTCAACAACTTTGGGTCATAGAATCATAGAATCATAGAATCAAAGAGTTGGAAGAGACCTCATGGGCCATCCAGTCCAACCCCATTCTGCCAAGAAGCAGGAATATTGCATTCAAATCACCCCTGACAGATGGCCATCCAGCCTCTGTTTACAAGCTTCCAAGGAAGGAGCCTCCACCACACTCTGGGGCAGAGAGTTCCACTGCTGAACGGCTCTCATAGTCATAGAATCAAAGAGTTGGAAGAGACCTCCTGGGCCATCATCCAGTCCAACCCCATTCTGCCAAGAAGCAGGAATATTGCATTCAAATCACCCCTGACAAATGGCCATCCAGCCTCTGCTTCAAAGCCTCCAAAGAAGGAGCCCCCACCACACTCCGGGGCAGAGAGTTCCACTGCTGAACGGCTCTCACAGTCAGGAAGTTCTTCCTAATGTTCAGATGGAATCTCCTCTCTTGGAGTTTGAAGCCATTGTTCCATTGCGTCCTAGTCTCCAAGGAAGCAGAAAACAAGCTTGCTCCCTCCTCCTCCCTGTGGCTTCCTCTCACATATTTATACATGGCTATCATATCTCCTCTCAGCCTTCTCTTCTTCAGGCTAAACATGCCCAGCTCCTTAAGCCGCTCCTCATAGGGCTTGTTCTCCAGACCCTTGATCATTTTAGTCGCCCTCCTCTGGACACATTCCAGCTTGTCAATATCTCTCTTGAATTGTGGTGCCCAGAATGGGACACAATATTCCAGGTGTGGTCTAGCCAAGGAGGAATAGAGCATGGGGAGCATGACTTCCCTGGATCTAGACACTAGGCTCCTCTTGATGCAGGCCAACATCCCATTGGCTTTTTTTGCCGCCACATCACATTCCTGGCTCATGTTTAACTTGTTGTCCACGAGGACTCCAAGATCTTTTTCACACGTCCTGCTCTCGGGCCAGGCCTCATCATCCTCCAATCTGTCTCTTTGCATGGGCAAGATGGCCAGTAGTTCACCACTGCAAATATCTTACCCGGGATTTATCTCCAAAGGACCTTTATTGCTAATGTAAAGAAGTGATGCCATTACTAATCTTCTTGTCAAAACTGGAAGGTTTCCCTGTGTTTGCATATATAGAAACTCACATGTCAATTGCAGCCAGGGTCATAAATCTCCTGTAACAAAGTGAGAGTAAAAACTTACTTCCCTTTTCAACAACTTTGGGTCATAGAATCATAGAATCATAGAATCATAGAATCAAAGAGTTGGAAGAGACCTCCTGGGCCATCCAGTCCAACCCCATTCTGCCAAGAAGCAGGAATATTGCATTCAAATCACCCCTGACAGATGGCCATCCAGCCTCTGCTTAAAAGCTTCCAAAGAAGGAGCCTCCACCACACTCCGGGGCAGAGAGTTCCACTGCTGAACGGCTCTCACAGTCAGGAAGTTCTTCCTCATGTTCAGGTGGAATCTCCTCTCTTGTAGTTTGAAGCCATTGTTCCGCGTCCTAGTCTCCAAGGAAGCAGAAAACAAGCTTGCTCCCTCCTCCTCCCTGTGGCTTCCTCTCACATATTTATACATGGCTATCATATCTCCTCTCAGCCTTCTCTTCTTCAGGCTAAACATGCCCAGTTCCCTAAGCCGCTCCTCATAGGGCTTGTTCTCCAGACCCTTGATCATTTTAGTCGCCCTCCTCTGGACACATTCCAGCTTGTCAATATCTCTCTTGAATTGTGGTGCCCAGAATTGGACACAATATTCCAGGTGTGGTCTAACCAATGAACATTTATTGTTTCTCGATGATACATTCCTGCCATGAGGCTCCTTTGCATTTTCTACACACACATATGAGCACAGAATCATAGAAGAGTCGTGACAGGACTCAAAAATGGTTTCGAAAAGCAAGCATTTAAAAACAGAAATGATAAGTCTAGATGGAGGAATTCAAAGATATAGCTACGTTCATCTGGAATATCAGCATGCAAAATCAGTTGAAAACCATATAAAATAGAGAATCAGCAGACTAAAAGAATATTTAAAAAATTAAGCAACTTAAACCCGTCTACAGATACAGATTTGAAAGACCCCACTTAGATCCCTGCGGCTATAATACGAAACCATGTTTTCACTGAAGGCTGGAATGGCTTTCAGACATCTCTCGTATTGTTGCCTCACAAAGAAGTTGTTAAACAAAGAAGCAAAGCTGAGTTTGTGCAGTCATCCCTGACTTTCTCCAGGCAGGAGCTCTTCAGCGAGGGATAACACAGAACTTGTAGGGTCGGGGGAATCTGATCGTGGGTTTCTCCAGAGGTGTGATATCAATATCCTTGGGGTCTGTGGTGGGTTTCAGCTTGAAGTTCTGGAGGATGGAGGTGAAGAACAGGAAGAGCTCCATGCGGGCCAGGCCTTCTCCTGCGCAGTTCCGTTTGCCTGCAAAGACACCCAGGAAGGAAGGGGAGAAACAGGGAAAGGGGTCAGAAAGGGAGCTGAAAGATGCATTCATCTGGAAACCTCTGCCCAGGACACTAAATTTCAAAATTATTCATAAGCTGGTATATATCTAAAGAAGATAGGGTCTGGAGAACAAGCCCTATGAGGAGCGGCTTAGGGAACTGGGCATGTTTAGCCTGAAGAAGAGAAGGCTGAGAGGAGATATGATGAGAGCCATGTATAAATATGTGAGAGGAAGCCACAGGGAGGAGGAGGGAGCAAGCTTGTTTTCTGCTTCCCTGGAGACTAGGACGCAATGGAACAATGGCTTCAAACTACAAGAGAGGAGATTCCATCTGAACATGAGGAAGAACTTCCTGACTGTGAGAGCCGTTCAGCAGTGGAACTCTCTGCCCCGGAGGGAGTGTGGTGGAGGCTCCTTCTTTGAAGTCTTTTAAACAGAGGCTGGATGGCCATCTGTCGGGGGTGATTTGAATGCAATATTCCTGCTTCTTGGCAGAATGGGGTTGGACTGGATGATGGCCCATGAGGTCTCTTCCAACTCTTTGATTCTATGACTCCATGATAAGAGTAACCAAGACAATCAATGGTATGGGAATCAAACCTTATGAGGAGCAAGATAAGACATCTAGAAATGTTTAGTTTAGAGAAGGGAATGGTGAGAGGTTTAGAATGATAGAATCTTGGAGATTGAAAAGACCACATGGCCATCTAGTCCAACCCTCTGACAGTCAGGAAAAGCACAATTGTTGTTGTTGTTGTTGTTGTTGTTGTTGCCGTCGTGGTGTTTCCTTTTGTTTCTCTTTTTCCCTCCTTCTCTCCCTTTCCTCTTCCACTTTTCTTTGTTGTTAACTTCTAACTATTGCATTTCCAACTTTACTGAAAACATTGTTCCCACTCTTTCCATGTAACTATCACATTTTATTTTATTTTATTTCTATCCGCTCCACTCAAAGAGCAACATATTCCAAATAAAAAATATTTTTTAAAAAAGGAAAAGCACAATCAAAGCACCTCTGCCAGATGACCATCCAACTTCTGTTTTAAGGCCTGCAAAGGAGTTTCCACCATGCACTGAGGCAGTGAATTTCACTGTTCAACAATGAGGATGGTATTCCCAGTTGTAGAAGAACACCCTCATTGTTAAACAACATCCTTGTTGTTTCTTTCGCCATTGATTTTTACCCAAATGTTCTTTACCTGGCTTCCCAGATTTACATCATATATGTTTTCACAGGTGTAAACATCCGATGTTACTGCTCCTCTGTTTCAGTCTGGTCTATTTCTCTGGAACAGGTTGTATATCTCTATTATTACATTCCAATCATGAGATTTGTCCCACCAGGTTTTGGTTATGCCAATGATATGGCATTTGCCTTGTATTAAGAGTTCAAGTTCATCTAGTTTATTTCCCATGCTTTGTGAATTGAAAGGAAGTTATGACCAAAAGGGAAAAAGCTTCTCTTCTGCTGCTCCAAAGACCAAAACATGGATTAAAAATAACCAAAAGACTCAATCTAAACACAAAGAAGAAAGAACTTTTTGGGGAGAAGAGTTGTTCAACAGTGATGTCTGTATGTAGAATTTTCTTCTCTCTTTGGAGAGAGAAGAAGTTGGAGTGCTGTAATTGTGATTTCTATATGGCACGGGGTTGGACAAGATGGTCCTCCTAGCACCTTCCAATTGAAATAATACCAACAACAGCAGCAGCAGCAACAACAACAACAACAAATTGTTATTTGTACCCTGCCCCTATCTCCGCAGGGGGCCTCGGAGTGGCTCACTGAAGCACTACAGTGCCACATCTCAACCACGATAAACAGTATACAAATACACAAAAAGAAAATAACATAACTATAAAAAAAAACAATGTATGTAAAATCCCATTAAAAATATAGGAAATATAAAATTTCCTAAAATGCAGTAAAACCTTTGGATAAACTAACTTATCAGCATTAGACTTGGGTAACAACGGAAAAATTTGTTTCTAAACTCGTTTCGTTTTTAGGGGGGTCCATTGTGTTTCGTTTTTTTAAAGAATTCCGAATTTTTTCTTTAAAAAATTTCGAAATTTACGAAATTTCGTAAATTTCAAATTGATTCGTTAATGGCGGATGCAATTGCGCAATATGCTAAAAAAAACCCTCCAAATGGGACAGGGGGAACTTCTGAAGCTTCCCTCTCCCTCTGTTGTTGACTGTTGGTGTGATAAAACAAACAACAACTATATTATATATTATTATTATTATTATTATTATTATTATTATTATTATTATTATATTATATTATTATAATATTATTATATTATATATTATTATATTATATTATATTATATTATATTATATTATATATTATTATAATATTATAATATTATATATTATTATATTATATTATATATATTATATTATATATTATTATATTATATTATTATAATATATTGTATTATATATTATATATTATTATATTATATTATTATAATATTATTATATTATATTATTGTATATTATATTATTATATATTATATTATATTATTATAATATTATAATATTATATATTATTATATTATATATATTATATTATATATTATTATATTATACTATTATAATATATTGTATTATATATTATATATTATTATATTATATTATGAAAATAATTACGAAATAATTACAAAAATTGGAAAAAAAAATCCGATTCTTAATTACTCCTCTCACTATTCCTGCATGGCTCAATATCAGATTGTAAGCTAATTTAAATACGAATTAATAATGAATTACGAGATTAACGAACGAAACCGCCCAAGCCTAATCAGCAATAAAGTGCGGAGTGGCAGAATCGGGTCATTGGGCCAGCCAGGATTACACAGCATGGTATTGTATAATTCCCTGGGTATATATTTACAAAGGTTTTTCTCCCTGTAACTCAATAGCAGAGGATGACTTCTGAGATCATATTGTCGAAGGTTTTCATGGCCAAAATCACTGAGGTGCTTTGTGGTTTCTAGACTGTATTGCCATATTATAGCAGCATTTTCTCCTGATGGTTCTCCTCCATCTGTGGCTGGCATCTTCAGAGGATCTAACGGTAGTAAAGCTTTACCATCATATCCTCTGAAGATGTCAGCCAGTGACAGATGCTAGGCCTGGGCAGTTTCGTTTCGTTAATTCGTAATTCGTTAATAATTTGTTAATTTTTCCATTTACAAAACAATAACGAACCATTCTGGAGCAATCATTAAAAAAACGAATTTTTAAATAGTTTTGTAAATGCTTCGTATTTCGTTATTGAATTCGTTTCGTTATTGTTCTGAGGTCGTTTCGTTATTATTTCCGCATGTCTGGGCCAGTTTTATGGTTTAATTAGTGACATAAAATTATAATATCACACCAACAGTCAAGAACAGAGGGAGAGGGAAGCTTCAGAAGTTTTTGGAGGTTTTTTAGCGAATTTCGCGGTCGCGTCCGCCATTAACGAATCGATTCGTTATTATTTCGGAAATCGATTCGTTATTTTTTTTACCATTTTTACCATTTACGAAATTTCGTAAATATCGAACTTTTAAAAAGGAAAATTTTGTAATTATTTTAAATATCGAAACGCAAAAAACCCCAAAAAACGAATCGATTTTAGAAACAAATTTTTGCGTTGTTACCCAGGCCTAACAGATGCAAGCAAAACATTAGGGTAATAATAATAATAATAATAATAATAATAATAATAATAATAATCTCTATTTATACCCGCCACCATCTCCCCAAAGGGGACTCGGGGGGCTCATATGAGGCCAAGACTGAAAATACAATGCAACAAAATAAAATCCAAAGCAATGAAAAATTACATCACAATAAAATACATAGAGTAAGAAAATAAAATAAACCGTGCAAAATACCATATTGAAAAAGAGAACGCAATGCACAAGATAAAATAATAAAACCCTCGATGAAATAGCAGTGGGAAAAGAGTACTTGTGAGGGAGAAGCTCGTACAATGGGGTTAGGCCTTCATTAAGGATGGCGGAGGGGGGGGGCAGTACGCATCATGAGGATGGCACTGGAGATGGAACAGCCAGAAATGGGATATATTGACGTCGAGCATGCTCCCCCCCCCCCCGCCCCGCAACAAGGGATGGTGACATAGTTCTGCAAAGGACAAAGGTACCAGACTGCACAATAGCGGTTAAGTCTTGGTCAATTTGCCAAGGCCTTAACAACAATGAGGACCCCATGAAACTTCGGGAATAGCTAGACCTTGGCGTCTCTGCCTCTCTCGGGAGCTGTAGTTCTCCAAGGACGGGGAGCAAAGCTTGTTTCCAGAGACACCAGGTCCATTTGGGCCACTCAAGAACTCCTGCCAGGACCTTTGTGCAACACCCTTGCGTTTTAGCCATCCCCTATGGACACTCTTTCCCTCCACATGGACAAACCTTATGAAATCTTGCCTTTTATGACCTTTAGATATATGAAATGTGTTTTCTGATTTCTTTGTGTGGCAGAAGCCTTTCCCCTTTTCTTCTGCCCTTTGTTTCCCCTATATACATGAAGAAACTCCACCAAAGGGACTACAAAGCCCCAAACATTCCAGGAATTTTTTTATCCACAACTTCCTTTTGCATGGACAATAGCCTGGGCAGCGGGTGGCCCTCGGAGGAATTGCCCAGCCCTCAGCTTGCCCCTTTGGCAAAAATTTTAATCATATTTCCTCCTGAAGAACAAAAGGTCCTCGAAAAAACCTTTTGCCTTCACTCTGATTATTCATTTCACTCAAAGCACAATAGATCAAGCTGGCCTTTGTCTCGCCGGCCACATGGCATGGCATTTCCTTTGTTTACCCCTTTCCCAGATTCCTTTGTGCTCCCTCATCCCGCCTCCATCTCTCCTGATTGGCTGTCGCCACCAGGTGGCAGAGGTCTCCCCATTGGTTCCTACAAATCACTGGATCCCATCGCCCAATCATGGCAGGGAACAACAGGGAAGCCGGGGCGGGGAGTTTGAACTCTGCAACTTTGAAAACTCTATATAAATGGCTGTATCAAATGTATTTCTTTATGCTTAGCTTTGGCAAATTATTGCAGCTTTGCATCCGTTTCAGCTGAATCGCATTAAACCTCGATGGCTTTTCTTCAACTGGTGAGACTTTTCATTGGGAAATCAGGGAAAAATATGGGATGCTTCTCTGTCTCGCCAGGGAAAAAGAACTCTTTGATGAGTCTAATTGGTCTCTGCCTCCCGGCAAAGACCCCTAAATTTTAGCTCTAGAACAATATGGTCACTCTCCAAAGGCACATCAGAAAAGCCAAGTTTTTAGATCTTTCTTAAAGGCTGCTAGGGTGTGGGGTTTGCCTAATCTCACCAGGTAGCGAGTTCCAGAGTCAGGGAGCCACACCTAGAACAAATGCTGCTAGAACACGGCCATACAGACTGGAAACCACACAACACTCCGCTTTTGAGATTCTTTCCATCACCCACTTGAGATTGTTTCCATCATCCACTTAGATAGGTCCAACATTGGGAGAGGCTATTTTTCTATTTTAAAATACTTTGGTGGCCTCCAATGCTCTTTTTTTGAACGCCATGGTGGTCAATATTTCCAGGCTTTTATGGACAAGTATGAATTGCGAGCTCTAGGTTCTTGTGGGTTTTTTCGGGCTATAGAGCCATGTTCTAGAGGCATTTCTCCTAACGTTTTGCCTGCATCTATGGCAAGCATCCTCAGAGGTAGGATGCTTGACATAGATGCAGGCAAAACGTTAGGAGAAATGCCTCTAGAACATGGCTCTATAGCCCGAAAAAACCCACAAGAACCTAGTGATTCCAGCCATGAAAGCCTTCAACAATACAATTGCGAGCTCTCTTTGGACTGAAGCAATCCATATCTCACAGCCATGTGATGATCAGGTGGAAGCCACAACTGGAAGGACCACAGAACCATTTCCCCAGCAATGGACAACCCAGAGACCCAGAAAGAGCTGCTTGACCACCTGATGTCCGAGGTTGCTCCCCAATGGGAGGAAGAGATGGTCTTACCTGCCGAAAAGGGAATGAAGTAGTCACTCTTCCTGAAGGTCCCATCTTCATTTAAGAAGTGTCCTGGGTCAAACTCTTTGGGGTTAGGAAATTCCTTGTCATCATGCAGTGCCGAGGTTAGAACAGGAAAGATGGTGGTGCCCTGCAGAGTATTGGATTTGGAGAGATAACAACCAAAACATGAAGACTTTGGAAATGCAAGGCCTGGGAAAGTGATTATAGAGGTCGGATAGTGGCTAAAGTGACCACAGCAAGATCATAGAATCATAGAATCAAAGAGTTGGAAGAGACCTCATGGGTTATCCGGTCCATCCCCATTCTGCCAAGAAGCAGGAATATTGCATTCAAAGCACCCCTGACAGATCTGGGACCAGGCATTCGGACATTCTGGCAGCTAAAGATAGGACTTTGACGATGGACAGGAATTGAGTAAACGGAATGGGATTATTGAACTCTGTACGCTGAGCTTGAGATTAGTTTACTGTTTAGTGTTATGTATTGACTATTTTTAACTTGGTAATTGTTTTAATTGTTTTAATTCCTGTTTTGTATGTATGTATATCTGGTATAGGCATCGAATTGTGAGAAGGGCGGGGTAGAAGAAACCGAAATAAATAAATAACAAATAATTGCATACCACTAGTAACCATTCCACATAGAGTATATCATTATTGAACGTTGTGGAACTATTTGTCACTGTCTCCAAGATACCACTCAGTTTTACTGGGACCATGGAGCAGTGCATTTCTGGAAGAAGAAGTGGAGAACTCACTTTGGGGATGGTGTATCCTCTGAATAGCGTGTCTTTGACCATGGCATGGGGGACGCCCACTGAACTAAAGGAGATGAACCTCTGGATCTCATGGATGACGGCATCTGTGTAGGGCATCTGTCCACGGTCAGCCATGCCGGGCATCCGAGAGCGGCCAACCACCCGGTCAATTTCTTCCTGCACTTTCTCTGCCAGGAGATAGATAAGGTGAAGTATCAAAAAACAAACATCCAGCAAACGTCAGAGAAATCAAACAAGAAGGATTTTTCTCTCCACAAAGGAGACTCAAACGGTTTATTTTAGAGACATTCCAATACATTGTCGAAGACTTTCATGGCTGGAATCACAAGGTTCTTGTAGGTTTTTTTGGGCTATAAGGCCATGTTCTAGAGGCATTTCTCCTGACGTTTCGCCTGCATCTATGGCAAGCATCCTCAGAGGTAGTGAGGTCTGTTGGAAATAGGACAATGGGTTTATATATCTGTGGAATGGCTGGGGTGGGGCAAGGAGCTCTTCCTTGCTAGAGCTAGGTGTGAATGCCTCTAGAACATGGCCCTACAGCCCGAAAAAACCTACAAGAAAGAAGGATCTGTGTCAAATCCCTTTAAAAAAATTTTATTGTTTACCCTATAAAGAATGTATGGGCGAATGCATGAAGAAGACCAGAAGTAAGCAGTAGGCATGGTTAGGTCCAGACGGAATCCTCGTAATTTGGAATAAATTCAGAACAATTACCTTTTTGAAGCAATTTTGATTTTTTTTTTTTTTTAGGAAACTGAAAGTCCCTTCGCCCTTCCAAAGCTAGTCTCGCCATTTTTCTTCCGACTCAGGAAGTGAGTCAGAAATGAGTGAGGGAAGATCCTCTCTGGAACATCTAAGAGGTTGTGTGGGTTCGTAGATGGAAATGCATTTGCAGAATTTAGCAATATACAAGAGATTAATTCCCTTGATATAATACGGCATATAATTGACAGCATCATCTTTCAAGATTTTAAACAGTTCGGCTGGGATCCCATCGTCTCCTGCTGCCTTGCTGTTAGCAATGCTTCTTAAGGCCCATTCTACCTCACTCCTCAGGATGTCTGGTTCTAATTCACTCACCACACCGTCAAAACTATCCTCGATATTATTTTCCTTCCTATACCGATCTTCTGTATAGTCTCGCCACCTTCTCTTGATCTCTTCAGCTTCTGTTAGGTCCCTGCCATCTTTGTTTCTTATCAGAATGAACCATACTATTTAAATTATTTTGTATTATGGAACTACACTTCGTGATTCGCTAAAAAGAAGTTCCACCCTACCCCGCATCCCATCCCAAGATTCTGGCTATGGCACTGGCCCCAAGTGATCAAGAAGCTCAATTGGTCCATAAACACCTACCTTCTAACATCACACATGACCTGAACATCAATTTGCAAACCAGAATTACTAATCTAGCCGCATCCAGAACTTATTTCTAACCCAAACATATTTCCAGGATCTGGTCACTTTTAGTCTTGAACCTGTTGGTCCAAAGCCTTCACATCTGCCTTACCTTCAATCTCTGGGAACTTCTGGAGGATCAGGAGCCCGTATTTGAGTGTGGAGCTGGTTGATTCGGTTCCTGCACCAAAGAAGTCCAGAGAGCAGATCACCATGTTCTCCATCGTGAACGCCGAGGCCTCATCATGTTTCTCCTAGTGATACATGTCAGGATATGTAAATTAGCTGGTATTTCTTAAGTGATAACAGGGTTAATAACTCGGGCCTAGCCACATGTGAAAGAGTTGCATCAGGGTAATTAGGTTCTGGAGGCTGATGCATTGCGGAAGTGTAAAAGTTGTGTTCTCCCTAATTTGGGTTGATGAGGGAGGAATGGAGGGTGTTGGAGAGAATTAGAGAGGTGTTGCTGGAAGAGAGAGTTTGTATATATTGTATATGTCATATACATATGACATATGCTACTAAAGAAGAGGAAAGCCTTCCTGCATATTTTTAGAAAGAACAACTGTGTCTCTGTGTACTTTTTACTGCAGATGTCTACGACTACTATCTGTGAGTATCTAGAGTTCTTAGTGTCGGTTTTCTCATTGTTTAAACCGCTAACAAAAAGGACAACATCATCAGTAGAGTCAGGCCAACTATGGCTATATCTGCACTGTAGAATTAATGTAGTTTGAAATTATTCAGAGAACTATGTCTGAATGCTTTCTGGGAGTAATAACTTGCACAGTCTTTTGTTAACCAGTCAAATAGTATTGGAGGAAGAAAGAGGCACAGCTCTGGAATGCCTAGGCCCAGAAACGGATCTAAGGCCCTCCTCCAGCCATCCCAACTGCCACTGCCTTTGTCTGAGAGGGAGAGAGGAAAAGACAGGCAGAACCCCCCATGACTGGCCCAGAAACGGATCTACGGCCCTCCTCCAGCCAACCCAACTGCCACTGCCCTTGCCTCTGAGGGAGAGAGCAAGAGTCAGGAACAACTCCCCCCCCCCCATGACTGGCGCAGAAACGGATCTAAGGCCCTCCTCCAACCATCCCAAATGCCACTGCCCTTGCCTCAGAGGGAGAGAGGAAAAGGCAGGCAGAACTGCTCATGACTGGCC
This sequence comes from Anolis sagrei, assembly GCF_037176765.1. Classification (NCBI taxonomy): domain Eukaryota; kingdom Metazoa; phylum Chordata; class Lepidosauria; order Squamata; family Anolidae; genus Anolis; species Anolis sagrei. The sequence continues at coordinate 343,946,140 of NC_090021.1, forward strand.
CAGAAACGGATCTAAGGCCCTCCTCCAACCATCCCAAATGCCACTGCCCTTGCCTCAGAGGGAGAGAGGAAAAGGCAGGCAGAACTGCTCATGACTGGCCCAGAAACGGATCTAAGGCCCTCCTCCAACCATCCCAAATGCCACTGCCCTTGCCTCAGAGGGAGAGAGGAAAAGGCAGGCAGAACTGCTCATGACTGGCCCAGAAACGGATCTAAGGCCCTCCTCCAACCATCCCAAATGCCACTGCCCTTGCCTCAGAGGGAGAGAGGAAAAGGCAGGCAGAACTGCTCATGACTGGCCCAGAAACGGATCTAAGGCCCTCCTCCAACCATCCCAAATGCCACTGCCCTTGCCTCAGAGGGAGAGAGGAAAAGGCAGGCAGAACTGCTCATGACTGGCCCAGAAACGGATCTAAGGCCCTCCTCCAACCATCCCAAATGCCACTGCCCTTGCCTCAGAGGGAGAGAGGAAAAGGCAGGCAGAACTGCTCATGACTGGCCCAGAAACGGATCTAAGGCCCTCCTCCAACCATCCCAAATGCCACTGCCCTTGCCTCAGAGGGAGAGAGGAAAAGACAGGCAGAACTGCTCATGACTGGCCCAGAAACGGATCTAAGGCCCTCCTCCAACCATCCCAAATGCCACTGCCCTTGCCTCAGAGGGAGAGAGGAAAAGGCAGGCAGAACTGCTCATGACTGGCCCAGAAACGGATCTAAGGCCCTCCTCCAACCATCCCAAATGCCACTGCCCTTGCCTCAGAGGGAGAGAGGAAAAGGCAGGCAGAACTGCTCATGACTGGCCCAGAAACGAATTTAAGGCCCTCCTCCAACCATCCCAACTGCCACTGCCCTTGCCTCAGAGGGAGAGAGGAAAAGGCAGGCAGAACTGCTCATGACTGGCCCAGAAACGGATCTAAGGCCCTCCTCCAACCATCCCAACTGCCACTGCCCTTGCCTCAGAGGGAGAGAGGAGAAGACAGGCAGAACTGCTCATGACTGGCCCAGAAACGGATTTAAGGTCCTCCTCCAACCATCCCAACTGCTTCTGCCCTTGCCTCATAGGAAATTAAGGAGTATCTCCATTACATCTACATGCACTAAACAACAACCCCGCCCCCCAACTTCATTTTGAGGGATAACACTGGACACTTGGCTTTCTTTGGCCTTGAAGTACTCTCTACATTGAACTTCCCCCAGGCAATGCCAGGAGATGTCTTCAAGTATCTCCACCTTGAAGTGGCCAACTTCAGTAACTCCCTGAATCCAGGTTTTCTTAGGTAAAGAACACTAAGGTACAGTGGCATCTCTCAACGGCTGTTGGGGGTCCCAGGATGGAGGGGCTTCCAATGGGCTCCCCAAGTGGGCAGGCTGGGCACCATGGAGAATTCCTTAGGAGTCCCATGGAACTCTATCACAGAGACACCAGAGTCCATGTCACTAGAGTTTGGTGCCTGAGGATGGCCCCTGGTTATGGGTCCCAGGGCGCTCTCTTACCTGATCCATTCTGATAAAGAAGCAGTCGATGAAATCCCGAGGTGAGTTGGGGTCCAGAGTAGCCCTGTGCTCCTTGGCTTCCTCCAAAACGATTTCTCTGAATTTGGCAAAGTTTGTTACCATGCGGTGATGGGGCCCTGGAACCCATTCCATGAGGGCAGGGAAGACATTGAAAAGCTAGAAGAAAAGATGGGGGGGGGTTGAATTATTATTATTATTATTATTATTATTATTATTATTATTTAAAACTTTTATATCCCGATCTTCTGAACCTCTGTAGAGGGTCTCACACCAGCATGTTAAGAGGCCACTGTAGTCCACGCTCTGGTTACATCCCGATTAGACTACTGCAATGCTCTCTATGTGGGGTTGCCTTTGAAGACGGCTCGGAAGCTCCAATTGGTCCAACGCTCGGCAGCCATGATTCTAACAGGAGCGACACGCAAGGAGCATACAACCCCCCTGTTGCGCCAACTCCACTGGCTACCAATTTGCTACCGGGCTCAATTCAAAGTGCTGGCGTTGGCCTATAAAGCCCTAAACGGTTTTGGCCTAAGTTACCTATCCGACCGCATCTCTGCCTATGAACCCACCCGGACTTTGAGATTGTCCAGGGAGGCCCTGCTCTCGATCCCGCCTGCTACACAGGTACGGTTTATTTATTTTATTTATTTACTTTACTTGTATACCGCAGTTTCTCAGCCCAACAGGCGACTCAACGCGGTTTACAACAAGGATAAGAACCAATCAACAATATACAATTTAAAACCATAAAAGCATAATATACAATATTGACACAACAATAGACAACACAAAGCATCTCATAACTAGAGTCGTGATCCAATCGTGTGAAAAAGATCTTGGAGTCCTCGTGGACAACAAGTTAAACATGAGCCAACAATGTGATGTGGCGGCAAAAAAAGCCAATGGGATTTTGGCCTGCATCAATAGGAGCCTAGTGTCTAGATCTAAGGAAGTAATGCTACCCCTCTATTCTGCCTTGGTTAGACCACATCTGGAATATTGTGTCCAATTCTGGGCACCACAATTCAAGAGAGATATTGACAAGCTGGAATGTGTCCAGAGGAGGGCGACTCAAATGATAAAGGGTCTGGAGAACAAGCCCTATGAGGAGCGGCTTAGGGAACTGGGCATGTTTAGCCTGAAGAAGAGAAGGCTGAGAGGAGATATGATAGCCATGTATAAATATGTGAGAGGAAGCCACAGGGAGGAGGAGGGAGCAAGCTTGTTCTCTGCTTCCTTGGAGACTAGGACGCAAGGGAACAATGGCTTCAAACTACAAGAGAGGAGATTCCATCTGAACACGAGGAAGAACTTCCTGACTGTGAGAGCCGTTCAGCAGTGGAACTCTCTGCCCCGGAGGGAGTGTGGTGGAGGCTCCTTCTTTGGAAGCTTTTAAGCAGAGGCTGGATGGCCATCTGTCAGGGGTGATTTGAATGCAATATTCCTGCTTCTTGGCAGAATGGGGTTGGACTGGATGGCCCATGAGGTCTCTTCCAACTCTTTGATTCTATGATTCTATGATGTTGTTTTTATATATTGTGTCGTTGTAGCATTGAATTTTTGCTGTTCCTGTTGTTAACCGCTGTGAGTCGCCTAAGGGCTGAGAACAGCGGTATACAAATAAAGTAAGTAAGTAAGTAAGTAAATAAATAAATATAAGAGCCAGGTTCAAGTGTTTCTTCATCTCTCTTATACCATTGCCAATGATAATGATGATGATGATCTGAAACACAACGAGATGCGTCCACAGCAGACAAGATCACTCTGCTGGCTGTAGTATTGGATCACATGTCGGACACTTCCCAAGTGTCTTGGACTGTGTGATGTGTAGGCACCGCACCCAGTGTGCCCATCACCACTGGGACCATTATTATTATTATTATTATTATTATTATTATTATTATTATTCGAAACACAACAAGATGAGTCCACAGCAGACACTCTGCTGGCTGTTGTGTTACATCACACGTTGGACCCTTCCCAAGTCTAGGACTGTGTGAATAATGTGAATAATGTGTGCAGACCCCAGTAAGGTGGCCTTTTGCAGCTGGCAGGTGGTAATTTTGTCAGCGCCAATTGTGTTTAAGTGCAGGCCAAGGTCTTTAGGCCCTCCAGCCAGTGTACCCCGATCCCCATTGTACCCGATTGTAAAGAAGTATTAATCCCACCGAAATGGGATTACCAAAAACTGTAAGGAACCTCCGTTAAAATGCTAATTAAACTGCCACCATAATGTATAGAGACGCTGGTATTAAAGTCTCTGTTTGTCTCTGTTTATGTTGTGAGGTAATTTTTGTAGAGTGGAATGCACCGAACGTAAAATCAATGGAGATGAGGCAGATTTTAAAATAACAAAGAGAACAAGTTTATTGTTGAACAAAGCTTGTGGTTGCAATATAAAGATGTTCAGCTTGGCATATACTTGATGGTTACAATATGGAGAGGTTATGCTTGGCATATACTTGATGGTTACAATATGACTTGGTAGAGATACAATTCAGCCTTTGATGTTACAACTTTTAAACTCTTGCTCTGGTGTAGGTGTCTATTATTCAGTGTTCCCTGCTGTGAATATTCTCACTGTTTGATCTATACTGGATCAAATAATAGAACTCCAGTCTTCCACCTACTGGCAAACATACAAAGCCTCTGTTAGTTCTTTTTAACTAAAGAAATCTAACAAAGTTTTACCCTTCAGCTCCCTAGCTGAGGAAATATTCACGAACACTAACTATCTCTACACTCCTTCACTCTTCAGAGTCTCTTCCCTGACTCTGCTACTCTCTCAGAGTCCCTATCTGACTCTGCTCTCTCTCAGGGTCTCTTCCTCCTGACTGAAACTTAACTGTCACTTTTAAACCTTTTTCTCTCTAAGCTCCTCCCACCTCCTCTTCTGCCTTGTTTCCATGGCAACATATCTCTCACAGCTGGGCCGCTCCAGCCATAGGCAACCAATGTAAAACACAAATACAGTTTTAAACACATTATAATAAACACTTCTGTACACCGATCCCCATTGTACCCGATCCCCATTGTACCCTCCAGCCAGTGTACCCGATCCCCATTGGGACCCACTTGACTGGCTTGTGCCAGAGTTCAGGAAATAAAGCTCAACTGATCACTGGAGGGAGAAATATGAGAGGCATATTTTAGCCACATAATGAGAAGAAAGGAAAGCTTAGAGAAGACAATCATAGAATCCTAGAATCAAAGAGTGGGAAGAGACCTCCTGGGCCATCATCCAGTCCAACTCCATTCTGCCAAGAAGCAGGAATATTGCATTCAAATCACCCCTGACAGATGGCCATCCAGCCTCTGCTTAAAAGCTTCCAAAGAAGGAGCCTCCACCACACTCCGGGGCAGAGAGTTCCTCTGCTGAACGGCTCTCACAGTCAGGAAGTTCTTCCTCGTGTTCAGATGGAATCTCCTCTCTTGTAGTTTGAAGCCATTGTTCCCTTGCGTCCTAGTCTCCAGGGAAGCAGAAAACAAGCTTGCTCCCTCCTCCTCCCTGTGGCTTCCTCTCACGTATTGATACATGGCCCTCGTCATATCTCCTCTCAGCCTTCTCTTCTTCAGGCTAAACATGCCCAGCTCCTTAAGCCACTCCTCATAGGGCTTGTTCTCCAGACCCTTGATTCTTTGAGTCGCTCTCCTCTGGACACATTCCAGCTTGTCAATATCTCTCTTGAATTGTGGTGCCCAGAATTGGACACAATATTCCAGATGTGGTCTAACCAAAACAGAATAGAGGGGTAGCATGACTTCCCTAGATCTAGACACTAGGCTCCTCTTGATGCAGGCCAAAATCCCATTGGCTTTTTTTGCCGCCAATGATGCTGAGGAAAATGGAAGGAAAAAGGAAGAGGGGCCGACCAAGGGCAAGATGGATGGATTGGATCCTTGAAGGGACTGGCTTGAGTCTGAAGGAGCTGAGGGTGGTGATGGCTGACAGGGAGCTCTAGCGTGGGCTAGTCCATGAGGTCATGAATAACTGGAAGTGACTGAATAAAGAAACAACAACCATATTTTTAAGGTTTTTAACAGTTATTGTTAAACTGATACGATTGATTTTTAATTCTATTTTTCTGTTTGTATATTTTTGAATTTTAAATTGTATTGGAATGTCTCTAAAATAAACCGTTTGAGTCCCCTTTGTGGAAAGAAAAAAATAGGGCAGTAATAATAATAATAATAATAATAATAATAATAATAATAATATCTGGGCGTACTACACTGGACAATCAGACTACACAGAGAAGCCATTGAAATCCACAAGAAGCAGGTGGACAATTTCAACAGAAAGGAAGAAACCATGAAAATGAACAAAATCTGGCTACCAGTATTCAAAAACTCTAAAATTACAACAGCAAAACAACAGAGGGGAAACAAACAGGCACATAAAATCACTCTCAACAAAGGATTTCCCCCAGGCGCTTCCAAGCCATTGAATGCAAATCAAGGTGATCAGCTGAAACATTCCCACCTAGCTCCAGCAGACAAGAGTCCTTTGCCCCACCCCGGTCATTCCACAGATATATAAACCCACTTTTCCTACTTCCAACAGACCTCACTACCTCTGAGGATGCTTGCCATAGATGCAGGCGAAATGTCAGGAGAAAAATTGCCTCCAGAACATGGCCATATAGCCCGGAAAAGCCTACAACAACCCAGTGATTCCAGCCATGAAAGCCTTCGACAATGTATTGGAATGTCTCTAAAATAAACCGTTTGAGTCTCCTTTGTGGAGAGAAAAAGTAGGGCAATAATAATAATAATAATAATAATAATAATAATAATAATATCTGGGCGTACTACACTGGGCAATCAAGATGGTATTTGTGGCACAAGTTCCAGTGGATCATCTGAGCAACAGTGTTGTGCCTCTGCGTGTAGTCTATCTGCGCGATCTTCTTGCAGCAGCTGAGGATGGGATCCATCGTTTCACCTCCTTCCTGGCAAAGTCTACATGTGGAATTTGTCACTGACTTTTCAATTCTGTCTTTAATGGCACTGGTTCCAATGCTTTGTTTTTGGGCTGCAAAAATCAGGCCCTCCGTCTCATTTCTCAAAATACCATTTCTGAGCCACATACATGGAAAATTCTCCATTTTTCTCTCAAGTTTCCCCAGGAAATCTTGGGGTTTTATTGATGTTTAACTGCAACCCAGCTTTTGCGCTTTCTTCTTTCACCTGGATGAGAAGGCTCCTCAGCTCCTCCTCGCTTTTGGCCATCAGAGTGGTGTCATCTGCATATCTAGGGTTGTTAATGTTTCTTCCAGCAATTTTCACCCCAGCCTTGCATTCCTCAAGCCCCGCACATCCTCGCATGATGTGTTCTGCATACAAGTTGAATAGGTGGGGTGAGAGGATACAACCCTGCCGTACACCTTTCCCAATCTTGAACCAGTCTGTTGTTCCGTGGTCAGTTCTTGCCAGAAGGTCCCCCATGACCTTCTGGCAAGGAAACTAGTCCAAGGTGGGCTAGGCAAAACTACGGTGAGGTGGATCTGTAATTGGTTAAGTGGACGAACACAGAGAGTGCTCACCAATGCTTCCTCTTCATCTTGGAAAGAAGTGACGAGTGGAGTGCCATCAGGAGGGTTCCGTCCTGGGCCCGGTCCTGTTCAACATCTTGATTAATGACTTAGCTGAAGGGCGAGAAGGCAGGATCATCAAGTTTGCAGACGACACCAAATTGGGAGGGAGAGCCAAGACTCCAGAGGACAAGAGCAGGATTCAAAGGGATCTTGACAGATTAGAGAGATGATGGGCCAAAACTAACAAAATGAAGTTCAACAGTGACAAATGCAAGATACTCCACTTTGGCAGGAAAAACGAAATGCAAAGATACAAAATGGGGGACAATGCCTGGCTCGAGAGCAGGACGTGTGAAAAAGATCTTGGAGTCCTCGTGGACAGGAAGTTAAACATGAGCCAGGAATGTGATGTGGCGGCAAAAAAAGCCAATGGGATTTTGGCCTGCATCAAGAGGAGCCTAGTGTCTAGATCTAAGGAAGTCATGCTACCCCTCTATTCTGCTTTGGTTAGACCACATCTGGAATACTGTGTCCAATTCTGGGCACCACAATTCAAGAGAGATATTGACAAGCTGGAATGTGTCCAGAGGAAGGCGACTAAAATGATCAGGGGTCTGGAGAACAAGCCCTATGAGGAGCGGCTTAAGGTGCTGGGCATGTTTAGCCTGAAGAAGAGAAGGCTGAGAGGAGATATGATAGCCATGTATAAATATGTGAGAGGAAGCCACAGGGAGGAGGCGGGAGCAAGCTTGTTTTCTGCTTCCCTGGAGACTAGGACGCAATGGAACAATGGCTTCAAACTACAAGAGAGGATATTCCACCTGAACATTAGGAAGAACTTCCTGACTGTGAGAGCCGTTCAGCAGTGGAACTCTCTGCCCCGGAGGGAGTGTGGTGGAGGCTCCTTCTTTGGAAGCTTTTAAGCAGAGGCTGGGTGGCCATCTGTCAGGTGTGATTTGAATGCAATATTCCTGCTTCTTGGCAGAATGGGGTTAGACTGGATGGCCCATGAGGTCTCTTCCAACTCTTTGACTCTATGATTCTATGATTCTATGTTGCTACTTGATCCTTATACAGATTCCCCAGGAGAGAGACAAGGTGATTTGGGATGCCCATCCCACCAAGAACTTGCCACAATTTATGATGATCCACACCAGTGGTTCTCAACCTTGCTAATGCCGCGACCCTCATGTTGTGGTGACCCCCAAATATAAAAATCATTTTTGTTGCTACTTCAGAACTGTAATTTTGCTACTATTATGAACTGTAAGGTAAGTATCTGATATGCAGGATGTATTCTCATTCAGTGGACCAAATTTGGCACAAATACTCAATATGCCTAAATTTGAATACCGGTGGGGTAGGGGAGGGTGATTGATTTTGATATTGGGAGTTATAGTTGCTCGGATTTATAGTTCACCTACAATCAAAGAGCATTCTGAGCTCCACCAACAATGGAATTGAACCATCCTTGGCACACAGACCTCCAATGACCAACAGAAATATATTGGAAGGGTTTGGTGGACACTGACCTTGAATTTGGGAGTTATAGTTCATGTACATCCAGAAATATATTGGAAGAGTTTGGTGGGCACTGACCTTGAGTTTGGGAGTTGTAGTTCATGTACATCCAGAGAGTACATCCAATAGACCTTGACATTTGAGAGTTATGGTTGTTGGGATTTATAGTTCACCTACAATCAAAGAGCATTCTGAACTCCACCAATGATAGAATTGGGCCAAACTTCCCACACAGAACCCCCATGACCAACAGAAAATACTGTGTTTTTTTATGGTCTTTGGGGACCCCCTCTGACACCCCCTGGTGAGCCCCCCAGGAGTCCCGACCCCCAGGTTGAGAAACACTGATCTACACAGTCAAAGGCTTTAGAACAGTCGATAAAAGAGAAATAGGTGTTTTACTGAAACTCCGTTTCTTTCTCCATTATCCAACATCCGGATATTGGCAATGTAGTCTCTCATTCCTCTGCCTTTTCTAAACCCGGACTTTCCCCTGACTTTCCTTATTTTCACTTAACAGGTTTAAAGCATGCTGCAGTGCGCTTTTGCTGTGTGCATAGTCTGGCTGCCATGTTTTGAAGATAATCCTGAGTTGTAGCCAATGATGAGTGCAGATGGGGCCTTAAGGAGAAATATCACCCCACAAGCAATGAGAGAAAAGGGCCTACCTTTCCACAAACAGAGGTAAAAATCTTCACGTTATCTTCACACAGGGCAAACAAGTCTTGAAACCTCTTGTCGTCGTATCCGTAGCGCTTTCCAAAGATGATGGAACAGATGACATTGTAGGTAGCATAGGTGACGAGGTGGTGTGGGTCAAAGGGTTGGCCTGGAAGGGGGAAAACAGCACAGTCTTATCGCTGTCCAACTCTTAGATTATCAGTCATAGAATCATAGAAACCAAGAGTTGGAAGAGACCTCCTGGGCCATCATCCAGTCCAACCCCATTCTGCCAAGAAGCAGGAATATTGCATTCAAATCACCCCTGACAGATGGCCATCCAGCCTCTGCTTAAAAGCTTCCAAAGAAGGAGCCTCCACCACACTCCCTCTGGGGCAGAGAGTTCCACTGCTGAACGGCTCTCACAGTCAGGAAGTTCTCCCTCATGTTCAGGTGGAATCTCCTCTCTTGTAGTTTGAAGCCATTGTTCCCTTGCGTCCTAGTTTCCAAGGAAGCAGAAAACAAGCTTGCTCCCTCCTCCTCCCTGTGGCTTCCTCTCACATATTTATATATGGCTATCATATCTCCTCTCAGCCTTCTCTTCTTCAGGCTAAACATACCCAGCTCCTTAAGCCGCTCCTCATAGGGCTTGTTCTCCAGACCCTTGATCATTTTAGTCGCCCTCTTCCTCTGGACACATTCCAGCTTGGAGTCAATATCTCTCTTGAATTGTGGTGCCCAGAATTGGACACAATATTCCAGGTAAAGTGGTCTAACCAAGGCGGAATAGAGCATGGGGAGCATGACTTCCCTGGATCTAGACACTATGCTCCTCTTGATGCAGGCCAAAATCCCATTGGGTTTTTTTGCCACCACATCACATTCCTGGCTCATGTTTAACTTCCTGTCCACGAGGACTCCAAGATCTTTTTCACACATACTGCTCTCAAGCCAGGCCTCATCGTCCCCCATTCTGTATCTTTGCATTTCGTTTTTTCTGCCAAAGTGGAGTATCTTGCATTTGTCCCTGTTGAACTTCATTGTGTTAGTTTTGGCCCATCATCTCTCTAATCTGTCAAGATCGTTTTGAATGCTGCTCCTGTCCTCTGGAGTATTGGCTCTCCCTCCCAATTTGGTCCCGTCTGCAAACTTGATGATCCTGCCTCTTAGATTATCTCTTAGATAATCAGTAGGGCTGGGCGGTTTCGTTTCGTTAATTCGTAATTCGTTAAAAAATTCGTTAATTTTTCAATTACAAAACGATAACGAACCAGTCTGGAGCAATTTTTTAAAAAAACGAATTTTTAAATTGTTTCGTAAATGTTTTGTATTTCGTTATTGTATTCGTTTCGTTATCGTTTTGAGGTCGTTTCGTTATTATTTCCGCATGTCTGGGGCAAGTTTTATAGTTGTTTTGGTTTTCTAAGAGTTTTTATAGTTGTTTTTGGTTTAATTAAGCTTCAGAAGTTCCCCCTGTCCCATTTGGAGGTTTTTTAGCGTATTGCGCGGTCGCGTCCGCCATTAACGAATCGATTCGTTATTGTTTCGGAAATCGATTCGTTATTGTTTTGTAATTTTTTTTCACATTTACGAAATTTCGTAAATATCGAACTTTTTTAAAGGAAAATTTTGTAATTATTTTAAATAACGAAACGCAAAAAACCCCAAAAAACGAATCGATTTTAGAAACAAATTTTTCTGTTGTTACCCAGGCCTAATAATCAGTCCTGTTTGATCCTGCTGGGAAACTCCATGGATTGGGTTGGTCCGGGTTGGACAAAAATGGATGCCTCCTTCCACCTCTTACAGGCAGTGGACAACACAGTCTCATATTCTAGAAGACTCCTGTATTTGAGGGGACTGGGATAGATCACTTCCCATTGGACTGAGGAAGTGGTGACATTTATTTATTCATTCATTCATTCATTCATTCAAACTACAAGAGAGGAGATTCCATCTGAACATTAGGAAGTAGGCCTGGGTAACAACGGAAAAATTTGTTTCTAAAATCGATTTGTATTTGGGGGGGGGGGTTTGTTTCGATATTTAAAATAATTACAAAATTTTCCCTTGAAAAAGTTCGATATTTACGAAATTTCGTAAATGGTAAAAAATTAACGAATCGATTTCCGAAACAATAACGAATCGATTCGTTAATGGTGGACGCGACCGCGAAATACGCTAAAAAACCTCCAAAACCTTCTGAAGCTTCCCTCTCCCTCTGTTCTTGACTGTTGGTGTGATATTATAATTTTGTTTCACTAATTAAACCATAAAACTGGCCCAGACATGCGGAAATAATAACGAAACGACCTCAAAACAATAACGAAACGAATACAATATCGAAATACAAAGCATTTACAAAACGTATTTAAAAATTCGTTTTTTAAAATAATTGCTCCAGAATGGTTCGTTATCGTTTTGTAATTGAAAAAATTAACGAATTATTAACGAATTACGAATTAACGAAACGAAACCGCCCAGGCCTATTAGGAAGAACTTCCTGACTGTGAGAGCCGTTCAGCAGTGGAACTCTCTGCCCCGGAGTGTGGTGGAGGCTCCTTCTTTGGAAGCTTTTAAGCAGAGGCTGGATGGCCATCTGTCAGGGGTGATTTGAATGCAATATTCCTGCTTCTTGGCAGAATGGGGTTGGACTGGATGGCCCAAGAGGTCTCTTCCAACTCTTTGATTCTATGATTCTATGATTTGATTCTATGATTCTATGATTCATTCATTCATTCAAGCCCCACTTTCTCCCTCCTGAGGAGGCTGAAAGCAGCTGAGACCATGACCAACGTCTTCCCATCACAACCTCTGTGTTGAAGGAGAACCTCTCTTGCTCCATCTGCGTCTTTGGAAATTGTGTGGCCCTTTTTTTGTCCCTGCCCCTTCCATACCATACAGGAAAGACATTCTAGCCTTTGAAATCCACATTCTGACATGTGAGATTCAGGAGTCAGAAATGGTGTGTGTGTTTAGTTTATTCGATGCTTAGACCATAGGTCTTTCATATACAAGTCATAGAATCATAGAATCCTAGAATCAAAGAGTTGGAAGAGACCTCCTGGGCCATCCAGTCCAACCCCATTCTGCCAAGAAGCAGGAATATCGCATTCAAATCACCCCTGACAGATGGCCATCCAGCCTCTGCTTAAAAGCCTCCAAAGAAGGAGCCTCCTTCCACCACACTCCGGGGCAGAGAGTTCCACTGCTGAACAGCTCTCACAGTCAGGAAGTTCTTCCTAATGTTCAGATGGAATCTCCTCTCAAGTCAAGGCAAACAAATAAATACATGAACACCAGATTATCAAATACAATATAAAATACACCATAAAATCTTATAAATCATTAAAAATTCTACATACATCGATAGCAAGATGCAGCTTTAAAATGCTACATAATGTGAAGACTCATACCTGCGTAATTAAAAACCAAGTAAAAGCAAATAGATACAGCATTATTAAAACTACACAAACAGCCACTATTAGTTGAAAGCTTCCCCAGCACAGTCAACTGCAATATCAGAGATTAGTTTTGCCCGGATTTTCTGTGCTGCCAGGGCAAAAAGAGACACCTTTTGAGTAACCACGGGGTTAGTGTCAGCCAAGAGATAAAAAATCTTTTCAGACACAGTGTTGGTCTGAAGGAGGTGAAGAATAAACCCGAGTATTTTGGTTCTTGGATCAGAATACAAAGGTCAGAAAAGCAAATAGTGAGGCAGATCCTCAATTTCCGGCGGAGACCATGACCCACATCTTCCCATCACAACCTCTGTGTTGAAGGAGAACCTCTCTTGCTCCATCTGAGTCTTGGAAGTTGTGTGGCCCTGTTTTTGTCCCTGCCCCTTCCATACCATACAGGAAGGACATTCTAGCCTTTGAAATCCACATTCTGACATGTGAGATTCAGGAGTCAGAAATGGTGGACACCACTTTGATTAAGAATGAACGTTGAGCTGATGATTGCTCATTTTGGAAGCTGTCATAGGAAAGCCACCCTTGCTCAGGTTCCCTCCAACTTTTTAAAGATGTAGAACGCCTGAGCATCTATCTGGGCTTAGAATATCTGAAGGCCAAGCATCTCAGAAAAGACCAAGTCACAGAATGGTCAACCTCCAGATGGGAAATTCCAGAACTCTGGGTTGCTGGAGCGTACAAGGAATCAGTTAGTGTGTGTGTGTTGCAACTCAGGGGAGTTTCCAGACACCACCACACCAAGGCTGTCGGTTTTGTAGTTTATTGAGAAAAGCAAAATCAAAACAAATTAATAGAAATGCACAAGTTCCATAAGCAAAACGGAGGCTTAAATGCAAAGGCAAAGTTCCCAAGATCCGAAGCCAAAAACATGAAGCATCATCCCTTCGTAATGGTCAAACAAGAGTCCATGGTAAACAGTTGATAACAAGACCCAGATCCCAGACTCAGGAAGCCAGAAGCATGCTGCTAAAAGCCAAGGTAAAACCCACAGAAGTTATCATGGGAAGAGCTACGTTGGACTGACAAAAATTGCCTGTCAGCTACAAGACTAAATACCCTTTGCGGACATGAACGCATTGCGTTGACCTTTGGCACCTTTGTCAGACTACACAGAGAAGCCATTGAAATCCACAAGCATGTGGACAATTTCAACAGAAAGGAGGAAACCATGAAAATGAACAAAATCTGGCTACCAGTATTAAAAAACTCTAAAATTACAACAGCAAAACAACAGAGAGGAAACAACCAGGCACATCTAAACACCTCTCAACAAAAGATTCCCCCAGGCTCAGCCAGGCCTTCAAATGCTAATGAAGGTGGTCAGTTGAAACATTCACACCTAGCTCCAGCAGACAAGAGCTCTTTGCCCCACCCCAGTCATTCCACTGATATATAAACCAATTTTCCTAGTTCCAACAGACCTCACTACCTCTGTGGATGCTTGCCATAGATGCAGGTGAAACGTCAGGAAAAGATGCCTCTAGAACATGGCCACATAGCCCGAAAAAACCCACAACAACCTAGTGATTCCAGCCATTAAAGCCTTCGACAATACTAGTGCTTTACTCTTCACCTGCATGGTGTATTTTCTTTCTTTGACAAGGCAATATGTGGGCAAATCAAATGTGAACTACACGTGGTTTACTTCACATGATGCCACATGGGTGAGCAGGAGGGAAAGTCCCTAACCCTATGTATGGGGAACCCTGTGCCTAGAAGATCTATAAAACGAAGATGCATGCAAGAGTTTGTATTTAGAACCTTTTGATGAGACAGGCCAGGAGGAATTTCCTGGAAAGCCCTTTGGGTGAGGATGAGTAATAGAGTGCACTTACCCTTTGTGCCATGGAGTTGTTCCAGGAGATACCGAGCTTCCTCTTGGATCCTCTCCTCAATGCTCTTCTTCCCCATCCCAAAGTTGCGGAGGGTGGTCAAGGTAAAATGCCGGATCAGCTGCCAGCTCTCCCCACTGCTGAATATGATCCCTGGAACAGATGAAGGAAGAGACCATGATGGGAGAATAGTCAGGGTCAAGGTGAGGGAAAATGGCCAAATACGCATGGGTCTTCAGTGTTATCTCTTTAGACTGAGGGATTGGGGGCCATTTTCTGTCTTTCAGCTACTTCTTTGTGTGTGGAGGTCTCTTTTATCACTTTCTGGTCACCTAGACCCCCAACTCAGGAACCATTGTCCTAATACGCATCCATACGCGACTGAAGCACTCTTAAGTCTTGTAATCTCAAGAGGGAGCGACATGGCTTTCTGTTAGTCTTAAGCTATTTCTTAACAAAAATAGGTATACAATTGTATGTTCCCTTTTGGGAGAAACACAGACTTTTGGAGAGAAGCCCATTACATCAGTTTCATAAAGGCTGTGTCTAATGCTTCATATTTTCATAAGGACTGGATTTTTGCATTTTCTTCATTTCCTTAGGAGGCCTTTCTATATTTACACAGTTAATGGTACTCTAACTTCCTAATTGTAAGATAGGTAAGATATGCCGCCAACATTGCATAGACAAACAACTGCTCAAGAGAACTGTTTCGAGTGGTCACAACTTCTAAACCCGGTTCATCCAGGGACTCCTGGTAAATTGGCCGTTCATTCTGACGATCTTGCCAGGTTCTTTGCGGATAAAGTCACTCTGATCTGCTCTGATTTGACCCCAGTATTAATGTGAATACTCTGTGAATGTGAGTGAGGAATTTGCTTGTCCTTGTTGACTGGATTCTTGAGGACATGGACAAGATCCTGGGAGGAATTAGGCCGACCACTTGTTCTCTGGATCCTTGTCCACCCTGGCTTGTAAAATCAGCCAGGCGGGCCTGGCATAGTCGGTGAAAGTATTGGTCATTATCTATAAAGCCCTAAATCAGTGATGGCCAACCTCTTGTACTTGGTGTGTCAAAATTCGCCAAAACACCAGCATAATTTGGGTGGGGTGTCACTTTGAGAAAAATTGCATCATTGCATCATGGCGGGGCAGCTACAGCAATTCTTAGGTGAGACTGTGGGTTTGGACCCCTTCCAATCAGGCCTTCGTTCAGGTCATGGGACAGAGACTGTCTTGGTAGATATTACTGATGAAATTTGTCGTCAGTTAGACTGAGGCGGATCAGCGCTATTGGTACTCTTGGACCTCACAGCTGCATTCAACACCGTGGACCATGACTTGCTGATTCATCGATTGGCTCTGTCTGGTGTATGAGGTTTAGCCCTGAAATGGTTCAATGTGTTTCTCCGGGAGGGTGGAGTGGTCAGGCCAAAGCTCTGAGAGCTCCTGCCTTTGCTGT
This sequence comes from Anolis sagrei, assembly GCF_037176765.1. Classification (NCBI taxonomy): domain Eukaryota; kingdom Metazoa; phylum Chordata; class Lepidosauria; order Squamata; family Anolidae; genus Anolis; species Anolis sagrei. Next base: position 343,962,144 of record NC_090021.1, read on the forward strand.
GGAGTGAGTTCCCCAGGGTGCCATCCTTCTCTCGCCCCTGTTATTTCACATCTACGTCCGGCCACTTGCTGGACTGGTGCGGAGCTTTGGCAGAGAGTGCTACCCATATGCAGATGATACCCAGCTACTCTTGCGTCTCGAACCTGGGACAACCGTGATTCCTGAGAACTTTAGGCTGTGTTTGGAAGCAGTGATGAGTTGGCTACGAACAAGTAGACTAAAAGTCAATCCTGCAAAAACTGAGATCCTCTGGCCCAGTCAGCTGCCAGAATTAATCCCGTCTCTGCCTGATTTCGATGGGGAAGCTCTGGTTCCGTCTTCCACTGTTGAAAGCCTTAAAGGGGTTGTGTTGGACTCATCGCTGACGATGGAGGCCCACATCACGGCCATAAGGAAGCAGGCCTTTTTTCATCTTCGCCAGGCAAGGACATTGGCATCCGACCTTTCGGCAGAAGCATTGGCAACAGTAATCCACGCAACAGTCACCACAAGGTTGGACTATTGCAATGCCTTATATGCTGGTCTTCGAAGTCAACGACCCAGAAGATTCGGATGGTCCAAAATGCGGCGGCCAAGCTGCTAGCAGGATCATCTAGAAGATCCCATATTGCACCGATTCTGCAACAAGTGCATTGGCTTCCAAGGAACATCAGATCTCTTACAAGATACTGATCCTGACATTGAGAGCTCAAAATGGCCAAGGACCTTTCTATCTTAGGGACCGCCTCATTCCTTTTCCCCATCAGTGGTCACTTCGATCCACCCAGGAAAATCTCCTCAACATACTGGGCCCCAGGGAGGTACATTTGGAAGCTACAAGGCATCGTTGAGCTTTTCCGACCTCTGCTCCAATTCTGTGGAACTCATGGCCTCCATACGTTAGAGCAATGTCGGAGTTGCGACCTTTTGCAAAGGCGCTCAAGACTTGGCTGTTTGGTTGTGCATTTAAGTAATCGGATCAAATTTTGCCATAGTCACTGCTGAATGTTTTTATGTTGAATGTTTTTATATTGAACGTTTTATATTGTGTATAAACTGTTTTAAATTGTAAGTCACTCGGAGCACCTTGGTGGAGAGCGACTAATTAAGAAATAAAGTGATGATGATGATGATGATGATGATGATGATGATGATTTCTAATGGCAGAAATGGCACCCATAGCACAGGCCCTCACCTCTCCCCAGCCTCCCCCTCGCTTATCTCAGTAATGATGGTCAATTAGAAATCCCCAACACCCCAGAAGAGTAGATTGGATGATGTTTGCTGTGGTTATGTGGTTCCTTGTAATGGCGATCACAGGGCCCCTGGGGCATTCCGCTGCTCCCTGCTCCATCAGCTGGAAGTGAGGTCAAAGATCCCCTAATGGACGAACTGGAAGTCCCAGAACTAGAAGCTCTATGCTGGAGTTCTGTTGTTTTTGCGTAAAGACCTCCGTTAAAGAGTGTCTACACAGACCAGTTAGATATGATCTCACTAACATTCCTAGCGAATATACAGCGGAAGTGAAGAACAGATTTGAAGGACTAGATTTAGTAAACAGAGTCCCAGAAGAACTATGGACAGAAGTCCGAGACATTGTTCAGGAGGCGGCAACAAAGTACGTCCCGAAGAAAAAGAAAACCAAGAAGGCAAAATGGTTGTCTGCTGAGACACTGGAAGTAGCCCAAGAAAGGAGGAAAGCAAAAGGAAACAGGGATAAGGGGAGATATGCCCAGTTAAATGCGCAATTCCAGAGGTTAGCTAGAAGAGATAAGGAACTATTTTTAAATAAGCAATGCATGGAAGTGGAAGAAGACAACAGAATAGGAAGAACACGAGACCTCTTCCAGAAAATTAGAAACATTGGAGGTAAATTTCAGGCAAAAATTGGTATGATAAGAAACAAAGATGGCAGGGACCTAACAGAAGCTGAAGAGATCAAGAGAAGGTGGCGAGACTATACAGAAGATCTGTATAGGAAGGATAATAATATTGAGGATAGTTTTGACGGTGTGGTGAGTGAATTAGAACCAGACATCCTGAGGAGTGAGGTTGAATGGGCCTTAAGAAGCATTGCTAACAACAAGGCAGCAGGAGACGACGGGATCCCAGCTGAACTGTTTAAAATCTTAAAAGATGATGCTGTCAAGGTGATGCATGCCATTTGCCAGCAAATATGGAAAACACAAGAATGGCCATCAGACTGGAAAAAATCAACTTATATCCCCATACCAAAAAAGGGAAATGCCAAAGACTGCTCCAACTTCCATACAGTGGCCCTTATTTCTCATGCCAGTAAGGGAATGCTCAAGATCCTGAAAGGAAGACTCCAGCAAGACATGGAGCGAGAGTTGCCAGATGTTCAAGCTGGGTTTAGAAAAGGCAGAGGAACGAGAGACCAGATTGCCAATATCTGCTGGATAATGGAGAAAGGCAGGGAGTGTCAGAAAAACATCTTGAACCAGTCTCCTGTTCCGTGGTCAGTTCTGACTGTTGCTACTTGATCCTTGTACAGATTCCTCAGGAGAGAGACAAGGTGGCTTGGGATGCCAATCCCACCAAGAACTTCCCACAATTTATTATGATCCACACACTCAAAGGCTTTAGAATAGTTAATGAAGCAGAAATAGATGATTTTCTGAAACTCCCTGCCTTTCTCCTTTCTCCAGCATCCGGATATTGGCAATCTGGTCTCTCGTTCCTCTGCCTTTTCTAAACCCAGCTTGAGCATCTGGCAACGCTCGCTCCATGTATTGCTGGAGTCTTACTTGCAGGATCTGGAGCTATTGGCTTAGAAGGTATCTTTTGGGGTTTAGAGACCACCCTTTTTTCCCAGGGAAGAGATCTCCATTTTGGAATCTCCCCTGCCCTTTTAGTTTAGAGAAGGAATTTCAGATGTGCTGGTGGTTAGTCAGGGTAGCTCTGGGAAAATCATTGTAAGTACTATTAAGGCTATTAAGATATTAAGACTATTAAGATACTATAGATAGCTAAGCTTGATTGAGTGATTGAGTTATAGCTGATTGAGAAATTGAAGATTGATATATTATAAATAGATATTGAAGATTGAGATACTATAGATAGAAAAGACTATAGAGAAACCGAGTTATATAGATATAGAAAGAGAGACTTCATTGCTTTATCTCCAGAACTAACCATGAGCATAGATAGGGAAAGACCTGGTCTTTCTAAAAAAAATAACAGCTTAGGGTTAGGGTGAAAAGATTCCAGGATCTTCTCTGCCTTCTGGGGAAAAGTTAACTCAGTGACTGGAGGAGAAGGGAAAGAAAGAATATCTCTGTGGTCTCACGTACTGACTGTTCTGTTTGTAACTTTGATAAGCTGTGCCAAGTCTGCAAGGACTTTGAAGAATAAATAGCCTGAGGTTCTTGTGGGTTTTTTCGGGCTATAGAGCCATGTTCTAGAGGCATTTCTCCTGACGTTTCGCCTGCATCTATGGCAAGCATCCTCAGAGGTTGCGCCATAGATGAAACGCCTCTAGAACATGGCTCTATAGCCCGAAAAAACCCACAAGAACCTAGTGATTCCAGCCATGAAAGCCTTCGACAATACATTAAATAGCCTGAATTGCTGAATATCTCAAGCTTCTAAAGAAAGACACCTGCAGTTCGCTCAGACATAGAGAGAAGCACATCTTAGTTTTATTTTTATAAAGTCTGGGTGTAACGGCACAATTTGTATTCCACTGCTGCTGCTACGGTTAAAGAACAACCATGATAGCCATTTTTATGTATTTTAATTATTCTCTTAGGGTTTATGTGTTAATTTTGAGTTATGTTATCAGTATAACTATGTTTATTTGATCACTCGTATTCTGTTTTTCATTTTTGTTAATTTCTTTTTTTGTAATCAGTTTACGGTTATTATTTAGTATTATTTTGCATTATTTTGAGATGTTTGTATTCACTTAAGGCAGCGGTTCTCAACCTGGGGGTCGCGGCCCCTCGGGGGGTCGTTTGGCCATTTTCTGGGGGTCGCGAAGCCGCATTGGCTGGCCACGCCCCCTGAGCCACTGGCAATCCCGCGCGCGAAGCGATCCGCCCGTCCCTTGCCTGCGTCTGATGGCAGAAGGAGGCGAGGGATGGGCGAGTGGCTCCTTGGGCTACCCTCGCCTGTGTTGCTCTCCCGCCGGCAGGCAGGGGTGTGGAGCAGGCGAGGGCTCTTCGTTGCAGGTGAACTATAAATCCCAGCAACTGCATCTCCCAAATGTCAAGGTCTATTTTCCCCAAACTCCACCAGTGTTCACATTGGGACATATTGAGTATCTGTGCCAAGTTTGGTCCAGATCCATCATTGTTTGAATCTGCAATACCATCTGGATGCAGGTGAATTACAACTCCCAAACTCAAGGTCAGTGCTCACCAAACCCTTCCAGTATTTTTCGTTGGTTGTGGGAGTTCTGTGTGCCAAGTTTGGTCCAATTCCATCACTGGTGGAGTTCAAAATGCTCTTTAATTGTAGGTGAACTATAAATCCCAGCAACTACAACTCCCAAATGACATAATCAATTTTCCCTCCAACCCCACCAGTATTCAAATTTGGGCATATTGGGTAACGTAAGGTAAAAGTTTTCCCTTGACATTAAGTCCAGTCGTGTCCAACTCTGGGAGTTGGTGCTCAATTTCTAGGCCAAAGAGCCGGTGTTGTCCATAGACACCTCCAAGGTCATGTGGCTGACATGACGGCATGGAGCGCTGTTGTTGGGTATTTGTGCCAAATTTGGTCCAGTGAATGAAAATACATCCTGCATTTCAGATTTTTACATTATGATTCATAACAATAACAGAATTACAATTAGGAAGTAGCAATAATGATAATTTTATGGTTGGGGGTCACCACAACGTGAGGCACTTTATTAAGGGGTCGTGGCATTACGAAGGTTGAGAACCACTGATTTAAGGGCATTCAATGTTTGCCTTCTAATGTGTAAACCGCCCTAAGTCCCTTGATGAGAAAGAACGGTCTATAAATAAAGTATCATCATCATCATCATCGTCAGAGGACTGATGATGCAACCAAGGAAAATAACAGCCTGCAATGAGATAAGTCTCACCAACTCAATTATTGCTGAACCCACGTATGTTTGTGTGCAAACTTTCATGATGAGCATCCATTATATTCAAAAGACCATATATCAACAAAGGTGTTATACATCTCTAACCTATCTCAGAGGTCTAAGGGAACACGCAAACCATTAGACTTATTCATAAAAGGTTTGTGACTTGTCCAAAATTACTTAGTGGATTTCCATGAGTAAGGGCCCTTCCACACAGTGATATAATTCAGATATCAAGGAAGAAAATCCCACAATATCTGGTTTGAACTGGGTTATCTGGGTCCTCACTACCATATATGCCAGTTCAAAGCAGAAAATGGGGGGGGGGGGAGGGTTATTCAGCTGTGTGGAATGGGCCTAAGAGGGGATGTTGACCCTGCTCCAACCTGCAAGAGATAATAATAATAATAATAATAATAATAATAATAATAATAATAATAATAACACTTTATTTATACCCCGCTACCATCTCCCCAAGGGACTCGGTGCGGCTTACATGAGGCCGAGCCCAAACACAACAATACAAGCAATAAACAACAATACAAGCAATCAAAATAAAACATAGGAAGTCTGATCTGGCCACGGTGGTCCACGCTCTTGTTACATCCTGAATAGACTACTGCAACGCTCTGTACGTGGGGTTGCCCTTGAAGACTGTTCAGAAACTTTAACTAGTCCAGCGAGTGGCAGCCACTGCTCACCGGAGCGACATACAGGGAACACACCACCCCCCTGCTGTGCCAGCTCCACTGGCTGCCCGTTCAGGTCCGAGCACAATTCAAGGTGCTGGTTTTGACCTACAAAACCCTTTACGGTTTGGGTCCAGCGTATCTGTCAGAATGTATCTCCCTCTACGTCCCACCCCGGAGTCTGAGATCATCTGGGGAGGCCCTGCTCTTGACCCCACCGCTATTACAAGTGAGGCTGGTGGGGACGAGGAGCAGGGCTTTCTCAGTGGTGGCCCCTCACCTGTGGAACTCACTCCCGGGGGAAATCAGGACATCATCATACCTCCTCTCCTTCAGGAGGAGGGTGAAGATGTGGTTATGGGACCAGGCCTTTGGGCAATCTGGCAATTAAATAAGACAATCAGACGAGTAAGACCAACAGGATTGATGAAGTGGAATTGAAAATTAGAACTATGAGATAGCGAATGCTGACCATGTAGGAGGAGGAATTGGGTTTGTATTGGTTTTATTGATTTTATTGATTTTATTGGTATAATGCATGGATTGTTGTTAACTGTGAATTTGATGTAATTTTGTGTTTTGATTGTTCTGTGATGCAGGCATCAAATTGTGCCTTTGCTTTTGTAAGCCGCCCTGAGTCCCCTTTGGGGTGAGAAGGGCGGGGTAAAAGAACCCGAAATAAATAATAAATAACAGACAATAAATATACAACATTATCAATAAGACAGCACACAATTAAAACAATGGGAAGGCCAAATGTTAAGTTAAAATTGGAAATAATGCTGGGACATCGATGAAAAAGAAGTAGTGGTGAAATGCATACCTTTTCCTTTATAGATTTTTTCTACCAGTGGTACTTTTGCCCTGGCAGAAAAGTCATTGCCCTGGTCAATCAGAGCTTCTTTGATGGCCTCATAGCCATACAGCACCACAACTGGCTCCGTCCCCAAATAAAGTGTAAACATGGGTCCATACTTCTCACTTATCTGGGAAAAAATGAAGAAAGAGAGATACCGCAAGCGGTCATATGACCAATTTGGAAATGAATACATCATGCTCTAAGAAGTCTATAGGTGAGACAGAGTTGATATGAAATCTGGGAAAACCCCTAGTTCTGATGGTTTTATTATAGTTTCTTGTAAATGGCTAGAAGACCATTTGGCTTTACCATCACAATAAATAAAGAACGCTATCAAAAATAATTAAAAAAATAATCACACAGTTTCTGGTGAAAGCGATAGAAAAGTTGCTGCAAGAGATTATCTGTTAAATCTTTCATAGATAGTGTGAAACATAGAGTTCTGTTTTAATAATAATAATAATAAACATTTATTACGATCAATGACCAGCATTAAAAAGGTGTTCTACAGCTAAAATTTAGAGGTCTTTGCCGGGAGGCAGAGAACAATTAGACTCCTCAAAGAGTTCTTTTTTCCCTGGCGAGACAGAGAAGCATCCCATATTTTTCCATGATTTCCCAATGAAAAGTCTCACCAGTTGAAGAAAAGCCATCGAGGTTCAATGCGATTCAGCTGAAACGGATGCAAAGCCGCAATAATTCGCCAAGCTAAGCATGAGGGGAGTACACCAATACAGTCATATTTATAGCAAATTCAAAGTTGCAGAGTTCAAACTCCCCGCCCCGGCTTCCCTGTTGTTCCCTGCCATGATTGGGCGATGGGCTCCAGTGGTCCGTAGGAACCAATGGGGAGACCTCTGCCACCTGGTGGCGACAGCCAATCAGGAGAGATGGAGGCGGGATGAGGGAGCACAAAGGAATCTGGGAAAGGAAGTGCCATGCCATGTGGCCGGTGAGACAAAGGCCAGCCTGATCTATTGTGCTTTGAGTGGAATGAATAATCAGAGCGAAGCCAAAAGGTTTTTTTCAAGGACCTTTTGTTCTTCAGGAGGAAATATGATTAAGATTTTTGCCAAAGGGGAAAGCTGAGGGCTGGGCAATTCCTCCGAAGGCCACCAGCTGCCCAGGCTATTGTTCATGCAAAAGGAAGTTGTGGATAAAAAAAATTCCTGGAATGTTTGGGGCTTTGTAGTCCCTTTGGTGGAGTTTCTTCATGTATATAGGGGAAACAAAGGGCAGAGGAAAAGGGGAAAGGCTTCTGCCACACAAAGAAATCAGAAAACACATTTCATATATCTAAAGGCAAGATTTCATAAGGTTTGTACTTTTGTGTAGCGGAGGGGGCAGAAGAGGAGGCGGGTTGGAGCCTGTGAATGAAAGTGTGGTAGGGAGGGGGGGGAGGGGGAGAGAGGATGTTGGCAAGAACCAAAAAATCTAACAACGAGCAAAGTAGAAAGTAATTTCTTGGCTCTGGACTGCGGCATGGAGGGGGGGAGGTGTTCCACTAGCCGAGGGGCCCCCATAGAGGTCGTGGTGGGAAGGAGGAGATGCGGCAAAAGGAGACCCCGAATTCGGCCTAATTCGGACCGCTTATCCATATTAACAACCCCCAACCGGTCTCCTAAGGTAAATTGGTGTAACCAGGTGAGCGGACCCTCCGGTTTGAAGGTGGTGTTGTTGAACGCCAGATCTGTCAACGGAAAAACGACCTGGATCCAGGATTTAATTCTGGAGGAGCGGGCAGATCTGGCGTGCATCACGGAGACCTGGTTGGATGAAGCTGGGGGCGTAAACCTCTCCCAGCTTTGCCCTCCAGGCTTCTCCGTGCAACACCAACCAAGAGCCGGAGGACGGGGAGGCGGGGTCGCAGTGGTCTATAGAGATTCCATCTATCTGACCAGGAGCCCCATCCCGCAGACCACAAATTTTGAATGCGTCCACCTGAGGGTGGGTGACCGGGACAGAATAGGGATTCTGTTAGTGTACCATCCACCTCGCTGCACTACAGTCTCCCTACCTGAGCTAGCGGGGGTGGTCTCGAGCCTGGCGGTGGAGTCCTAACGGCTTCTTGTGCTGGGGGACTTCAACATCCATGCCGAGGCAACCCTCACAGGAGCGGCTCAGGACTTCATGTCCGCCATGGCAACCATGGGGCTGTCCCAACGAATAACTGGCCCCACTCACTGTGCTGGACACACATTGGACTTGGTCTTCTGCCAGGGATGGGAGCAGGGTGGCGGTGTGGAGGAGTTGTCTATCTCTCCGTTGCCATGGACCGACCACTTCCCGATCAGATTTAGGCTCACTGCGCCCCCTAACCTCTTCAAGGGTGGAGGACCCATTAAGATGGTCCGCCCCAGGAGGCTTATGGATCCGAATGGATTCCTGACGGCTCTTGGGGAGTTTCCCGCCACCTCGGTAGGTGACCATGTCGAGGCCTTGGTCGCTCTCTGGAATGGGGAGATGACCAGGGCAATTGACAGGATCGCTCCGGAACGTCCCCTCTCAAGTAACCGAGCTAAACCAGCTCCTTGGTTCACTGAGGAGCTGGCAGCGATGAAGCGAAGGAAGAGGGTTCTAGAGAGCGTGTGGCGCTCGGACCCAAGCGAGCCAAATCGAACACGGTTTGTGTCCTTTCTAAGGGCATATGCCGCGGCAATAAAAGCCGCAAAGAAAACTTTCTTTGCGGCCACTATTGCGTCTGCAAAGAACCGTCCGGCGGAGCTGTTTCGGATTGTCAGAGGTCTTTTAACTCCCCCTACCTCAGGTGGGAGCCCTGACAACTCGGACACGCGCTGTGAAGCATTTGCTCGGTTCTTTGCAGACAAAGTCGCTTTGATCCGCTCTGGGCTGGACGCCACATTAAATGCAGTCTCCGTGGATGTGACACAAGCACCTGCTTGTCTGATTTTGTTGGATTCTTTTCAGTTTGTGAAACCCGAGGATGTGGACAAGATACTTGGAGGAATGAGACCCACCACGTCCATCCTAGACCCCTGCCCATCCTGGCTTCTGAAGGAGGCCAGAGGGGGATTGGCCGAGTGGGTAACGGTGGTGGTTAATGCCTCCCTTCGGGAAGGCAAGATTCCAGCGAGCCTAAAACAGGCTGTTATAAAGCCGCTGTTGAAGAAGCCATCACTGGACCCCACCAAATTCGAAAACTTTCGGCCTGTATCCAATCTTCCCTACTTGGGCAAAGTCATGGAAAGCGTGGTGGCCTCACAACTCCAGGTATTCTTGAAAGACACGGATTATCTGGATCCGGCACAGTCTGGTTTCAGACCGGGACATGGTACCGAGACGGTCTTGGTCGCCTTAGTGGATGATCTGCGCCGGGAGCTAGACAGGGGGAGTGTGTCCCTGTTGGTGCTCCTGGACCTCTCAGCGGCCTTCGATACCGTCGACCACGGTATTCTTCTGGGGCGCCTTGCAGAGATGGGTCTTGGGGGCACTGCTTTGCAGTGGCTCCGGTCATTTCTGGAGGGTCGTACCCAGAAGGTGTTATTGGGGGACTCCTGTTCAACACCACAGCCGTTGACCTGTGGGGTTCCTCAGGGTTCCATCTTGTCCCCCATGCTGTTTAACATCTACATGAAGCCGCTGGGTGAGATCATCCGGAGTTTCGGGGTACGGTGTCACCTGTACGCAGATGACGTCCAACTCTGTCACTCCTTCCCACCTGCTACTAAGGAGGCCGTCGAAGTCCTGAACCGGTGCCTGGCCGCTGTAACGGTCTGGATGAGGGCGAACAAACTGAAATTAAATCCAGACAAGACAGAGGTACTCCTGGTCAGTCGCAAGGCCGAGCAGGGTATAGGGTTACAGCTTGTGCTGGACGGGGTCGCACTCCCCTTGAAGGCGCAGGTTCGCAGCTTGGGTGTGACCCTGGATTCATCGCTGAGCCTGGATCCCCAGGTTTCAGCGGTGACCAGGGGAGCATTTGCACAGCTTAGGCTCGTGCGCCAGCTGCGCCCGTATCTTGGGAAGTCTGACTTGGCCACGGTGGTACACGCTTTGGTCACATCCCGCCTCGACTACTGCAACGCTCTCTACGTGGGGCTGCCCTTGAAGACGGCCCGGAAGCTTCAGCTAGTCCAGCGCGCGGCAGCCATGTTGTTAACAGGAGCAGGGCGCAGGGAGCATACAACGCCCTTGCTGTCCCAGCTCCACTGGCTGCCGATTTGCTACCGGGCCCAATTTAAGGTGCTGGTGTTATCCTACAAAGCCCTAAACGGTTCCGGCCCAAAATACCTTGCAGACCGCATCTCGGCCTACGAGCCCACGAGGACCTTGAGATCATCCGGGGAGGCCCTTCTCTCGGTCCCGCCTGCCTCACAGGCACGCCTGGCGGGGACGAGAGAGCGGGCCTTCTCGGTGGTGGCCCCCCGGCTGTGTAACACCCTCCCTGCTGAAGTTAGACAGGCGCCCTCCCTTATGGCCTTTCGTAGGAGCCTGAAAACATGGCTCTTTGAGCTGGTCTTCAATTGAGTGCTATATCATTGGAAACGATGACCGGAATGGACAATGACTATGAAATCGACTATAACCCCAGGATTTGACGAAGCGGATTTTTAGCATAAGTATATGTTATGTAGTAATAGATTGTCATGTACTGTATTGATTTACTGTAAACTGTCTTTTCTATGTTGTTGTTCACCGCCACGAGTCGCCCTAGGGCTGAGAGTGGCGGTCAATAAGTGCAAGAAATAAATAATAAATAAATAAATTGTACATGTGGGGGGAAAGAGCGTCCATAGGGGATGACTAAAATGCAAGGGTGTTGCCCAAAGGTCCTGGCAGGAGTTCTTGAGTGGCCCAAATGGACCTGATGCCTCTGGAAGCAAGCTTTGCTCCCCGTCTTTGGAGAACTACAGCTCCCGAGAGAGGCAGAGACCCCAAGGTCTAGCTATTCCCGAAGTTTCATGGGGTCCTCATTGTTGTTAAGGCCTTGGCAAATTGACCAAGACTTAACCCCCATTGTGCAGTCTGGTACCTTTGTCCTTTGCAGGACTATAAGTCACCATCCCTTGTTGGGGGGGGGGGGGAGTATGCTCGATGTCAAAGGTACAAGTGACAGGGTGTGCAAATGTCAGAGTACACACACATGTACAAGCACATGAACAGAAGTATACAAACATCAGGTTACACACACATCCGGGTATCAGGAAACAATGTTAAAACAGAGTTTAAAACCCAATATTGAATAAGGTAATTAAAATAGTGTTAAACATTTAAATACTAAAATGTCAGTGGTAAAATATATGTTAAAACGTTCTAAGGCTGTGTCAGCATCTTGCGGCGACAAGCCATAGCTGCTGCACAGAAGCTAGCAACCCTGACAGTGACCTTGGGGTGTTGGCAGGGGCGGCTCATCCATTACGCAAAGTAAGCGGTCGCAGAACACTTTTTTTGCCAGGGGGGCAGAGGCGCCTCTGTAAATGCCCCTCGACCACCACTTGAGGAGCAAGTGCCCCCTCAGCTCACAACAGCCCGAGCAGTCCGGGGGGGGGGGGGAGCCTCGGCGAATCTGAGAGCGGCGCCAAAAGCAAGAATGAATTTCAATATAGAGAAATGTATTGAAGGGGTGGTGGCAAAGCCGTAGCCAGAAAAAAATTTCGGGAGGGGTTGAAATTCTTGGGGGGGGGTGAAATTTTTGCCGGGGGGGGGAGGTTGAAACCTGCCTCCTAGCTCACGCTGAAGCAAAGAGCACATCAGGGGGCAGAGCAGCCTTCCATAGCCTGCAGCTCCACCCCTGCCAACCACCTCCACCAAGTCTGGCCTCCTTAATGAGAGCATTCAACACACACACACACACACCCAACTTGGTTGCTTCGCTACACCGGCTATTGCTGCAAGTAATGACAGTGTGAATAAATTTAAAGTGCTGGTTCTAGCCTATAAAGCCCTAAACGGTCTGGCCCAACTTACCTGTACGAATGTATCTTCCTTTATGAACCATCTAGGACAGGGGTCAGGAACCTTCGGCTCTCCAGGTGTGGTGGACTTCAACTCCCACAATTCCTTGAGGCTCGGCATTCACCCCAAAGGCTTACCTTGGCCTCAAGGAATTGTGGGAGTTGAAGTCCACCACACCTGGAGAGCCGAAGGTTCCCCATGCCTGATCTAGGACCTTGAGATCATCCGGAGAGGCTCTACTCTCGGCCCCGCCTTCATCATAGGTACGTTTGGCGGGGACTAGAGACAGGGCCTTTCCAGCGGTGGCTCCCCGGCTATGGAACGCCCTCCCCAGAGAGATTAGATCTCCTCCCTCCCTCTTAATGTTTTGGAAGCAACTCAAAACATGGCTGTTTGAGCAAGCGTTCACAAACACAGAGTAACTGATACAGATAACTGATATAGGAACGGATAACTGACGATGGAATTGGACAATGCTTGACAATGATGTTGTTTTTATTGCTGTTGTGATTTATGTAATTTTAATGTTTTTAAATTGTATTATGATACTATGTATACTGTTTTGTTGGAAACCGCCTTGAGTTGCCGATAGGCTGAGAAAGGTGGTTTACAAATATAGTAAATAATAGGGCTGGGCGGTTTCATTTCGTAATTTCGTAATTCGTTAAAAATTCATTATTTTTTTTGATAACGAAGCGATATTGAACCATTCAGGAGCATCTTAAAAACGAAACGAATTTTTCAATTCGTTTCGTAATTGCTTCGTATTCGTTTTGTATTTGTTTCAAAATAGTTTCGAAATCGCATCGTTATTATTTCCGCATGTCTGGACACATTGGACTTGGTCTTCTGCCAGGGATGGGATCAGGGTGGCGGTGTGGAGGAGCTGTCTATCTCTCCGTTGCCATGGACCGACCACTTCCTGATCAGATTCAGGCTCACTGCGCCCCCTAACCTCCGCAAAGGTGGAGGACCCATTAAGATGGTCCGCCCCAGGAGGCTTATGGATCCAAATGGATTCCTGACGGCTCTTGGGGATTTTCCCGCCACCTCGGTAGGTGACCATGTCGAGGCCTTGGTCGCTCTCTGGAATGGGGAGATGACCAGGGCAATTGACAGGATCGCTCCGGAACGTCCCCTCTCAAGTAGCCGAGCTAAACCAGCTCCTTGGTTTACTGAGGAGCTGGCAGCGATGAAGCGAAGGAAGAGGGAACTAGAGAGCGTGTGGCGCTCGGACCCAAGCGAGCCAAATCGAGCACGGTTTGTGTCCTTTCTAAGGGCATATGCCGCGGCAATAAAAGCTGCAAAGAAAACTTTCTTTGCGGCTACTATTGCGTCTGCAGAGAACCGTCCGGCGGAGTTGTTTCGGATTGTCAGAGGCCTTTTAACTCCCCCTACCTCAGGTGGGAGCCCTGACAATTCGGCCACGCGCTGTGAAGCATTTGCTCGGTTCTTTGCGGACAAAGTCGCTTTGATCCGTTCTGGGCTGGACGCCACATTAAATGCAGTCTCTGTGGATGTGACACAAGCACCTGCTTGTCCTATTTTGATGGATTCTTTTCAGCTTGTGAAGCCCGAGGATGTGGACAAGATACTTGGAGGAATGAGGCCCACCACGTCCATCCTAGACCCCTGCCCATCCTGGCTTCTGAAGGAGGCCAGAGGGGGATTGGCCGAGTGGGTAACGGTGGTGGTTAATGCCTCCCTTCGGGAAGGCAAGATTCCAGCGAGCCTAAAACAGGCTATTATAAAGCCGCTGTTGAAGAAACCATCATTGGACCCCACCAAATTCGACAACTTTCGGCCTGTTTCCAATCTCCCCTTCTTGGGCAAAGTCATGGAAAGCGTGGTGGCCTCACAACTCCAGGTATTCTTGAGAGACACGGATTATCTGGATCCGGCACAGTCTGGTTTCAGACCGGGACATGGTACCGAGACGGTCTTGGTCGCCTTAGTGGATGATCTGCGCCGGGAGCTAGACAGGGGGAGTGTGTCCCTGTTGGTGCTCCTGGACCTCTCAGCGGCCTTCGATACCGTCGACCACGGTATTCTTCTGGGGCGCCTTGCAGAGATGGGTCTTGGGGGCACTGCTTTGCAGTGGCTCCAGTCATTTCTGGAGGGTCGTACCCAAAAGGTGTTGTTGGGGGACGCCTGTTCAACACCACAGCCTTTGACTTGTGGGGTTCCTCAGGGCTCCATCCTGTCCCCCATGCTGTTTAACATCTACATGAAGCCGCTGGGTGAGATCATCCGGAGTTTCGGGGTGCGGTGTCACCTGTACGCAGATGATGTCCAACTCTGTCACTCCTTCCCACCTGCTACTAAGGAGGCTGTCGAAGTCCTGAACCGGTGCCTGGCCGCTGTAACGGTCTGGATGAGGGCGAACAAACTGAAATTAAATCCAGACAAGACAGAGGTACTCCTGGTCAGTCGCAAGGCCGAGCAGGGTATAGGGTTACAGCCTGTGCTGGACGGGGTCGCACTCCCCTTGAAGGCGCAGGTTCGCAGCTTGGGTGTGATCCTGGATTCATCACTGAGCCTGGATCCACAGGTTTCAGCGGTGACCAGGGGAGCATTTGCACAGCTCCGGCTCGTGCGCCAGCTGCGCCCGTACCTTGGGAAGTCTGACTTGGCCACGGTGGTACACGCTTTAGTCACATCCCGCCTCGACTACTGCAACGCTCTCTACGTGGGGCTGCCCTTGAAGACGGCCCGGAAGCTCCAGCTAGTCCAGCGCATGGCAGCCATGTTGTTAACAGGAGCAGGACGCAGGGAGCACACAACGCCCTTGTTGTCCCAGCTCCACTGGCTGTCGATTTGCTACCGGGCCCAATTTAAGGTGCTGGTGTTATCCTACAAAGCCCTAAACGGTTCCGGCCCAAAATACCTTGCAGACCGCATCTCGGCCTACGAGCCCACGAGGACCTTGAGATCATCTGGGGAGGCCCTTCTCTCGGTCCCGCCTGCCTCACAGGCACGCCTGGCGGGGACGAGAGAGCGGGCCTTCTCGGTGGTGGCCCCCCGGCTATGGAACTCCCTCCCCGCTGAAGTTAGACAGGCGCCCTCCCTCATGGCCTTTCGTAAGGGCCTGAAAACATGGCTTTTCGAGATGGCTTTCAACTGAGTGCTATGCTGTTGGAGTGACGACCGGAATGGACTACGACTATGAGATTGATTATGACCCCATGACAAGACGAAGCGGATTTTTAGTATAAGTAGATGTTATGTAGTAGTAGAATGTTGTTTTGCTGTCTTGACTTATTGTAAATTGTCTTTTCTATGTTTTTGTACACCGCCACGAGTCGCCCTAGGGCTGAGAGCGGCGGTTAATAAGTGCAAATAATAAATAAATAAATAAATAAATGTCTGGTGCAACTTTTATAGTTGTTGTTTGTTTAATCAGTGAAAAAAATTATAAATATCACACCAACAGTCAACAACAGAGGGAGAGGGAAGCTTCAGAAGTTCCCCCTGTCCCATTTGGAGATGGTTTTTTAGCGTATTGCGCGGTCGCGTCCGCCATTAACGAATCGATTCGTATTCGTTTCGTATTCGTTTCGTATTGTTTCGTAATTTTACGAAATTTCGTAAATATCGAACTTTTTTAAAGAAAAAATTCGGAATTCTTTTAAATATCGAAACGCAAAAAACACCAAAAAACGAATCGAGTTTAGAAACAAATTTTTCCGTGGTTGCCCAGCCCTAGTAAATAATAATAATAATAATAATAATAGGAGCCCCCAGTGGCGCAGTGGGTTAAAGCACTGAGCTGCTGAGCTTGTTGATCGAAAGGTCACAGGTTCGATTCCGGGGAGCGGTGTGAGCTTCCGCTGTCAGCCCCAGCTTCTGCCAACCTAGCAGTTCGAAAACATGCAAATGTCAGTAGATCAATAGGTACTGCTCCGGTGGCAAGGTAACGGCGCTCCATGCAGTCATGCCGGCCACATGACCTTGGAGGTGTCTATGGACAACGCTGGCTCTTTGGCTTAGAAATGGAGATGAGCACCACACCCCAGAGTCAGACATGACTGGACTTAATGTCAGGGGACTACCTTTACCTTTACCTTAATAATAATAATAATAATAATAATAATAATAATAATAATTGAGATAGTGCTTGCAGTTCTGGAGGGACTCTTAATTTTTTGCATCTCATAGACTTAGCATGGGGATTAGGTGAACCAGTTAAAATTCATGAGTAAACCAGGTTTTTTAAAAAAATCTGAAACATTTCGGGGGGGTTGAATGCTACAGGCCTGGGTAGTGGTCTTGCTTCTTCCACTGACCTTGGAGAACACCTCATCCCATTGTTTGCCCTTCAGCTGCAGAACATTCCCAACGATGGGCAGCGGAGTGGGGCCGGGGGGCATTCTCCCTTTTCTGTACATCTTGCTATTCCAGATGGCAGAAAGAAGAAGGAGGGATATTGTCCCGATGAGCAGGAGAGCCGTGCACGTCCCCAAGGGCTCCATCTCAGTCTGCGGAAGCAAGAAGGTCCCAAATCCAAGGACGGAGAAGGCTTGGAAGGCTTGGAGTCACTTGGCTCCACTGCAAAGCAAAGGGACACTCAACATTAACCAATGGGCATTTTCCCATTCTTTTTTCCCTGAACAATGTAGGCAAACATTTAAATAACACTGTTCTACAAATTTTCAGTTTTTCTCAGTTACGGAAACGAAATGTGCCGTTTCTTAATAAATTTAACATGCTGAATTCAAATATAATAATTAAATGTGTTAATTGGCACTGGTTGTTATACAACAGCTATTTCAATTTTCTCCATAATAGGTAATTCGTTAATATTATGATAATGCACCTAACCTTACTGCATGTATATAAATCGTGAATATTTACTAAATTTTAGTCAATTTATATTGCCAATAGTTTATACATGAGAAATATTTATTTAATTAGTCTATTGTTTATGTTTGTGCAGCAAGAAACTTTATTCGTAGGCCTAACGCAGTTGAAAAGTCTGAAAGTTTAGATGTCGCTTTAATCGTGACTTTAGTTTATATCCTGTTTGCTTCTCTTGACTTTTCTGTTGCTACTAAGAGGTTGCAACGTACTTTATCTAAGTTGTTGTAAGGATCAATGTTGTTTGTGCTATAACTTTAAGTTGCTGTAAGGTTCAAGGCTGTTTGTGCTACAGCTGTTTCAGTTAATTGAAGAGTTAATTGAGAGTGTTATTTTCATGTGTATAAAGATAGCTACTGTGTGTTTAGTTCTTTGCCATTGTGCCTTTATGCTATTGTGCATCTATGCCTCTGTGCCGTTCTGCCTTGTGTAAGCCGGGGACTATGCTGCAGATGTCCTGCAAAGACACAGCCATGAGAAGAGGACAAGGATTCCTGCTTATCTCAGCTGAGTAGTGATATCTCTCAGAAGATATTGTTTCATGTTACTTTTGTGGAAACAGTAATCCTGCTACTTTGTTTTTGTATGTTGCCAATACTACAATATTTTCTTTTCTACTTTAAGCCGAAGTTTCGTGTGTTTTTCTTTTATGATCCAATTCATCACACACACAGTTAACTGGGCTAGAGTCAATCTGCATGCTACTCATGCTAACGCATGACATTTTCTTTGGTATTCAAGGAAAGGATTCCCTCTTGCAAAGCTCCAGCAGGAGTCTGACAGCATGGACGGAGTCCATTGGCCTTGAGATCTTTTTTCCATAGGGCTTTATTGACACACGTGCGAGGAGGCATAACTACAGTCAAAAGAACAATGTCAAACGATGTTTAACGAGACTGTCTCCGTCTTCAACTGACTGACCCTCACCGTTCAAAAGTCTGGCTTTATATAGGGCTTTCTGGCTTTTGCACACGGCACTAATACCGCATCATCAAACTTTCTAGAATCTTCCATAGTGTAAGTCGCCACATGCATTTTTTCAACCATACGTGATCACGTGATGGCTTATATCATAAAGACTAGAGCCAATATACATTTTTAAATGTCATTTTCGTTTTCAGCACCCCAAAATCATAAAAGAACAGCTATTTTCAGGCCCGCAACTCTTTCTCCGTTGAACAGTGTATAATCCCCATCTGAATTATAATCTGGTTATGCACAATGTTGTGTCTGTTCCTTGCCCTCCGTTTTGCTCTTGTTCCTGTCTTTTGGTGCAACTATTTCTTTACTTATCTACTTATTTAGAGCTTTTAGAACCCGGTCTTCTCGACCTCCGAAGAGGGACTCAGGCCGGCTAACAATAGGAAATTCATACACAAATAAGCTAAAACATAACAACGTCATAATATGTTAATACCTTAAAATACATTAAAATACAGATTACATAAGCAATTACATAAAGCCAAGTCATCAAGGTAAATCACAGATTCATCACCATCCGCCCGTGTGGTCAGCAATTATTGACTCAATCATCGTTCTGAGAATGCTATGTTCCAGAGCCAAGATTTTACCAGCTTTCTGAAAGTCAGAAGGGAAGGGGCAAATCTAATCTCCAGCGGGAGAGAGTTCCAGACCCGAGGGGCCACCACGGAGAAGGCCCTGTCCCTCGTCCCCACCAGACGCGATTGCAAAGGAGGTGGGACCGAGAGCAGGGCCCTCCAGAAGATCCTAACAACCTTGATGGTACATAGGGGAGAATCCGTTAGGACAGGTAAACTGGGCTGGAGTCATTTAGAGAGATATTGACAAGCTGGAATGTGTCCAGAGGAGGGTGACTAAAATGATCAAGGGTCTGGAGAACAAGCCCTATGAGGAGCGGCTTAAGGAGCTTTAGCCTGAAGAAGAGAAGGCTGAGAGGGGACATGATAGCCATGTATAAATATGTGAGAGGAAGCCACAGGGAGGAGGGAGCAAGCTTCCTTTCTGCTTCCCTGGAGACTAGGACGCAAAGGAACAATGGCTTCAAACTACAAGAAAGGAGATTCCACCTGAACACGAGGAAGAACTTCCTGACTGTGAGAGCCGTTCAGCAGTGGAACTCTCTGCCCCGGAGGGAGTGTGGTGGAGGCTCCTTCTTTGGAAGCTTTTAAGCAGAGGCTGGATGGCCATCTGTCAGGGGTGCTTTGAATGCAATATTCCTGCTTCTTGGCAGAATGGAGTTGGACTGGATGATGGCCCATGAGGTCTCTTCCAACTCTAGGATTCTAGGATTCTAGGGATTTATAGGTCAACTATGCAACCATTGGAAGGTTAACCTCTTGCAGAAAAAGCAGCCAGGATCACTGCAACACATTAAAGATGCTCAGATTTAGGAACACTATGAGCCAATGATATGGCAAGTCTGGAATGTTACCAACGTTCACCAGGTGCATGGAACGTGATCTTGAGAGTGTGAGAATGTGTGTTTGTGGGCATGCAGGGATGAACACAGGCAGGGCATGGGGGTAGGAAGTGCATCTGGTATCACTCCAGGCCTGCTCAACCCAATAGTGCTCCTCAGAAATCCCTGACACCCCTCACCCAAAGAAAGAACCCCCCACCTTCAGAGCTGGTAAGGCTTACCTCAACCATGGAAAGGCAGCAGCTTTCTCTCTGCTTCCCTCCCTCTGCCCCACATTCCCTTTATGTGGTGAGATCCTGTTTGTCTTCATTTCTCTTCTCCTCTTCCTCTTCCTCAATGCCTTGTCTTCTCTGCAATATGCCCTTGCCCCAGGCTCCCGAGCCAGCCACAGCCAGCCAAAGCCCTAAACCGTTTGGGACCATCCTACCCGCGTGACCGCATCTCCGTCTACGAACCCACAAGTTCACTTCGCTCATCCGGAGAGGCCCTGCTCGTGATTCCGCCTGCATCGCAAGCGCGTTTGGTGGGGACACGAGACAGGGCCTTTTCTGTCGTGGCCCCCCCAACTCTGGAACGCCCTCCCCAAAGATCTTAGACAGGCCCCTACACTGGCAGTCTTTAGAAAGAACTTGAAGACCTGGCTGTTCCGATGTGCCTTCTCAGATTAGGAATCTCCAATACCAAGTCCCAGACGCACTTTTGTAGAACTAAGATTGCTGCACACTGCACACTGCACTTACCTGATAACCCTACACACCTCCTGCCACATCAGCACTTTTAATCTTGTACCCATTACTCTGGCCCGGCCCAGTTTCATAGTGTCTTGATGTATTGTTTATTGCTTGTTAATATTGCTTAATAAGGCTGGGCGGTTTCGTTTCGTTAATTCGTAATTCGTTAAAAAATCGTTAATTTTTTTGTTAACGAAGCGATAACGAACCATTCTGGAGCATCTTAAAAACAAAACGAATTTTTCAATTCGTTTCGTAAATGCTTCATATTTCGTTATGTATTCGTTTCGTTATTGGTTTGAGGTCGTTTCGTTATTATTTCCGCATGTCTGGGGCAAGTTTTATAGTTGTTTTTTGTTTAATTAGTGAAAAAAAATATAATATCACACCAACAGTCAACAACAGAGGGAGAGGGAAGCTTCAGAAGTTTTTTAGCGTATTGCGCGATCGCGGCCGCCATTAACGAATCGATTCGTTATTGTTTCGTTATTGTTTTGTAAATTTTTTACCATTTACGAAATTTCGTAAATATCGAACTTTTTTTAAGGAAAATTTCGGAATTCTTTTAAATATCGAAACGCAAAAAACCCCAAAAAACGAATCGATTTTGGAAACAAATTTTTCCGTTGTTACCCAGGCCTATTGCTTAACTATTTTTAATTTGCTTTAGGTGTTGTATTGTTGTGTTGTGCTTTGAGGCCTTGGGGTTGGACTGGATGGCCCATGAGGTTCTTCCAACTCTTTGATTCTATGATTCTATTATTCTTTGTGGAGAGAAAAAGCAGGGCCATCACAATAACAATAAAAGGGGAGCTGCTCCACCGACAGGCTCCAACAGACCTCAGAGTCCCAATGGTGAAGGAGATGTCATTGTATCCAATTCCAGAAATGCTATATAGGACCATAGGTCCCATCTGTAAAGTGTATACAGACCCAAGTATAGCTTTGGAAGAGAACTTCCACTGCAGTTGGAGGAGCAATTCTCATGCCTACCCACCCTATTCTTTCACACAAGGGCTAGAAGGCAGGATCATCAAGTTTGCAGACGACACCAAATTGGGAGGGAGAGCCAATAGTCCAGAGGACAGGAGCAGGATTCAAAGGGATCTTGACAGATTAGAGAGATGATGGGCCAAAACTAACAAAATGAAGTTCAACAGTGACAAATGCAAGATACTCCACTTTGGCAGGAAAAATGAAATGCAAAGATACAGAATGGGTGACGCCTGGCTCGAGAGCACTACGTGTGAAAAAGATCTTGGAGTCCTCGTGGACAGGAAGTTAAACATGAGCCAGGAATGTGATGTGGCGGCAAAAAAAGCCAATGGGATTTTGGCCTGCATCAAGAGGAGCCTAGTGTCTAGATCTAAGGAAGTAATGCTACCCCTCTATTCTGTTTTGGTTAGACCACATCTGGAATATTGTGTCCAATTCTGGGCACCACAATTCAAGAGAGATGTTGACAAGCTGGAATGTGTCCAGAGGAGAGCGACTAAAATGATAAAAGGTCTGGAGAACAAGCCCTATGAGGAGCGGATTAAGGAGCTGGGCATGTTTAGCCTGAAGAAGAGAAGGCTGAGAGGAGATATGATAGCCATGTATAAATATGTGAGAGGAAGCCACAGGGAGGAGGAGGGAGCAAGCTTCCTTTCTGTTTCTCTGGTGACTTGGATGCAATGGAACAATGGCTTCAAACTACAAGAGAGGAGATTCCACCTGAACATGAGGAAGAACTTCCTTACTGTGACAGCCGTTCAGCAGTGGAACTCCCTGCCCCGGAGGGAGTGTGGTGGAGGCTCCTTCTTTGGAAGCTTTGAAACAGAGGCTGGATGGCCATCTGTCAAGGGTGATTTGAGTGCAATGTTCCTGCTTCTTGGCAGAATGGGGTTGGACTGGATGATGGCCCATGAGGTCTCTTCCCACTCTTTGATTCTAGGATTCTATGGTTCTATGTTGGAATTCAACCCCACACTGAATCTCAAAACAGAACTGTGCACACCCCTTGAAATCAATGCCGAGTGACCTGGATCCCTCTCTTCTGGGCCTGCTGTCATCCCTTTTTCCACCCACCAGACTAGTGCCAGGATATTCTAATTTCTTTTTCTTGCACTGCTAGTTTGTATGAATTTATTTAAGCCATGCATTTTGCAATCAGGTAGCTTCCCCAGGTTGCAGCCATAGGGCCAGCAACCTGGCAAACATCATTAGAGTCTTTAGACCCACCCCTTTCCCCAAGGTTTTGGAGGCAAAGGAGGACTTTTGTTCAGTCTCACTGTTTGGAGCCTAAGAGCAGAATGTGTGGGTTTCTCTATCCCACCTGCACAAAGGCTTCACTACTCACAGATCTGCTGGGGGAGTAAAGGGATAGTTCCATCAACCCTTGTGAGCCCCTTTGCCTCTTCTTTGTGGAGAGAAAAAGCAGGGCCATAACAATAACAATAAAAGGGGAGCTGCTCCACCGACAGGCTCTAACAGACCTCAGAGTCCCAATGGTGAATCGTAGAATCATAGAATCAAAGAGTTGGAAGAGACCTCATGGGCCATCCAGTCCAACCCCATTCTGCCAAGAAGCAGGAATATTGCATTCAAATCACCCCTGACAGATGGCCATCCAGCCTCTGCTTCAAAGCTTCCAAAGAAGGAGCCTCCACCACACTCTGGGGCAGAGAGTTCCATTGCTGAACGGCTCTCACAGTCAGGAAGTTCTTCCTCATGTTCAGATGGAATCTCCTCTCTTGTAGTTTGAAGCCATTGCTCCATTGCGTCCTAGTCTCCAAGGAAGCAGAAAACAAGCTTGCTCCCTCCTCCTCCCTGTGGCTTCCTCTCACATATTTATACATGGCTATCATATCTCCTCTCAGCCTTCTCTTCTTCAGGCTAAACATGCCCAGTTCCCTAAGCCGCTCCTCATAGGGCTTGTTCTCCAGACCCTTGATCATTTGAGTCGCCCTCCTCTGGACACATTCCAGCTTAGAGTCAATATCTCTCTTGAATTGTGGTGCCCAGAATTGGACACAATATTCCAGATGTGGTCTAACCAAAGCAGGAGATGTCATTGTATCCGATTCCAGAAATGCTGTATAGGACCATAGGTCCCATCTGTAAAGTGTATACAGACCCAAGTACAGCTTTGGAAGAGAGCTTCCACTGCAGTTGGAGGAGCAATTCTCATGCCTACCCGCCCTATTCTTTCACACAGCATTCTTGCTTTAACGTGTAATTAAGAGATAAGCCGGTGCCTTCCAGGCGCATCCCTGAGGGTCAAGGTCACTTGAAGAGGGTTTGAAGTTCTAGTTTATTCCAGTTTCTGTGGTTTTACACCTGTTTGCTTGCTTCGTACTAGAGAGCCAATCAGAAACGTATTAGGTAATGGACAACGTGTTAAAACCAATCAAAATGTGCTTTTTGGATTTCTGTAAAACAAACGATCGCAACCCCATCTTGGGGTGTGGCAGTATTTTCCATGCCTAGAGCACAGCTGTCACCATTTGCTTTGGTTGGCAAAAAAAGGCTATCTTCAGAGAGATTCCGCTCCTTGGTGTGCTTCTTCTGTGCTGCTCTCCGAGTCAGAAGGAAACTTCTGACAGTGTGCAAAGTGCATGCCCTTCAATGGGAGCTGCCTGGCTTCACTGACGAACCTCCTTGGAAACATGGCAGCCCATGGAGAGTTGCTCGAGCTCAGAGGTGAGCCATGATGTGTTTGGAGGAATGCCAGACTCCCAGGCTTGTGGCATGATGAATATATCAAACCCATGTCCCCATTTGTATTTGGGAAGTGCAGGAGCCGAGGAGAGAAATAGCGCAACTGCAGGTGTGCTGTCGCGTGCTGGGCCTGAAATAATGCCTGTTTACTAGGCTTGGGTAACTACGGAAAAAATTGGTTCTAAACTCGTTTCGTTTTTTAAAAGAATTCCGAAATTTTTCTTTAAAAAAGTTCGAAATATACAAAATTTCGTAAAATTACGAAACAATTACGAAACAATTACGAATCGATTCGTTAATGGCGGACGCGATTGCGCAATACGTTAAAAAACCCTCCAAATGGGACAGAGGGAACTTCTGAAGCTTCCCTCTCCCTCTGTTGTTGACTGTTGGTGTGATAATTATATATTTTTTATTACTGATAAAACAAACAACAACCCTAAAACTTGCACCAGACATACGGAAATAATAACGAAACAATTTCGAAACGATTTCGAAATGATTTCGAAACAATTACGAAACAATTACGAAATAAATTGAAAAATTCGTTTCGATTTTTAGTTGCTCCTGCATGGCTCAATATCGGATTGTAAGCTAATTTAAATACGAATCAATAACGAATTACAAAATTAACGAACGAAACCGCCCAGCCCTACTGTAAACCCTATAAAAATGTCTCTGATCTTTGTAATGGTATGCTCTGTAGGTGAATGATTGCTACATTGCATCCTTTTCAGCTGAATCGCTAATAAAACCACCTCGGTGCCGCTTCTTCGACTTTGGTGAGATTTATTTTGAATTTTTGAATTTTAATATAATTGCTGAAATCAGGCTTCTCTAGCTCGCCAAAGTAGCGATCCCTCTTTGGTGAGTTCCCAGGGTCCCTCCTCCTGGGGAATCATAGAATCATAGAATCAAAGAGTTGGAAGAGACCTCCTGGGCCATCCAGTCCAACCCCATTCTGCCAAGAAGCAGGAATATTGCATTCAAAGCACCCCTGACAGATGGCCATCCAGCCTCTGCTTAAAAGCTTCCAAAGAAGGAGCCTCCACCACACTCTGGGGCAGAGAGTTCCACTGCTGAACGGCTCTCCCAGTCAGGAAGTTCTTCCTCATGTTCAGATGGAATCTCCTCTCTTGGAGTTTGAAGCCATTGTTCCATTGCGTCCTAGTCTCCAAGGAAGCAGAAAGGAAGCTTTCTCCCTCCTCCTCCCTGTGGCTTCCTCTCACATATTTATACATGGCTATCTTATCTCCTCTCAGCCTTCTCTTCTTCAGGCGAAACATGCCCAGTTCCCTAAGCCGCTCCTCATAGGGCTTGTTCTCCAGACCCTTGATCATTTTAGTCGCCCTCCTCTGGACACATTCCAGCTTGTCAATATCTCTCTTGAATTGTGGTGCCCAGAATTGGACACAATATTCCAGGTGTGGTCTAACCAAAGTGGAATGGAGCATAGGGAGCATTACTTCCTTAGATCTAGACACACTAGGCTCCTCTTGATGCAGGCCAAAATCCCATTGGCTTTTTTTGCCGCCACATCACATTCCTGGCTCATGTTTAACTTGTTGTCCACGAGGACTCCAAGATCTTTTTCACACGTACTGCTCTCGAGCCAGGCATCATTGTCCCCCATTCTTTAGGAATCCCCAACTTTAGGAAGACCCTCCTAAAGTTCCTATCGACTTCAGGGTCATAAATTTCCTGTAACAAAGTGAGAGAGAAAACTTACTTCCCCTTTTAACAACTTTGGGACAATAAACATTTATTGTTTCCTGAGGATACATTCCTGCCATAAGGCTCCTTCTTCGCATTCACCACACACACGTATGTCCACAGAATCATAGAAGAGTCATGACAGGACTCAAAAATGGTTTTGAAGAGCAAGTATTCAAAAAACAAAAACAAATAGTCTAGATGGAGGAATTCAAAGATATAGCTGTGTTCATCTGGAATATCAGCATGCAAAATCAGTTGAAAACCATATAAAACAGAATAAGCAGACGAAAAGAATACATAAAAAATTAAACCCATGTACAGATACAGATTGGAAAGACCCCACTTAGACCCCCGTGGCTATAATACAAAACCACGTTTTTGCTGAAAACAGGAATGGCTTTCAGACATCTCAAGTATTGTTGCCTCCCAAAGAAGGTTTCGGATAGTTCAATGTATTGTCGAAGGCTTTCATGGCTGGAATCACTGGGTTTTTGTAGGTTTTTTCGGGCTATATGGCCATGTTCTAGAGGCATTTTCTTCTGATGTTTTGCCTGCATCTATGGCAAGCATCCTCAGAGGTAGTGAGGTCTGTTGGAACTAGGAAAAAGGGTTTATATATCTGTGGAATGACCAGGGTGGGACAAAGGACTCTTGTCTGCTGGAGCCAGGAGTGAATGTTTCAACTAACCACCTTATTAGCATTTGATGCTAATCAAGTCTACCGTATCCCATGCAGCTGTGGACAAGTCTCCATAGGGACCACCAAACACAGCATTGCCCAACCACGAATCAAGGAACATGGAAGGCACTGCAGACTACTTCAACCAGAGAAGTCAGCCATAGCAAAACACCTGATGAACCAATCTGGACACAGCATTTTATTTGAGAGCACAGAAATGCTGGACTACTCCAACAACCACCATGTCAGACTACACAGAAAAGCCATTGAAATCCACAAGAAGCATGTGGACAATTTCAACAGAAAGGAAGAGACCATGAAAATGAACAAAATCTGGCTCCCGGTATTAAAAAAACTCTAAAATTACAACAGCAAAACAGCAGAGAGGAAACAACCAGGCACATCTTAACACCTCTCAACAAAAGATTCCTCCAGGCACTGCCAGGCCATCAAATGCTAATCAAGGTGGTCAGTTGAAACATTCCCACCATGGTCTTTCCACAGATATATAAACCCAATGTTCCTAGTTTCCAACAGACCTCACAACCTCTGAGGATGCTTGCCATAGATGCAGGCGAAACACCAGGAGAGAATGCCTTTAGAACATGGCCATATGGCCCAAAAGAACCTACAACAATCCAATCTAGGATAGTTGTTTAGCAAAGAAGCCAAAGCTGAGTTTGTGCAGTGACCCCTGACTGTCCCAGGGCATCTGTTCCCCAGGCAGGAACTTTTCAGCGAGGGATAACACAGAACTTGTAGGGCCGGGGGAATCTGATCATGGGTTTCGCCAGAGGTGTGACATCAATGTCCTCGGGGTCTGTGATGGGTTTCAGCTTGAAGTTCTGGAGGATGGAGGTGAAGAACAGGAAGAGCTCCATGCGGGCCAGGCCTTCTCCTGCGCAGTTCCGTTTGCCTGCAAAGACACCCAGGAAGGAAGGGGAGAAACAGGGAAAGGGGTCAAAAAGGGGGCTGTAAGAAGCACTCAACAGAGTATAGTCCCAACTGCAAGAGGATTAGTAGTCCTACTCTATTCTGCTTTGGACAGGCCTCCTCATCTGTGGAAACCTCTGTCCAGGACACCAAATTTCAA